>NC_056743.1:1282401524-1282724390 GCF_019279795.1 Protopterus annectens
AATGTAGGTGGAGTGGCAATTTTTCTGCTTAAGGTCTTCAAATGCTGTCTGGTGCTGTTCCAACAAGACCATGCAACATTTTTTGCACATCAGCTCTCTCAAAGGCACTGTCAACTCACTGAAGTCTGGTATAAACTTGCCTAAATAGTTGACCATACCAAGATGACATTGTAGAGCTTGAACATTATCTGATGCTGGCATCTCAAGAATAGGTGCTTGCTTCGATGGGTCTGGTCGCAAGCCAGTGCTGACCTACATATGTAACTTCTGGTGGTCTGAATTTGCAATTCAGAGGATTGAGCTTTAAGTTCACTTCATGTCCTCTGTATAGAACTTTTCTAAGGTTTCTGTCATGCTCTGCTTCACCATTGCCTCCAACCAATAAATCATTTACTGTTATGGCACAAGGATAACCTGAAAAATTTGCTCCATTGCACGCTGAAAGACTTCACTTGCAGAATTTATTCCATATGGCATTCTGAGGAATCTCTATCTTCCAAATGGGGTACTAAAAGTAGTCAATAGTGAAGATTTGCGATCAAGCATTACTTGCCAAAATTAACTTTTTGTATCCAAGACAGAAAAAACAGTGACATTCAGTATTAGGGCTGCGACTTCCTGAACTGTACACATGTTTTGTTCAAATCTGTTGAATCAATGCATATTCTGATTTCGTCTGAGACTTTTTTGTGGGCTGCTACCGTAGACAACATCCATTCAGCTGGTTCTCTAACTGGACAAATTACACCTTGCTGCACCATTTTATCCATCTGAGCTTTGACTTTATTCTGCATAGCTATCGGAACTCTTCTTGCTGGTCTGACCACTGGACTGACCTCTGGGTCTAACTTCATAGAATACACAACTGGAAGTTTGCCTTACCTGTCAATGAAAACATCAGCATACTCTGAGAAAATAGCTTCAGTAAAATTGGAACTAGGATATGTGCTTATGTGACGAACTTCTTTGGTAAAAGAAAGCAGATTCATTCTCAAACTGTCTCTGAGACCCAATAATGGCTGACAGGTCTTTGGACTACATAAAATAGTAAGCTGTAGTAGTTCCTAGCCAAATAACCTGAAAGCACTACTGAGCTTTCAGTTTGAATTTCTTCACCTCCATAAGCAACAAACTGGCCACATTAAGTTGCTCACCAGCTGTCACCTTAGCAAATGTGTCTGCTCACATAACATTACACTTTGAACCAGTGTCTACTTTGAGCTCGTTGGATTTACAGTTGATCTGGACATTACAAAACACTTTGTTCTTTCCACAAATTTACTGAAGCCTTTTCACTAATTGCTGAGAAACCATTTACATAGAAAGTAGAGTTGCAGCCCTCTATATGATCAACTTGCTTTTTTAAGTGACCTTTCTTTATAACTGTGTGAGGTTCACTTGATTTGCAAAACTTTTGAAAATTGTTCCATTTTTTACACTTGTGGCATTGCTGACCAAATGCTAAGCATTTTTCTTCTTTAGACTCATGATTGATACCACAGTTGCAACAGTTAACAATAAAGCTAGATTTGGGTTTTGTTGACTCACCCTTGTACTGCACTGAGCATGTCCTTTTCTTAGAATTTGCTGGAAAAGTACGGGTTTTACCTGGGGAGCCTGCAGGGGTGGCAGGTGTCTTGTGCTTAGGCCTGCTTCTGCTAGCCATGTGTTGCATGCTGTCTACATTTGCTCTGGTGATTACTGAAATCATGCTCTTATCACTTGCAAGCATAATTGTGAGCCTTTCTGTAACTTCATGGATTTGACAAATCTCAATAGGTTTTCTTAGCATTAAATCACCGTCATGAAGCAAAATCTTTCTCACTGCAGCACTGTTAATTCCACACATAAGCCTATCCTTTATTAATTCGTCTTTTAAATCACTAAACCTACACATTTTAGCTTTGTTTCTCAGGTCAGTAATATAAGCTACAAAAGTTTCCCTTGGTTTTTGATCTTTTCTGTGAAAAAAAATGCCTCTCTAATGTAATATTTGTCTGGGAGTTACACATTTCCCTGAATTTTAGTTTCAAACACTCGGGGTCTTCCCTTGATTCAGCCTGTACAGCAATAGGACGTTTTTCATCTTCTCCCTCATATACTGCTGGTGCATACTCAAATGAATGCTCTCTTTCAATGGCCTCTGACCCAGCTGAGCAAAGTGAATTCCCTAGTGCATGCATCTTTGTCAGAATAAGCTGCTTGTATAAAAATATCATACTCTTGCTCATATTTTCTCCAATTCTCGTCAATATTCTGATTAAATACAAGTGGTGATGGTTTGCGAAATCCATCTGCCATATTAACACATACCAGTGAAGGCTTTTGCAAGTATGCACGAACACACACACACACACACATATATATATATATATATATATATATATATATATATATATATATACCAGAAATTTATGCCAAGATTTGTAACTATGCCCAATAGCACAACAAGCCTCTGAATAGCTGAACTTTGCAAAATAAGTCTCCTGAGCACAAGAATACTTTTGAAATTACAGTACTGTAAGAAATCACCTCTTATCAGTGTAGGAAACATTTCAAAATAACTGCACTGTGTGAATAAACTGGACAGAAGAAGCTCAGAGTATAAAACATTTCAAAGTAATTGCACTTTGCAAATAAACCGTGCACAGCACACTGAAACTTTCCCAGTGCACTTTGCTAAATAACTGTACAGTGCAAGAAACACTCTGTAATGGCAGCAATCTGTGAATAGACACACCCAGCACAAGAAACTTTTCAAAATGGCTGTAGTTTGACTGCACTTTATGAAATAGTTGCACTTTGCACACAATAAACTCTTCAGAATAAATACACAGTAATAAGCACACCCTGTAAGCACCTTTACACGCATCAAGATACTTTGAATAACTATAATTATGCCTTGAATAGCTTCAGTCAATGCAAAATGGTAGTTTATGCCAAAACACAGTACTTTGCCAAAAACATGCAGTCGCCTTGCTTTATTTATGCTTAATGTACCCTTTTTCTCCTTTATTATATTCATTTTTTTGTTTACTCTTTTTGCATGCCAATTATACTTTTCTTGTGCTCATTTTACTCTAAACAAGCTTGTTTTGCAATACTGAGGTAATTCCAAACCTCTTATGTGCTTTTCCGATAATAGTTTTATCAAATATCTTAATTTTAAGCATCTCGTTTAATTAATACATTTTCGTGCCTCCTTCTAGTTTAATAATGTGTTTTATGCCCTTGTAATGCTCTGTTTTACTCTTTAATAAATAAATTGTTTGTGCAAGTTTTCATTACCTTTACTTCATTTCTGGCTCTTTTTTGTACTTGGTTTTCTTTGTTTACCTTCACTGTTAACTCTGCACCTTGTAGCTCTGAAAAGCAACCTTTGGAATCACGGTTCTGACACCATGTTGCTCATCCAGTCAGGATAAAACATATGAGCATTTGTGGCTTCTGTTCAAGCAGCTTTATTATGTACAAATACACAGGATTGAGGCTTAATAACTTTACCTTGGATAAACTTACAAACAAACTAGCTATTACACTCATACATGCTCACTCTCTTGCTGCACTCTCAAAATGGCACTGAAGCTAGCACGTGCTTGCTATTTATATGCACCTGCTGTCCTTGAAATGCTTCTTAAAGATACAACACACACACTCTGTAGGGAAATTTTAAAATTTCCAATTCATTACATTCCTAAAACATATGTTCCCATTTTATTCTCCATCACACCTCCAACATTTGGTGTCTTTGTGAGGAAAAATTCTTTGAAGTCTGTTTGGGGTATAAACATAACTATGCAAACACTTCCATGCAAATATCTCAGACCTTCGGGACTTGGTTGCATACTTGGGAGACATACTTGTGTCTTCCCATTGCTTTCTTGTAAATTACTTTTCCAGTCTCTCTTCTCAATCTTTTCTAACCTACTCTGATTGAATCTTATAGTTGTCATGCAATATTTTATATGCCCTACTAATTCTCCCTTTTTTAACAGCTGCTTCTGTTCTAGATTCAATTAAAACTTTTACTAGAGCAGGTCTTTCACTTAAAATCCCCCTATCCCATTCTCTTTGCCTATACACTGAGATCAAGCCCTGGTAGAGAAGGCAGTATCTAGCCTGCAATCCAAATATCTTCTTGGCCTCATTTCACTCTATTATCTTTACTGCTTGAGTTGTTTTCTCCCAATAACTTCCTTTGCCAGGTTTCTCCAGTAAATTTCAGCCCCATCTTGCCTACTTTTGTACCACTACTTACATTCATCCCTATTGCCAAAAATCCCCTTACTCAATTCTCATATTGGCTTAGTTCTTAGAATACTTTCTGCTGCTTTATGAATACAGTATTATGTACAGTTGGTAATATTCTCCTTAAGGATCTGCATGCAAAATTCCACTCTCTCGCTATTTCTTGAACTTCTCCCTTGCTTCATCATCCCTTTACACTTCGAATTGAAACCTTCGGCTTGTATTTTGTATATGAGCCTTAACTGTTTTTCTGTTAGAAGGATCAACGTATCACATGTAACTCTTGTCCTTTTCACTATCAGATAAATTCCTTCAATTCTTTATTATTTATAGTCCACAAATTCTCCTTGGGTTGATAAAAGTATGCCTGACCTGTATGCAAGGCTAAAGGGGCTAAAATCATTTTCACTGCTTGTATCTTACTAACCATATCCATAAATAAGAATTTCCAGTGTCTCACTTTTTGAATTACCTTTTTAGTCTGTTCCCACTTATCCTTAGCTGCCATAACAGAAGCCTTTTTAATCCAAACTGCTAAATACTTCATTTTATCACGTCCCCATAAATATGGTATTGTTGATTCAATTAGTGTGATGGTACATAATTTATGGCTATAGCCTTTGCTTTATCTCCATTAATTTTATATCCGAAAAAGACTTGAAACTGTCTGAAAGTGTTCCACAACAGTTGGCCTTTTCTGGATTTATTACAAAATAATATAATATAATCTGCAAATAAAGCCAACATTTCCTGATTACCATACCAGTTATATCCTTGATTTTTGAGTCCCTTATTTTCTTTGAAAATGGCTCTAAATATAAAGTAAATAACAAAAGGGAAAAGGGACAACCTAGCCTAGTTCCTCTGTTCTAACACAAATTATACAAGCAAAACTCTCCCACTTTAATTCTTGCCTCCAATCCTTCATATATCCTTCTAATTCCTTCTAATTAACCTTAGTATTGTATCAGGGAATGCAAATGTATCCATTGCTCTACTCATAAAATCCTAGCTTACTCTGTCAAATGCTTTCTCTGCATCAAGACACACCAATAGAGGTATTTTCTTAACATACTGCTTCCCTCTGGATCATGATTTTTCTGTTAATGTTGTAAAATGTTTGCCTCCCCTCCAGAAAACCACACTGATCCATATTTATCAATTTTGGCAACACCTTTGCCATGCTTTTAGCTAGTATAGACATCAAATCTTTATAATCATAGTGTAAAATTGAAATGACTATGTTAAGCTGGGCCTGAAGAGTCTTTGCCGTCTTTAGGTAACACAGCCACCACAACTTTCTCCCAAGATGCTGGTCCTCCTTTTAAAAAACTGTTAAGCAAAATCTTTCAGATCTTTATTACTTTCTTCCCTCCTAATTTCCAAACTTCCATGGGAATACCATCTGTTCTTGGAGACTTTCCTGAAGATTGACTATACATCACTGTTTTTATCTCATCATCTCCTGTCTTAACTTTTAATTGTTGAGCCTTGTCTACCTGTAACCTTGGCATAATTAAGTCTTCAATAAATATTTCCATTTGTACTTTTTCTTGATTTCCATATTTCTCTGTTTTATACAAATTTTCATAAGATTTCCAGAATATCTCTAAAACCTCTACAGGAGATCTAGTTAATTTTCTTGTTATACGTTATTTAAATCTGGAGACAACTCTTTCAACATTCTGTTTCCTAAATCCTTGTGCTAAAAGATTTTGTGCTGTGGAGTTATCAAAAAATAGTCGCTTAAATGCAGTCTCTCTAAACTCATGCATATTATCCAGATATTCCCTTATTTTCTCTTTAGCGCTCTGTATTTGCTCCTTCTCTTGTTCCATGAGATTTTCTTTATTCTGCAATACTTTAACCTTTGTCAGCCCCTCTAAGTAATTTCTATTACTTCCTAACCATATCTCTTTCTCTTTTATTTCAACTCTGTTTTTAAACTGTTTTATTCCAGTAACAAGCTATAACGTCTGAAGATACTTCTGTCTTCTCTAATAACTCTCGAAGAATTTCTACTACTTATTCCTTAAATTCCTCTCTTTTTAACAAGTAGGTGGGAAAGCACAGTGTCTTATTTTTATATCATTATCCTGAAATTGTATCTTTGTTTTTATTGGTGCATGATCAGAAATAGTTATTGGATGCGTATTGAACTTTCAATTAAATGCACATGCTCCTGTGAAATATAATTTCTGTCTATTCTAGCCCAGTTATTGTACCTTGGGAAAAAATATGTAAATTCTGTCCAAGTTCCTGCTACTGAATTCACACCTTCCATACCAAATATTTTCATTTATTTCTTCAGAAATCTGCTTTCTTATGTTATATTGTCCCTTCTATGTCCCCCTGATGCATACTCACTATTGCAAATCAAATTGCAGTCCCCACCTGTAAATAATATTCCCTGCTGAAACCTGATTAATTTTAAAAAAAATTTCTTAAGCTCCATAATACCAGTTTTTGGTGGAATATAAATACGTGCCATTGTAATCCTTCTCCCTTGCCAATAGCTCCTTCCTACTACAAATATACCATTTTTGTCTTTTTGTTTCCTCATAGGTTCATAGATGAATACTAGACCAACTCCCTGAAGTACCATTTTAAGCCTAGCCACTGACCTAAGTGCAGAATCAAACCCTGTATCTTGTGTCTATAAGGAAAAGACCTTAACCATTATGCCAAACTCACTTTTGGAGCCCCTGTAGCAATTAGTATAATTACTCTCCTTTTCCTCTGTGCCTGATATTCAGCTGAATATCCATTCTGAAATCCTCTGTCAAATTCACATGCTAATTTCTTTCCATATGTGTCCACTGCTGCATTGCTGTTTGCACTCTGCATAGCTCAATATTCTTTCCTTTTTGTCTATACCTGTAAGGCCACTCACTTTCCAGGATAATATGAACAGTATAGCCATCATGATAAAAAAATATTGTTCCCACCTGTTAATGCATGACAGTTTTTTTAAATGTATATTTCCGCTTTTGTTTTACATGCATATACTAATGTTTGGCAGGCTGATCTTTTGTTGTTTCTTCTCATCTCCATTTGAACCTCTGTCACATTTCTCAAGATTTTTTGTTTTAATGAAACCCTCAAAGAAAAGAAACTAAATACAAAACACCCCATCCCCTATTAACTTGGAACAAACACACAAGACTATGTACATCTTCAAAACATGGAATTTAACCCTCCAGAAGGGAGCAATTACCCCAAATTGATGGCTGCACCTATAGCTATTATCTAACTTAAAATTAAGAGTACCCATGCTAGAGCGCATGCTACAGCCTGTGTTCCCACTTGCACTGACTGCTGTCTGCTCTTTTCTTATCTTTTCTTATCTCTCTTCCCCTCCCAAACATGAAAAACTGAGTGTTTGCTTTCAGAAAACAATAACGTTTAACCCTAACTAGGCTATATTTATATAAATCTAAAATTGTACACTGTTCTGTTAACTGCATTAATGTATTAAGGCTACTAGGGAAGTTGTTTTCTCTTATACGCTCCCCATAATTTCAAACATAATTTTTTCACTGAACTGCTTGCCATTGTATCTTTAATTTTGTATTTCCCTCAGCAAAGAATACTCAGAATCCCCAAGATTAATGTTTTGCACCCACATACAGCTTATCTCAATGGAAATGTACTCAGCAATGAGTCTTTGTAAATTTCAATCAGAAAAGAAAGCACAACTGCCCTCAGCTGCAGACATCTCAACTCCACTGAACATTTGCCAGTGGAAAACAAACAAGCTAATATCTTTGGTGTTGTAAAAAGCTTAGCATTTTCATGGCTTTCATCATTTTGGCTATTTAAAAAAATAAAACTTCATGATTATAAAATCACCTGTTTACAGCTTAAGCAAAATGTAGTAACCTAGACACTCACATTTCTAAAATAAAGAGAAAAATATCCTAATTCTACATATAATATAATCAGTGTACTTTTACACCCCACCTCCACCCCAGCAGTCCAAGATCACAGTATATGAACATTAAACTTGTTTTTTTCCAGCCTTTTTTCTTTTGTTGTACTGTGAAACCTATATTTCTTACAACTAAAAATTACTTGTTTACTTTAATATCTTTAACACACACAGCAGTCACTGAAGATACTCTCCCCGTGTTTAAAATAACACTGACTACACACTACATAAAACTGTTTTACTGTACATAACATGCAGTTTTTATCATTAAATGTTTTATACAAATACTAGGAACAAACATTGTTTTACTTACAGTTAGTTTTCCCTATTTTAATGTCCGTCTAAATATTAAGGCTATAAAGTGAGAGTATATGCTTTACAGTCCACCCACAAGTTTAACAATGTCAGTAAAAGTCCAGTGATTTTCTGCCACTTTTTCTTGCAAAACCAATATTTCACAAATGTGATGACTCTTCTATTTATTCACTAATTTCAGAGTTGCTGGTTTTCTTCCTGTTCATCTCCATCTCCCAACACCAGATTTTAGTTAGTTCACATCCAAGGTATTGCTCATTCTTCTAGTCAACTCCTTTGCTTTTTTCTGTCTCTCAAGCATTTTCCTTTGGAAGACCGGAAAAGATTTCACTGGCAAGGTCTATCTATGAATCTTACTATCAGAAGAATGACAAGCAGAGTCCCTTTCTGCTTGCTGACACTTTTTGTTGAATACATTTTTTATTTCCTCCTTAGCCTCTTCTGTATCAAATGACTCTGATCTTCCAGTAAAAACACTTTGAAGACAGCTGGATACAGCATTTTGAATCACACGCCTGCCTCTTTTGACATTCCCTGATTACAGAGATAAATTTGCTACTCCTCTGTCTGGTGTACAGTCAATAATCATTTTTTTTTGTTGTCTCCAATTTTTAATACTTTACCCTTCTTTCACAATTTGGTCAGGATCAACTCTTTCTGCTGGTATGATTGCATCTTTACTAATATATGTTTTGGCTGCTTTCTCATGGCCAGGTGTGAAGTATACCCTTGATGTTCCCTTTCAGTTAAAAAATTCTGCTGTGGACACCAGTCCAGTTGCTTATTTGTGCTTTCATAAAATTAATACAGTCTGTACCTTTGAGTTTCTCTGGCACAATAGAAAAAAAGACGTTATGCACTCACCATAACATTCCATGTGAGTTGTTCATCTCGCCTTCATTCTTACAGATGGGTTCGGAGCCAATCCTCAGCTCTGAGTCAGCCTACTACAAAGCTCAATGTCTTCAGACAGCTCAAGGCCAAGTCCCTGTCCCATGATGCACCTTGAGTTACCTGTGTCTAACAATTCCATGTGCCATTCTATCACTCTTTAGGAAAAACCCATAGAAAGATTGAGTAACCATGATAAAACTAGTATCTCAGTCCTTGAAAAAACCTTGGAGGGGGTAGGAGAGTGGGAAGTAAGAATGAAGGCGAGATGAACAACTCACATGGGATGTTATGGTGAGTACATACCTTATTTATGTGAAGTTGTTCTATCTCACCATTCATTCTTACAGATGGGTAGCATCCCAAGAACCATCTTTCTTGGGTGGCTCACAGGAGTATGTTTTTCAGGACAGTAGAACCAAATTAGGCCCTGTTCCTGGAGGCCTTATCAACTTTGTAATGAGTGATAAAGGTATGAGGTCTTGACCAAGTGGCTGCTGCACAAATGTTGTCTATAGGAAGTCTAGCAGAAAAAGCAGAGAATGTGGACACTGCTCTGGTAGAATGAGCCTTAATTTTGTGTTGTAAAAGTAAATTTGAAGCTGAATAACCATTTAGATAGTGTTGTTTTTGCCACTGGCATTCCTAAAATCTGAAAAGGAAACAAAAAGTTGTTCTTATTTTCTGAACACTTTGGTTTTATCCAGGTAAAATCTGAGTTGTCTATGAACATAAACCTTGTGTAGCATATACTCTAAGTTGTTGGCATGTTTGGGGAAAAAAATGGTAAATCTTTGATTTGGTTAAGGTTAGCTTCAGTACAAACTTTAGGTAAAAATGAAGGATTTGTTCGCAGGAACACTCTGTCAGCATGAAAAATCAAATATGGAGGCTTTATGGATAAGGCCTGTAGCTCTGATACTCTACAGGCAGATGTGATGGCTACTAAAAAGATAGTCTTCCAAGACAAAAATTTCAAATCACATGAGGAAGCTGGTGCGAAAGGTGGGAGAATAATGCGTGAAAGCATAAAATTTAGGTTCCATGGGGTATAAGAGGATTTCACTGGTGGTCTGAGGTGGAAGGTACCTTTGGGAAAAGCTTTGGATAGCTTGTGTGGCGTTATGTTCAATCCTTCAAAGCCAAGATGAAAATTGGAGATGGCGGCAAGTTGTACCCGAACTGTAGCTGCCGCAGCTCCTTTGTTGAAAAGGAAATGGGGGCTTGGTAGGGATTAATGTTATTCTGAAAAGCCCATATAGAAAATCTCCTCCATTTGCTAAGGTATAACTTCCTAGAAGAGGATTTATGAGAAGGTATTAAAATATGCTGCATTTCATTTGGGAGGTTATGGAACCTGGCTATGTTGAGAATTGGAGCAGCCAAGCTGTCAATTTTAGGGACTGAAGAGAGGGATGAAGAGCCCCCGATGAATGTGTTAGAAGGTCTAGAGCTGGGTCCAGAATCCAAGGCTCTTCCAACAGGTGAAGTCGAAGGAAGGGGAACCAAATCTGACGAGGCCAATGAAGGGCTATTAGGATGATGGTCCTTCCCAGGGCTTTTTTTTTCTGTAATACTTTGGGTATCAAGGGAATTGGTGGGAATGCATAGAGGAGACCCGGGGGCCAATCGTGTACGAGTGCGTCCCTTGGGGAATCTCTCAGAGGGGGAATCAGGGCAAAGTAGCTTCTGCATTTTGTGTTCATGTGGGAAGTAAAAAGGTTGCAGCAAGGCTGGCTCCACCTGCGGAATATTTTCTCCACTATCTCTTTTTTGAGGGACCACTCATGAGGCAACAAAATTGCCCTGCTCAGTTTGTCTGCAATCACATTGGATTTCCCCGGGATGTGCATTGCTATCAAAAAGCGCTTGGTGGATGTAGCCCACTGCCATATTTTTAGGGCCTTGTGACAAAGGGGATAGGATCTGGTTCTTCCTTGTTTGTTCAAGTACCAGACCACTGACATGTTGTCTGTCTGAATAGCAATTGTCCCCAGAAAGAGAGAGACCTGAAAGTACTGCAATGCCAAATTTACCGCTCTCATCTCCAGGATATTGATATGCATATGTGTCTCTTGTTCAGTCCATGTGCCTTGGGCTGTTCTTCCCTGAAAATGCCCCCCCCCACACCCTATCAGGAAAGCGTCCGTGGTCACTATGGCTGTTGGTGAGGGTATGATAAAAGGATGACCTATCGTTACTTGAAGAGAGGTCAACCACCACCGAAGATCCTTTTTGCATGTGTTTGTTACAATTATTATGGAGCTCTTGATAAGACCATTGAGTGAATAGCAGCCTTTGTAGAATCCGCATGTGCATGCGACCCAATGGTATCGCTATTATTGCAGCTGCCATCATGCCTAACAACTTTAGCACTTCTGATGCTGGAGCCTTGTCTCTGGATATGATGTTCTGGACTTGCTGACGAAGTAGTAAAACCCTTTCTGCTGGAAGTTTTAAAGTGGTGGTGTCCGATTCTGCTCTGATAAAAATGATATGTTGCGATGGTGACAAGACAGATTTTTCTGAATTTATGGTAATGCCCAGATGATTGCAAACAATAAGACTGGTGTCCCTGGCTTGTATTAGCTGATGCCTGGTGGTGGCGGTGAGGAGCCAATCGTCTAAGTACGGAAACACCTGGAATCTTAGACGCCTCAGGTGAGCCGTGACCACTGCCATACATTTGGTGAACACTCCTGGGACTGTAGTGAGACCAAAGGGCAGGGCTCGAAACTGGTAATGATTGGTGCCCAGCCAGAAGCGCAGATGATCCCTGGTTGGTCTGGCTATTTTTATATGGTAGTACACATCCTGTAGATCTGTTGAGCACATCCAATTGTCTTTCCCTAAGAAGGGAAGTATCGATTGAAGTGTGACCATCCAGAGCTTCTCTTTCTTGACAGATCTGTTTAGTCTGCTGAGGTCCAAAATAGGTCTCCAGTCCCCTGCCTTTTTTGGAACTAAAAAGATTCTTGAGTAAGTTCTGGATCCTGTCTGGTCTGCTGAGACTGGTTGGATGACTCTTTTTCTTAGCAACATTTGGACCTCTACTGTTGCTTTTTCCCTGTAAATGGGTGGAATGTCTGGGAATTTTGTTGTCAATGGAGGGGGAGTGTCAAAGGGAATGAAATATCCTCTGGAAACTATACTTTGTACCCATTTGTCATTTGTTATTTTGAGCCAGGCGTCTGGATACAAAGATAAGTGACCCCCGACTGCCTCCAGAGCAGGACAGTTGGGCCTCCTTTTGGGAGCACTGGTAGGGCTTCCCAAAGAACTGGTCTCTGTCACCCTGGTTTTGCGGACCCCCTATGCCATGAGGGTGGCGTCTTCCATTATTGCCCCTCCTCTGCCCCCAGAGGGGGGTTCACCACGTGTGTCCAGAAAGGCTCCTTGGGATTTTCAGAATGACATCTTTCCTCCCTTTTGGCCCTTGGGGTAGGGTCTAGTAGGGGTGGAAAATGGATTCTGACAGCAGACAGGGTCTTTCCTTCCTGCTCACACCTGGTCAAAGTTTCCTTAACTTTAGGACCGAAAAGGGACGAGCCATCGAAAGGGGTGTTGACAAAGGATGACTTAAAGGGCTCTGTGAAGGAACACAAGCACATCCAGGACTGCCTCCTGAGAGCAATTCCTGTACCCACCTCCCTACTCATTCCATCAGCTGCATATGAAATGAGATGCATGGATGAGTTCACTATGGAATTGAGGGTAGGAAGCTGGAAGGCGACTTTGTCTGAAGTTCGTGCAGCTATTGTACCCTGAAGAGTATCTCCAAGCTCTTTTAAGAGGTCTCTTTTCAGTCTTGTAAAATGTGTAAGATAGTTCAGTGAACGCATGGCAAAAGTTGCTGAACTGTACATGTGCTTCCATGATCTTAGAGTCTCTGTTAGGAGGATGGATAGAGGAAGAACTTTCTGACATTTCCTTTTTGGTGGCTGCTCCCACCACCATGGCATCAACTGGCACTCCCTTGGTGAGAAAGTACTTATCCTGAGGGGCAGAAATAAATTTATTGGGCCTCCTAGGGACAGGCTCCATGGTGTCCAGAGACTCCCATGCCCTTCATGAGACCAGCTCCATGAGCTCATTGAAGGGCGGAAACACCCAAGAGGTGAAGGGTTGAGACCCAAAAGCCTTCAAGAGAACCAAATCATCTTTATTAGGGTTGGTGGACTTCTAGCCAGCCCTCTGCTTAAGGATTTCTAATATCTCTGCAAATGAGATATCTTCAGAGGGGGACTGTGGGGACCCTTCTGATTCATCTAAGTTGGTAGCAGACATGAGACTCTCCTGTGGGGACTCTAGGTGCTTCCTCTTGCAAATTCTCTTCCTGGGAACCTCATCAGTGGGAACTTCTGGTGGGGTACAGGATGTTTGGACCCTGCTGATTTGCCCTCAGACGATTCGACCCCGACTTATTCGACGCCAGACGGTTCGACCCGCATAAAAGAATAACGAAAGCAAAAACAGTACATTATGTGATAGTTTATAAATATTATTAGCCAGTTTAAAAAAAAATAGAAACAGAAATCATTTCTCAAAATCCGTTTAACTTACATGGTATAGTGGGAAAGTATTCCTTTCCGGTAGTGCAAAAATGACAATATCTGGTTTACTTGATTTTAATCGTACTGGGCATGTCATAATGGGAAATTTGGGACAGCTTGGGTTTTTAATTTTTTTCATGATCTGTGGACTGTTCCTCTTTTGCTTTCCGTTTAAACGACTGGGTACTACTGAAAAAGAAGGATGTTATCATCATGTAGGAAGTGCAAGAATGAATTCTGGAAGTGTATGGTAGGAAGGTAGGTAAAAGGCAAGCAGTTATTTCATAGCTTGTAATAAACAGACAGAATTTCCTTATGAAATCTCTGTGCCTGCTAAACACAATATGAAAGTTACCAAAGGAACTTTTCAACGCACACTCACTTTCAAAAACCAGGTAGTTTGTATTTTTAAAAAATGATTTACAAAATGACTGGAACAAGATATAGCTATGACTAAGTTAGGGTAGAAAACTATGGTTGTCAGATGCAGAAATGAAATTCTTGCGGATATTCTGAGTAGTGAATTAACCAAAATACAAAGAAAAAAACAGAAAAACAACAAATAGAAAGAAAATAAGAATATAAAAAGAATAATAAATTAGGAAAAAAAAATAATTAGGATTAGAAAAACAAAAAAAGAACATACAAAACGACACTTCTTCTTCTTCTTTCGGCTTTTAGGGGTCACCACAGCAGATCACCTGTCTGCTTATGATTGGCAGTGGAGTTTTACAGTGTCGAGTTGCCAGCCTGGTGCCCAATCTTCCATAGAAGGCACACACACACACGCACTCATGTCTAGGGCCAATTTAAAGTGTCCAATCCACCTACAGCATGTCTTTGGGATGTGGGAGGAAACCGGAGCACCCGGAGGAAACCCACATGACCACCAGAGAACCTCTTGCTGTGAGGCAGCAACGCTAACCGCTGCACCACCGCTGCAGCCCTAACATACAAAACGACACTAAAAATATAAAATGTATTAGTCTACTGCCACCTAGTGGTAATAATGAGATATTGTAATGAAAGGAAAATTTTAAAAATACATAGCTCGAGCAGAAAATCCACGATGGTGCAGCGGTAGCATTGTTGCCTCACAGCAAGAGGTTCTCCTGTTCGATTCTCAGCTGGAGTGCGGGGAGTGCCTTCTGTGTTGAGTCTGCATGTCCTCCCCGCAGTTGGGTGGGCATTCGAAAGACATGAGTAAATGGGCGTGCCTTCGTTGAAGGTTGAACGTCGAGCTGGCACCTCGACGTTCGTGAAAATCTACTGCCAATCATTAGCGGGCTGGAGTTCATAGGTTCATAGGTTCATAGGTTCATACTAGGCTATCTGCCCGAGGGCATTTACAAGCCTAGCCCATCGTTTGTGGTACGCCACCCCTACCCCTTTAGTATGGGGAACTATACCCATTATTTTGCTGTGCCTCTGTCGAGCAGTGACACTGAGGTAATCCCTGGGGTATATCTGCGATCTCCCATCCATTGGTCAAGATTTCTCTTGAACAAGGCCAGCGAGGTGCTCTGCCTCACATGTACCGGGATTTTGTTCCACAGCATAGGAGTCTTTGGGTGATGAATCTATCCTCCAGCACGTCCTATTAATAGCCGTGTCGAGGTTTAAGTCTCCACCCCTTGTGGCTCTGATGGATCTAGATTTTTGAGGTGAAGCATATTCATCAAATCTGGGTTTGACATGGCCTTGTATGTTAGGCAAAGGTCACCTCTGAGCAAGCGGTGGCGTGATGGCGACTGAATAGAGCTGGAGTTCTTTCAGTCGGGCAGCATAGGACAGATTTTTGAGACCCTTTATCCTTTTGGTGTGGAACTTTTGTGGCCTCTCCAGCTGCTGCAGGTGTCGGGTCAGATACATCCCAAATGGGGCATTGTACTCAATCATTGGTCTGATGAGTGATGAGTAAAGGGAGACTATGACCTCCCTTGATCTAGATGAGAATCCCTTCATGATAAGGTGGGCAATGTAGAAAGTCTTCCTAACTACTTTAGCTACATGGGTGTCGAATGACAGACTACTATCAACCTGGGTCCCCAGGTCCCTGATAACTTCTTCTGTGCTCAGTGGATTGCCACCTATTTGGTAGCTAGGGGTAACCTTGTTTTTCCCAAAGGGTATGACTATGCATAATTTGGCATTTAACTGAGCCGTGGCTCTGGCACCAGTTATCCGTTTCTGTGAGACCCTTCTGAAGGATATCTGTGTCAGATGTGTTTTCTACTATGGCTCCCAGTTTGCAGTCATCTGCAAACTTTGTCAGCCATAACCCTCCTGTGTTTGCTTGTACTTGGAAAAGTAGATGCCAAACAAGAGTGGGCCCAGGACTGAGCCCTGTGGGACACCACTTGTGACAGGTTTTGAGTCTGACATGGCGCCAGCAACTCTGACCCTGTGGGTTCTGTCACTCAGCCAGTTTGCAACCCATCTTGTGATGTATGGGTTAACATTTAAGCTGATGAGTTTTTCAATGATACCAAGTGGGGTATTGTATCGAAGGCCTTAGCCAGATCGAGGTAGGCTGTATGGACTGCCTTTCCCTATCAATGGCTTTGGTGACTGTTGAAGAAGTCAACCAAGTTTAAAAGGCATGATCTGCCTTTGACAAAGCCAAACTGGGTTGGATCCAAAGTCTGCAAATTCCCTATGTCTTTATTTATGAGGTCCATTATGATCCTCTCCATGGCTTTGCAGATAAGGCTTGTCAGGCTAATGGGCGGTAATTTCCAGGGTCGGTGGAGGCACCGCCTTTGTGAAGTGGGACCACAGTTGCAGTCGCCACTCACTGGACATTATCCAGAGGTAAGACTTTGATTAAACAGCTGTCCTAGCTGTGGGTTTAATTCCTCATTGAGTTCGTGGAGCACACAGCCGGGGACACCATCAGGTCCCATGGATGCTGTGTTTTTTGCTTTGGAGAGAGCAGTTCTCACTTGGGCGCTGGAGATGTTTGGGGGGCTGCAATCGTTTGGTATAGATATCTCTCCTTGTGGCAACCCCTAACCAGGAAAAGCCGAAAGACAACAACAACATAGCTCGAGCAGAGAATCAGTTAAAGATGTTGACAATTACCTCAAAAAGAAAACGAGAAAAATAAGTTACGATGGCTATCTATACTGCTTTGCAAAATACAACAAAGATAAGACTATAAAATTTTGGACATGTGACAAAAGAACATCCTATAACTGTAAATCCAGACTACATATGAGAGTATCTACAAATGAAGTAATAAGTATGTTTCATGAACACAGCCGTGGAAGTGACATGTCAGAAATAGAAGTGGAGAAGATAAAAACAGCCATTAAAGAAAGAGCAGAAAACACAATGGAAATTCCAGCAATGGTCATAAATACAGCAATAGAAGAGACCTCAGAAGCAGTAAAAGGTAAATTGCCAAATAGTGATGCAATGAAAAAAATAATAAAAAGGAAAAGAGAAAAAGTTAATAAAGCTCCAACACAACAGATTTAAGCTCCTTGATAATTCCAGAGAAATATAAAATGTATGAAAAAAATGAAAAGTTTCTTCTATACGACTCAGGAAATGATCAAAAAAGAATTTTAATATTTAGGCGGGAAACAACAAGTACATGGAGCCATCTGATAAAGAAACTATTTGTCGATGGAACATTCAAAATAGCACCAAAACTATTTACACAGGTATACATAATAATGAGTGAACAAAGTGGATTCATTATTCCAATAGCTTACTGTCTATTACCAGACGAAAGAAAAGAAACCTATGAAAGAATGTTTCAAGGAATAAAGGACAGTTGGCCAAACCTCATGCCTAACTCGATATCAACAGACTATGAAATAGCCGTATTAAATGTAATAAAAACATTTACAAAAACAGAGAGCCACGGATGCTTCTTCCACCTAGTAAAAACATGAAAACAAATGGTGTCACATGAAGGACTGCTAGGCCAGTACAATACAGACAGCCAATGTGCTTCAGGCACAGACCCCCACACCTCCCTTACTATCTATTCTAACTCCAGAGGTTGCTCAACAGTGGGGAATAGGCTATATATCATTGTCGACGAAATGAGTGTCATTGAAATGAAGTGTCAGTGAAATGAACTTTCAGTGACTTGGTCCTGCCGACTTAGTTAGTGAAATGAACTGTCGACGAAATGATGGTGACCCAATTATAACTATCTAAAAGCACTCACACACACACTATGTCTAAAGATTAAAGAATCTTTTTTAAACTACAAAGCTATATATATATATATATATATATATATATATATATATATATATATATATATATGTATATATAAAAAACTATGCTAATATTTATAAAGACATACCAAAGAAGGGAAGGGATATTAAAGGCCTATAAAAAATGAAAGCCAAAAGGAGAAGAATTATCTAACACTAAGTTATCAAAGTTATAACTATGAATAACTATCGCTAACAATTATAAGTAATATCAAATTTAGACAAGTTTTCTTTAAGAAAAAAAGCTATACTGGCCCGAGCTGTAGTAGGAAACCTCCAACCTATTGCAGCGGCAAACTAGATCTGAGGTAACACCGGTGGTGCATCTTGGGATAGGGACTTGGCCTCAAGCTGTCTGAAAACCTCGAACTTTGTAGTAGGCCAACTCTGAACCGAGGATCGGCTCCGAACCCATCTGTAAGAATGAACGGCGAGATAGAACAACTTCACATTCTTAGGTTTTCTCTCCGCACTCTGTCTTCTAACTCTGCTATTTTTAAACAGTTCTTGAGAACCTTCATATTCAGCCAGGTTATGTCAGCCACTGATTTTTGCAATTGTATTAGTTCATCTGAATGATTATTTAAAGCTTCTTGTATTTTTTCAAGCCTTTTGTTGTTTCATTTATTTTAATCACCTCTGACTACATTTGATTTATTTTTCTTCCAAATTACTGGAAGCCATCACTTGAACCAAAGCTGAAGCTTGAACTACCTTTTTGCTGAACAGCGGCAGAATCTTTCCCAGATAGTGTTTTCTCTTCACATTTTCTGACTGATTTTCTTTTAAGTTTTCCAAATTTCTTCTTTGCTGGCATCCAGACAGTGTATTTACTAGCCAGTGACTGAATTTATTTTACCAAAAAAAAAACATTCTCAATTGCACTTTTCCTCAGTTACTGTTTTCACCCTGGGAGAGCTGTATTTATGCTGTTGATCAGTGCACAGCCATCTTGGAAGTCCTGACCTGTCCCTCTTCTAAGATCTAACACCCAGCACTGCATGCTGTAGCTGAGCCATTAGACCAATCCAGAACACATCATAGATCTGTACTGTGGAAGCCTGAAATACAAGAGGCAACTGAGCTTTCAATTTGTATTCTAAAGGAAAAGCATGTCTTAGCTTTTCTCACAAGATATACTGAGTACCTCAGGGTACTAGGTGAAATAAAACTGCACTGTGGGAACAGGTAACTAAATACATAAAATGCCTGCATTATCACTGGATTTTAAGGTTGCTTTTACTCTTCTATACATAAGTCAATAAATGTAACACCCTGCAGGTAACACAAAGAGCTGTATCTTCTTCCAGACTTTATTGCATTTATTGATACACAGGCTACTATACAACCTGCTGGACAGTAAAGAAGTGTGATTATTTACCTCAGTGCACACCAACACACTCAAAAACTAAAGCCCACCCCCACAAGCAAGAGACTCAGTCAGCTCTTTTGTGGATATCTGTAGGTCAGAGAGCAACCTTCCTTAACTCTATAAAGTGTGTATAGTAAAATATAAATGGAAAAGAGAAGCTGATTACTTAGATTAGCTCAGGCAAACAGTTTTTCCAGCTGATTTTTGTAACCTCTTTGTTCAATATTTGTATTTTCATATTTGCATATATGTATTTTTCTTACAACTACCATACTGTTATCCTATTATAGGTTCATAGGTAGATACTAGGCTATCTGCCCTAGGGCATTTATAAGCCTAGCCAGAGTGTATTTGGCTTCCACCTCCCTATTAGATTAGCCTATTGTGCCTCTGTAAAGTAGGTCACAGAAGATACCCTTTTAAGATTAGTTTACTGTGCCTCTGTCTAGCAGGGACACAGAAGAGATCCCAGGGGTGAATTTGCGATTTCCCATCCACGCGTCCAGATTTCGCTTGAAGAGGGTCAGCGAGGGGCTATGTCTAACATGAATTGGGATTCTATTCCAGAGTGAGGGGAGCCTCTGGGAAATGAATCTGGCCCTCCAGCATGTCCTATTTATTTTTGTGCTGAGGTTTAGGTCCCTGGAGCATGTAGCTCGAAGGGACTTGGATTTTTTGAGGTGGAGCATGTCCATTAATTCTGGGTTTGACATGGCTTTGTACGTCAGGCATAGATCGCCTCTGAGTAGGCGGTAAGCAACTGAGTAGAGCTGGAGTTTCTTTAGTCGAGCTGCATAGGACATCTGTTTGTAGCCCATGATCCTCTTGGTGAGGTACTTTTGGGGTCTCTCCAGTTGCTGCAGGTGTCGGGTAAGGTACATCCCAAAAGGGGCATTGTATTCAATTATGGGCCTGATGAGTGACAAGTTGAGGGGCACAATGACCTCTCTTGATCTAGATGCGAACCCTTTCATGATAAGGTGGGCTATATAGAAGGTCTTTCTAACCACTTTGGCAAGGTGATTATCAAAGGAGAGATTACTATCTACGTTGGTCCCCAAATCTCTAATTACTTCTTCCGTTACCAATGGATTACCACCTTTGTGGGCACCTTGTTTTTCCCAAAGGGGATGACTATGCAACTTTTAGCATTTAGCTTGAGGCCGTGGCTCTGGCACCAAGCATCCGTCTCTGTGAGACCCTTTTGGAGGATGCTTGTGTCAGCTGGAGATTCGATTATGGCCCCCAGTTTGCAGTCATCTGCGAACTTTGTCAGCCATAATCCCCCCGTGATAGCCTGAACCTCAGAGAAGTATATACCGAACAAGAGAGGTTCCAGAACTGAGCCCTGTGGGACGCCACTTGTAACTGGTTTGGATTCGGACATGGCATCTGCGATTCTGACCATGTGGGTTCTATCTCTGAGCCAGTTTGCAACCCATCTTGTGATATAGGGGTTGATATTTATGCTGATAAGCTTATTTATGATGCCCGAGTGGGGTATTGTGTCGAAGGCTTTTGCGAGGTCCAGGTAGGCTGTGTGGACTACCTTGCCCTCATCTATGGCTTTGGTAACTGTTTCAAAGAAATCAACTAGGTTTAAGAGGCAAGATCTGCCCTTAACAAAGCCGAATTGGGTAGGGTCCAGTGTCTGGAGGCTCCCAATGTCTTTGTTTATGAGTTCCATGATAATACGCTCCATAGCTTTACAGACCAGACTAGTCAGGCTTATGGGGCGATAGTTCCTGGGGTCTGTTGTGGCACCACCTTTGTGGAGTGGGACCACTGTAGCTGTATGCCATTCTTTGGGTGCATATCCTGTAGTAAGGCTAAGTTTGAACAGTGACTTAATGTGAGGGTTCAGTTCTTCTTGGAGCTCATGTAAGACACAGTCTGGAACACCGTCCAGTCCCATAGATGCTATGTTTTTTGCTTTGGAGAGGGCAGCTTTCACCTGTGCATCTGTGATGTCAGGGAGGTTACATTCAGTTGGGATAGGCATTTGCTCCTTTGGGGGGGGAGAAGTTTGCACTGAATCTGTCTGCCAGGATGTTGGCTATGTCTGTAGGTTTGGTATATTTTGTACCGTTATGCAACAATTCAGAGCATATCTGGGAGTTTCCGTCCATGTTCCTGACATAACTAAAGAAGGCCTTGTGATTATCTTTAGTGTCTAGGGCAATTTTTCTTTCAAAACTGGCCTTTGATGATTTTATGAGGGATCGAAGTTTCTTGCTAATACTGATCAGAGATGCCTTCCCTTTTTGGGATTTTGCTTTGTCATGTAGTAGCTTCCTCCGTCTGTTGTATAGTTTATTTATGGCGGGGTCCACTAGACCAGTCTCCTGTTTTGGAGGAGTGAGTCTTGGTTTTATTTGGGATAGCGATCCATGCATTCCTGCAGGTGCTCATAGAATGCATTTGTAAAGGATTCTGTGGATTGGGCTGTATTATCCTTTGGCCCAGGGGCTTTGAAGGATTCCACCTCAGTCTTGAGAAGTGCAAAGTTGGCTTTTGAGAAATTCTTTACAGTGATTTATTTGGCTGGGTGTGGGGACGGGATATGGATGTCCAGGGAAATTTGTTTATGGTCTGATCTTACCAATGAGGGGTTTACCTCTGGTGTGGAACATAGAGTCCCCATGTTGGTGATGACCAGGTCCAATATGTTGTTCCCTCTTGTGGGAGTGGTGACCAGTTGTTCCATTGCGTTAGAGTTTATAAATTCAAATAACCGTTGGGCGAGGGTGTTTGGGCTTGAGTAGTTTTCCCAGTCAATGTTTGGGTAGTTGAAGTCACCCAATAACATAGTGTTTGGAGAGACCTTCATATTCTCCAGTGTTCTCAGGAATGCCAAGTGGGGTTCCTGTAATAGGGAGGGTGTTCTGTAGCAGGCTACAAACTGAAAGGCAGTTTTGCCTGCTGTTAATTGCACATGGATGGTTTCCGATGCTTTGTGCAGTGCCACTAACCTGGAGGTGTAGGTATCTTTGATGAATATAGATACTCCCCCTCCTTTTGTGCTTCGGTCCGAGTTTTGGGGCTGAAACGCATGGTGTGAGTTATAACCTGGTAGTGCTGGGGTGCTCTCAGGAGCCTTGAACCAGGTTTCTGTTACTGCACAGACATCAATTTTCTCCATACTGAGGAGAGCCTCAAGTGTGTGCATCTTGAGGTTTAGACTTCTGGCATTGAGTAGCATTACCTTTAGTTTTTTTATCCTTGGGTAGTCTATGGAGGTGGGTTTGTCCTTTGAGCCTTGCCTAAAAAAGCACTATGGGGTGGCAAGAGCCTTGGCCAGTACATGAAAGCCTAAGGGTGACAGGTGCAAGCCGTCCCTAGCGAAGCAACGTGGCTTGTCGAGCATGTCATCCCAGGCTGACAGACACTGGATCTCCTTTGAATGACACCAATACTTTAGCCAATTGTTGAAAATTATCATTTTGTCTTTATACTGTGGCATCATTCTTGGTGAGGGCAAGATGCTACTCAAGGTCAGGGTCATACCAGCCTGGGCTACATGGTCAGAGAGCAACTCTATGTCTCTTTTTATGTAGTCCAGGGAGGTACATCTCAGGTCATTCACACCAGCATGGACAATGATGGAGTCATACTTGTACTTGCTTTGGAGTGACCTGAGTGCTTATTATGTGGCGGATCCTGGCACCCAACAGGCAGCTTACAGTGACTTTCTCCTTGTTTGGTCTGGTGAGTGGGATGTCAGTGTGCCGGAGAATAGAGTCCCCTATAACAAGTGTATTTGGTGTGTTGTTTGGCCTTAAGGGCTGTGACTGTGAGGCACACTGATTTTGTGAGATATGTGATTAGTGGGTATTGTTGAGGGGTGGCTGTTGCTTGGATATCTGCTTAGGAGGTCTTAGCTGTTTAGGCAGATTTTTATTTAGAGCCTCAGTATGTTTTTGTGTGTTTATGTGTTGGGTATGCAGATGCAATAGGTCTGTGTGAGACTGGATTTGTGGTGTGGGTGGTTACATTTTCCTCCTGACTGACTGTGCCAGTCTTGGGTTGAGAGAGCTCTGCCTCCAGTTTGGCTGTGTAACTGCATCTCTCACATGTATTAGAGTTTGTTGGAAGGAGGAGAGGGTTGTCTGTGTACATAAGGCAATTGTAACATTGCCTCAAAATTCCCAGATTCACCAGCTGGACTGGAGAGTAACCTTGAAACTGACCCTTTGACATACCAGATTAGTATAGGGAACTGTTTTTTTACTGATCAGATTAGGGAAGGGAAATGATTTTTCACTTGATCAGGAAGGACCAATCGGGAGCCTAATACGTCAAGGAGGATGTAGTGCTTTAGTTAGTTAGTGTTTCCTTATAAGAGCTGAGCAAGTGCAGGGCTTTAGAAAGAGAATAGAGTGATTACTTTGAGAGTTTGAACAGTTCTAAGGGAAAAAGTGAAGAGCAGACCTTGTGGAGCCTGGAATAGTTTAACCCTATTTAGGCGGCGCTGCCCAACACTGCTCAGTGTGCAAAACCGCGCAAAAAGAGAGTTGTAGGGTTTTAAGAGAGAGAGATCAAGGAGTTTAGAATTGACCCAAAATGGCCAATAAAACTACAGCTTCTAGGTAGTAACCACTCCTCCAGGGACAGGCAGGCTGTTCAGTGTTAACCACTCCCACTGGTGAACACAGTGACTTCCCTTTAGCCCAAGCAAGCACTGGCCTTCTAGAAACTTCCAAACAGTTCAGAACAGCAAATCTGTAACTGAACATTCTTAACTTTCAGAAAGTGGGAAAAAAGCAAGATTTTTTTTTTCTTTTTGTTGTAATTTAAAGGTAGCAGACATACACAAGCAGCAAAATAATCACAACAGTGCAATAAATGACCCCACACTTGAGTGCTAGGTCAAAATCAGGTAAAATGCAGTTTTTAGAGAAAAAGACGATTTTAAATTAAGTGCAACACAGGAAATGCAGTAAACAGGCTCTAGATGTGTTCCAAGTACTGTTACTGTTACAGATATAAACTTTAGCAAGCCAGAAAATGCCAAAAAGTACGCGGCAAAGCAGTAAAACTTAACAAAAAATCAGAAGAAAATACTTAAAAATCACAAAAGTGGCTCCTTTTCTTCTCTCAGCGTTTTCTCCCCTTGGTAGGTGCTTCAGCAACAACTAGCAAGCCTGAAAAGATGCCAAAACCACGAGGCAGCCGGGTTTTAAGAGAGAGAGATCAAGGAGTTTAGAACTGACCCAAAATGGCCAATAAAACTACAGCTTCTGGGTAGTAACCACTCCTCCAGGGACAGGCAGGCTGTACAGTGTTAACCACTCCAACTGGTGAACACAGAGACTTCCCTTTAGCCCAAGCAAGCACTGGCCTCAAGGTATTTGAGGGAACACTTTCACTGGGAAGGCCAGGATTACTCAGATTCCAAGAAAAGGCTCAGGGATTTTCTCTTGCTTCCTCAGCACAGGCGTCTGGCTATCCCTCCTGTCTTGGACATATTAGATGATGTGTACACAGAGGCCAGCCTTAACCCAGATTCTTTACCTCCAGCTCCTGTTAAACCTGACAGGTATTACCGGGTTCCTGATTCACACCAATTCCTATACAAAAGCCATGCTGCTGACCCAGGGTCCCAAGGGAATTAAGGCCTCTACTGCCAAAAACCCATTACCTTCAGAGAGAGATTCCAGGGCTTTAGAAAGGTGGGGGAAAAAGGTATACACCTCGGCCACTTTAACCATGAGGGCATTAAACTGTCAGTTCCATATGTTAAAGTATCAACAGTTTTTGTTATCTCAGTTAAAAAGCAAAATGACACAACCTCAACAACCAGACTTGAAGGAGTTGCATGATTTGTTGCATAGTGCAGAGCAAGTGGGTAAGCATACCTTGCAATGTGGTTTTGATGCTTTAGAGGCCTCATGTAGATCTGCTGTTACAGGGTCTGTCATACGTAGACATGCTTGGCTCAAAGAGCAAACCTTACCAGATCATGTCAAAGCTAAATTACTAGATGCACCTCTTCAAAAATATGTATTGTTTGGTGTTAAAGCTGAGGAGGTATTAAAGAAAATGGAGGAAAAGGCAAGATCAATGCAAACAGTGAAAGATTTCCTACAGGTACAACCTCCACGCATTGTATTCAATTATGGGCCTGATGAGTGACAAGTTGAGGGGCACAATGACCTCTCTTGATCTAGATGCGAACCCTTTCATGATAAGGTGGGCTATATAGAAGGTCTTTCTAACCACTTTGGCAAGGTGATTATCAAAGGAGAGATTACTATCTACGTTGGTCCCCAAATCTCTAATTACTTCTTCAGATTTAATGGATTACCACCTATGTGGTAATTTGTGGGCACCTTGTTTTTCCCAAAGGGGATGACTGTGCACTTTTTAGCATTTAGCTTGAGGCCGTGGCTCTGGCACCAAACATCCGTCTCTGTGAGACCCTTTTGGAGGATGCTTGTGTCAGCTGGAGATTCGATTATGGCCCCAGTTTGCAGTCATCTGAACTTTGTCAGCCATAATCCCGTGATAGCCTGAACCTCAGAGAAGTATATACCGAACAAGAGAGGTTCCAGAACTGAGCCCTGTGGGACGCCACTTGTAACTGGTTTGGATTCGGACATGGCATCTGCGATTCTGACCATGTGGGTTCTATCTCTGAGCCAGTTTGCAACCCATCTTGTGATATAGGGGTTGATATTTATGCTGATAAGCTTATTTATGATGCCCGAGTGGGGTATTGTGTCGAAGGCTTTATGCGAGGTCCAGGTAGGCTGTGTGGACTACCTTGCCCTCATCTATGGCTTTGGTAACTTTTTCAAAGAAATCAACTAGGTTTAAGAGGCAAGATCTGCCCTTAACAAAGCCGAATTGGGTAGGGTCCAGTATCTGGAGGCTCCCAATGTCTTTGTTTATGAGTTCCATGATAATACGCTCCATAGCTTTACAGACCAGACTAGTCAGGCTTATGGGGCGATAGTTCCTGGGGTCCGTTGTGGCACCACCTTTGTGGAGTGGGACCACTGTAGCTGTATGCCATTCTTTGGGTGCATATCCTGTAGTAAGGCTAAGTTTGAACAGTGACTTAATGTGAGGGTTCAGTTCTTCTTGGAGCTCGTGTAAGACACAGTCTGGAACACCGTCCGGTCCCATAGATGCTATGTTTTTTGCTTTGGAGAGGGCAGCTTTCACCTGTGCATCTGTGATGTCAGGGAGGTTACATTCAGTTGGGATAGGCATTTGCTCCTTTTGGGGGAGGGGGGAGAAGTTTGCACTGAATCTGTCTGCCAGGATGTTGGCTATGTCTGTAGGTTTGGTATATTTTGTACCGTTATGCAACAATTCAGAGCATATCTGGAAGTTTCCGTCCATGTTCCTGACATAACTAGAGAAGGCCTTGTGATTATCTTTAGTGTCTAGGGCAATTTTTCTTTCAAAACTGGCCTTTGATGATTTTATGAGGGATCGAAGTTTCTTGCTAATACTGATCAGAGATGCCTTCCCTTTTTGGGATTTTGCTCTGTCATGTAGTAGCTTCCTTCGTCTGTTGTATAGTTTATTTATGGCCGGGGTCCACTAGACCGGTCTCCTGTTTTTGGAGGAGTGAGTCTTGGTTTTATTTGGGATAGCACGATCCATGCATTCCTGTCATAGAATGCATTTGTAAAGGATTCTGCGGATTGGGCTGTATTATCCTCTGGCCCAGGGGTTTTGAAGGATTCCACCTCAGTCTTGAGAAGTGCAAAGTTGGCTTTTGAGAAATTCTTTACAGTGATTTCCTTGGCTGGGGGTGGGGACGGGATATGGATGCCCAGGGAAATTTGTTTATGGTCTGATCTTACCAATGAGGGGTTTACCTCTGGTGTGGAACATAGAGTCCCCATGTTGGTGATGACCAGGTCCAATATGTTGTTCCCTCTTGTGGGAGTGGTGACCAATTGTTCCATTGCGTTAGAGTTTATAAATTCAATTAACCGTTGGGCGAGGGTGTTTGGGCTTGAGTAGTTTTCCTAGTCAATGTTTGGGTAGTTGAAGTCACCCAATAACATAGTGTTTGGAGAGACCTTCATATTCTCCAGTGTTCTCAGGAATGCCAAGTGGGGTTCCTGTAATAGGGAGGGTGTTCTGTAGCAGGCGACAAACTGAAAGGCAGTTTTGCCTGCTGTTAGTTGCACATGGATGGTTTCCGATGCTTTGTGCAGTGCCACTAACCTGGAGGTGTAGGTATCTTTGATGAATATAGATACTCCCCTCCTTTTGTGCTTCGGTCCGAGTTTTGGGGCTGAAACGCATGGTGTGAGTTATAACCTGGTAGTGCTGGGGTGCTCTCAGGAGCCTTGAACCAGGTTTCTGTTACTGCACGGACATCAATTTTCTCCATACTGAGGAGAGCCTCGAGTGTGTGCATCTTGAGGTTTAGACTTCTGGCATTGAGTAGCATTACCTTTAGTTTTTTTATCCTTGGGTAGTCTATGGAGGTGGGTTTGTCCTTTGAGCCTTGCCTAAAAAAGCACTATGGGGTGGCAAGAGCCTTGGCCAGTACATGAAAGCCTAAGGGTGACAGGTGCAAGCCGTCCCTAGCGAAGCAACGTGGCTTGTTGAGCATGTCATCCCAGGCTGACAGACACTGGATCCCCTTTGAATGACACCAATACTTTAGCCAATTGTTGAAACTGATAATTTTGTCTTTATACTGTGGCATCATTCTTGGTGAGGGCAAGATGCTACTCAAGGTCAAGGTCATACCAGCCTGGGCTACATGGTCAGAGAGCAACTCTATGTCTCTTTTTATGTAGTCCAGGGAGGTACATCTCAGGTCATTCACACCAGCATGGACAATGATGGAGTCATACTTGTACTTGCTTTGGAGTGACCTGAGTGCTTGCATTATGTGGCGGATCCTGGCACCCAACAGGCAGCTTACAGTGACTTTCTCCTTGTTTGGTCTGGTGAGTGGGATGTCAGTGTGCCGGAGAATAGAGTCCCCTATAACAAGTGTATTTGGTGTGTTGTTTGGCCTTAAGGGCTGTGACTGTGAGGCACACTGATTTTGTGAGATATGTGATTAGTGGGTATTGTTGAGGGGTGGCTGTTGCTTGGATATCTGCTTAGGAGGTCTTAGCTGTTTAGGCAGATTTTTATTTAGAGCCTCCGAGTATGTTTTTGTGTATTTATGTGTTGGGTATGCAGATGCAATAGGTCTGTGTGAGACTGGATTTGTGGTGTGGGTGGTTACATTTTCCTCCTGACTGACTGTGCCAGTCTTGGGTTGAGAGAGCTCTGCCTCCAGTTTGGCTGTGTAACTGCATCTCTCACATGTATTAGAGTTTGTTGGAAGGAGGAGAGGGTTGTCTGTGTACATAAGGCAATTGTAACATTGCCTCAAAATTCCCAGATTCACCAGCTGGACTAGAGAGTAACCTTGAAACTGACCCTTTGACATACCAGATTAGTATAGGGAACTGTTTTTTTACTGATCAGATTAGGGAAGGGAAATGATTTTTCACTTGATCAGGAAGGACCAATCGGGAGCCTAATACGTCAAGGGGGATGTAGTGCTTTAGTTAGTTAGTGTTTCCTTATAAGAGCTGAGCAAGTGCAGGGCTTTAGAAAGAGAATAGAGTGATTACTTTGAGAGTTTGAACAGTTCTAAGGGAAAAAGTGAAGAGCAAACCTTGTGGAGCCTGGAATAGTTTAACCCTGTTTAGGCGGCGCTGCCCGACGCTACTCAGTGTGCAAAACCGCGCAAAAAGAGAGTTGTGGGGTTTTAAGAGAGAGAGAGATCAAGAAGTTTAGAATTGACCCAAAATGGCCAATAAAACTACAGCTTCTAGGTAGTAACCACTCCTCCAGGGACAGGCAGGCTGTTCAGTGTTAACCACTCCCAATGGTGAACACAGTGACTTCCCTTTAGCCCAAGCAAGCACTGGCCTTGTAGAAACTTCCAAACAGTTCAGAACAGCAAATCTGTAACTGAACATTCTTAACTTTCAGAAAGTGGGAAAAAAGCAAGATTTTTTTTTCTTTTTGTTGTAATTTAAAGGTAGCAGACATACACAAGCAGCAAAATAATCACAGCAGTGCAATAAATGACCCCACACTTGAGTGCTAGGCCAAAATCAGGTAAAATGCAGTTTTAGAGAAAAAAACGATTTTAAATTAAGTGCAACACAGGAAATGCAGTAAACAGGCTCTAGATGTGTTCCAAGTACTGTTACTGTTACAGATATAAACTTTAGCAAGCCAGAAAATGCCAAAAAGTAGGCGGCAAAGCAGTAAAACTTAACAAAAATCAGAAGAAAATACTTAAAATCACAAAAGTGGCTCCTTTTCTTCTTTCAGCGTTTTCTCCCCTTGGTAGGTGCTTCAGCAACAACTAGCAAGCCTGAAAAGATGCCAAAACCATGAGGCAGCCGGGTTTTAAGAGAGAGAGATCAAGGAGTTTAGAATTGACCCAAAATGGCCAATAAAACTACAGCTTCTAGGTAGTAACCACTCCTCCAGGGACAGGCAAGCTGTTCAGTGTTAACCACTCCCACTGGTGAACACAGAGACTTCCCTTTAGCCCAAGCAAGCACTGGCCTTCTAGAAACTCCCAAACAGTTCAGAACAGCAAATCTGTAACTGAACTTTCTTAACTTTCAGAAAGTGGGAAAAAAAGCAAGATTTTTTTGTTTTTTTTTTCTTTTTGTTGTAGTTTAAAGGTATCAGAGATACATAAGCAGCAAAATAATCACAACAGTGCAATAAATGACCCCACACTTGAGTGCTAGGCCAAAATCAGGTAAAATGCAGTTTTTAGAGGAAAAAAAATGATTTTAAATTAAGTGCAACACAAGAAATGCAGTAAACAGGCTCTAGATGTGTTCCAAGTACTGTTACTGTTACATATATAAACTTTAGCAAGCCAGAAAATGCCAAAAAGTAGGCGGCAAAGCAGTAAAACTTAACAAAAAATCAGAAGAAAATACCTAAAATCACAAAAGTGGCTCCTTTTCTTCTCTCAGCGTTTTCTCCCCTTGGTAGGTGCTTCAGCAACAACTAGCAAGCCTGAAAAGATTCTAAATTTACTTTTTATTGTTTCTATTTGCTACATTACACTCTATCCATATGTGTATATTCTCTGTTTAACTATGGAGCTCATCTCCCCTCTGCTGAAAACGGGACATTTTGCTCAATCAGACCTTCCCGGTAAACAAATGTGAAATAAATAAATAAATAAAATATTTACAGGCTGCAGTGTTGATGATACATGGGAAAACAATACCTTCCCTTATGTACTATGTTCGTGTACTTTAGGAACTCATACCTGATGCAGGAAACACATGCTTTTGCCCATTCACTCATTTACTTATTACTTCACCTTCTAAGCAGTAAAACCAGCACAGCTGGTCACACTGTTCTACCAGATGGACTATGATAGCCACACAAAAAACTGAAAATGCAAATGAAACTCTAATAGATGTTGCAAAATCCTTTTTTTTATTGTTTGCACCTCTCAACTGTCCTGTATTTGCCAGAAAATGCTCAATTCTGCGGTGAAATAACAGGGTGCCACAATATTTTGAATTGTCCCTTTAAATTGTATTTTTTCAAGTTTAACCTTGTGCATCATCAGCCTGTTTCTGCAGCACCATAGAACCACAGACACATGACACTGCAAACAATGAGGCAATTTGGGAACATACCTCACAACTACTGTGATTTAGGCATAGAGGTATGATTTTAGCCGTCATTTTTAGCCTTGCTCCTCTTAAATGGCAGACTTCTTGTCTTGCAGTTGACTTAGAGGATTAAGAAGATGTTAATGAGCTGCTTCCTGTGGTCCACTGGTGCAAGGTTTGATTCCCTCAGCCTCCATTGGTTGCCTTTGTGACTCTGATCAAGTAACATGACCAGACACTTCTTCCAGGCTGAATCTGAAAAAAGTCCATGGAGATCAGTGCTCTACCCGGAAAACAAATACAAATAATAAAAAAAAAAAGTCTAATGTTCCTCATAAACGCAAACATTTTTATGGATACATACCTTATTAGATATATAAATTAAGGCTATACAAAGATTCCCTACCACTAATTATAAAGGGTCTTGATTATCTAGAATATAAAGACCTTTTATTGTGAAAAATAAGATAGTGCTCTTCTTTCTGACTCTGTGGTATGATTTTTAATGCCACTGCTGATTTAAAATGCTTGGGGTAAAGAGGTATGGCTGAATGTAAGTTCTGAGGAGGGTTTGTGTAAAAAAAAATAATAACAGATTTACTTGTTGGTCCCTTGATATGCTTGCTGTGCATGATATGAAGCAGGATGTCAATCAAGACTCAAATTACTGAAGGTGCAACAGAGACAGAAACAGAAGTATGGAGGAGGAGGAAGACCTTGTGCTTAACTAAGTGATCTAAGACCAAAAACAGAAAAATATACACAAAGTCCCCTACCGTCCATCCCAGTAGCAACAATAATGCAATACAAATAAAAATATCATAAATACAAAATGAAAAAGTGGTTCTCCAAATACCTGATTTATTGCATAGTAATGTGCCAGTTATAGTAATTGTGTGTGCAGAGAACCACTTTTCTTTTTGTTTTTCCTCAGTTTTATTAGTGATCCAAGACTGATAAGATATTACTCCTTTCAGTAAGCAGTCTGTTGTGGAATAGCACTATCTGTCGTAAAATAAAAATGACCAAAAAAGTATTACCAAGAACCAATGTTGATTTCTACCAGAACCAGTGGATTGCATGTTGTCATTTTCATTCATTCTTCAACTGATGGGTTTAGGATCCGAATCGGATGTCTTTCCAAATCCTTGGATCCAAACTCTCATGCTCCTCTCTTTACGCGTAATGCCCTGCCAGCCTAACATACCTCAGATCTCTTTGGCTGTTGTATCGCTACAGATGTTGATCCTCTTGCTCTCAAACATTTGGTGTTTTTTCAAGGTTAAAACAGGGAGTATTTCAATGTTTTCTTTCAATAGGCTATCTTCTGGATATTTGTCACCTTCTTCACTTTATTCCAGTAAATTTCTTCCTATAATTGAGCCCTCTTCTTCTGTGACTTTTACTGAGACCTTAGTATTTCCTTCCAATGCCATTGTTTGTACTTCGGCTTTCTCCTATTCCTACCCATTTTAGGGTACCCTTGACTACCATTGTTGGTAATTTTCCTTGTTTTCTTTTTCAAAAAAAAAAAAGTATTATGTATAACTTTCCATATTTGTAGTTATTTTCTTTTCTGGGCCTTCTTCCTTTTTAGGAGCATGCACGGATGGTTGATAAATCAACTGGCTTCAAGAAATGCATCTCCTATGGGCACAAAGTATCTAATCCAGATGACCACAGGGAATGCGTCTCTTATCTGGGCGATGCCCATTTAGATGTAGATTGTACAGTTTGTGCCAGCTTCATCTCCAGGGCATGCATGGATAGACACAACTAGTTTTGAAGGGTCTTCTTCCTTCTCTTTCTTCCTCTATTCCAGCTGCGGTTCAAATCCCCTCTAAAAAAATCTGACAAAGGGAAGCCCAACTCAGCTCCCAAGGACATAGAGTCTAGAAAGAGATCTCCATTTCCTACAATATCTTTGGCTCATTCCTCAGAGCCACCTCCAAAAGTGTCAAAAAAGTTGGATCTGATGACTTCAGATCCTGCTGCTCCAAAAATGGAATTGTCTCGGATCCGGTCACTTCTTCATTTACCAGATCCGTTACCTTCTTGTCTCTCTTCTCCATTTTTGCAGGAGTCTCCCCACAACCATTCAAGACTACCACCCACTAGGTCCTCACTCAGGTCTTCCAGGAATTTGTCAGAGGCTGAAGTGGATAAGATGATGAGGAAATTCCTCAGAGCTCAGATCCAGATGGGGGTTATTCCTTCTCCATCTCCCGTCAGATCCCTGAGCCTGCCTGTGACTAGTTCTCCATTAATTTATCATTTTCTGATCTGGCTTGTTGTTTTGGAGCCCTCAGATCTGAGATCCATGGGGGTGTCCTCAAGAGACCCAATACAGTTTATTCTTTGACTCTCGTTACTTCCCTGAGCCATGCAGCTCTGAGCCTTTTGGAGCCAGAAGACTCTCAGAGCCGAAGTATTGGCACCAGATCCAGGGTACCAGGTTTGACTCTGAAGTTACTGGAGCCATCCCTGCCCCTCAGAGCTTCAGATCTGGACAGCTCAGGTCCGACTCCATCCTCAAGTGGAGGGCTTACAGGGTTTCAGGGGTTAGCGGTACAAGAAATGTCGGCTCTGCTACCTCTGGCTTTAGTCTCCCCTAGGCACTCTACCTTAATGATTTTGAAGAGGGCTTTCTCTTTACCTAGAGAAAATGCATTCCTACCCCCCTAGGATCATATCACTCTACCACCTTTGGGTCTTTGCTCTGAGCCTCTATCTTCTATTCCACTGGGATAGCCAGCCCATTCAAGTCTCCAGTCTGTCCCTCAGGACTCCCCTATCACTTCTGATACCTCACCAGACCATACGACCGATGAGGTCCATCAGAAGAGAATGTGTAAAATAAGACACTTGGATTCCCCTCAGGAATCTCTCACTAAGGACACCAATTTCAATGAATGGGAAGGGTCCCCAGATCTCCATTTGAAGACATCTCCTTTGAAAACATTCTTGAACTCCTAAAGCAAAAAGGTGGTTGGTCTTCTGACATCCTGTCCGAAGAGGAGTCAGTGTTCCTGGAGGCTTTCTGGTCTGGCCTGGCTACATCTTGCATGACATCCCCCCAGCTGATGAACTTAGACCTCATTTCACAATGGGCATGGAAGAAGCCGGATACTGTGGAGCCCATCCCTAATTGCCCAGACAAATTCTTATCCCCTATGAAAGACAGACCACACTGGAGCAAGGGGGTCCCAGCTGAATTAATGGTTGTGGCAGTGGGCCACTAATAAAGATTTTGCAGAACAAAGCTCTTCTGTCTGTCCCACTAACAGGGAATCTAGGGTGTTGGACAGATTTGGTAAGCACGTTTATGCTTCAGCTACCTTTGCTCTGAGGTCATTGAATTATTTGGCACATTTCACAAGACAGCAAAGAGATTAGACTAAGGAGCTCTCCAAATCTCCAAATCTTTTTCTGTGTCCATTTCTGCAAAGTGCCAAAATAGTCTTTTTGGAATTGCCCATCCTTCAACCTATGACTAACATGTTCTTCCACATGGTCCCCAGAAGAGGCCAAGATGCACATCAGTGTTCTGGAAATGAGAGCAATCCTCCTAGCACTGCAGACCTTTCAAGACGTTTTCCCTTCTGGGACAATTGCTACTCAGACAGACAATATGTCTGCTGTCTGGTACATCAACAAACAGGGGAGGACCACATCTTACTAACTATGTTGAAAAGCACTGAGAGTGTGGCAATAGGTGATCTCTTCTGGCCTATTTCTGATAGCAATGCACATACCGGGGGAAGCCAATGTGATTGCAAACAAACTAAGCAGGTCCATTCTGATGCCTCACTAGTGATCTCTCAGTGTCAAAGTGGGAGGGACAATTTTCCATCAGTGAGGCCAACCATGTTGTAGCCTTTTCACTTCTCCTCTCAACAACAAGGGCACCAAGTTCTTTGTCTTGATCCCTCCAATGGGTAGAGTCACTGAGAGATGCTGTAGTCCACAATTGGCCCTCCGGTCTTCTGTGTGCTTACCCCCCAATTACCTCTCATTCCCGAATTTGTACAGAAAACATACCAGTTGAAGAACACAGTTATCCTCATTGCACCTTTTTGGCCTTGTAAAATTCAGTTCCCTTCCTCTGACTTCATCTTCTACATCTGCTCTAGATACTGGATTCCAATCCAGACCTCCTGTCTCATCTGACAGGTATGACTCATTCAGACATAATAGGCCTAAAACTGACCACATGGTTTCTGCAGTTCAATTGATTGCTAGACAGCCAAGGCTGTCCTCCCTGGTCCATCATATTTTGTTATCTTCTCAAAAAACTTCTACTAGAAAGATTTACAAAAGTAAAATGGAAGAAGTTTGTGTTCTGAGCCCTTAAGAGGGATCTGGGCCCCCTTTCTGCTCTTATACCAGCTGTACTTGATTTTCAGCTTCAGTTTTCAATGAAGGGTATAGCTTTTCTCTAGGGTCCAGCTGGCTGCTATTTCAAACTTCAATCTAGGTGAGAATAATTATTCTAAATTATGCAAAGCCTTTCTCAAAGGAACATTTTTAGACATCCACTAAAGGATCCTACTCTACCTTGGCATTTAACTATTTTGCTTCAAGGTCTGGCCCAAGGCCTCTTTGAACCTTCAGACAGGTCAGACCTCAAGTTTTTGTCTTGGAAAAACATTTTTCTAGTCGCTATTACATTAGCCAGACAAGTATCCAAACTCCAGGCTCTATCTTCAAAACCTCCTTACCTGGTTTTCCACAAAGACAGGTTTCCTTATGACCCAACTTATCTTTTTTGCCTAAGGTAGCTTCTGAGTCTAATATTAACCAGGTCATTAACCTCCTGGTTTTCTTTCCAAATTTTCTAAACAAAGGAGAGAGTACATGCTCCATCTTTTGGATGTACATAGACAACTTCAGTTTTATCTTCATCAAACCAATGACTTCCAGAAGACTAACCAGTTGTTTGTATCCTCCTCACCTAACAGATTGGGCAAGTCAGTTTCTAAAGTTACACTGGCCAAATGGTTAACAGATTGATATCCTTTGTCTATACTAAAAGAAGGTTGTCCTTGCCTAAGCCTCCTAGAGCTCATTCCACTGGGTCTATGGCTGTATCCTCTGGTTTTTGGTCAAGAGTTTCCATAGATGACATATGTGCAGCTGCCACTTGCTCCTCGGTTCATACCTTTTTTGCCCAATATAAATCAGATTTGGATTCTAGGAACAGAGCTGCTTTTGGCTCTGCAGTACTCCAAAGTATCCTTCCATGAGGACCACCCAAGGTTCATCTAGCTGGAGACTCTGTCCCAACAGTTGAGGAATGAATGAAAATGACAGCATCAGATAAAAAAGTTCTGTACTCACCACAGCATTGCATCTTCCTCAACTTCCTGCCCTTTGTTGTTCCTTGTTTGAGCTCCAGCTCTTCTTATTCTATGCCTTCTTCAGTTCTCTTAAGGTATTATTAAATGAATCTTGTCAACAGCAAACTCAACTGAGGTATGTTAGGCTGATGGGACATTATGGGTTAAGGGAGATGCTCAAGAGTTTGGATCTGAGGATCTGGAAAAAGCGGCCGAGTCAGATCCAAAACCCATCAGTTGAGGAAGAATGAAAATGGACAACATAGATGTAACATTATGGTGAGTACATAACTTTTTTGGTACTTACGTATTAACGCAACCAGATTTTAAACCCCCGTGTAGTTCCTGATATTCTCAACAACTGTTTACTAAACTAAAAAGGGGTGTGCGAAGTCCAATTCACTTTCTATAGCACTTTGGTTATGACAGAGGAACTGGACTAATGGCCAAAGTCCTCTTCCTTGGTAGCATCCTCCTTTGATGCCCTAACTTCATGGAAAATAAGAAGAAGAAGCAGGGCAGAATAAAATTATGGCAGATTCCAAAGACGACAAGTGGGTCATTTGCAATAGCAGCATATCACCTTCTTCATTTTCTTCTTCTTCTTCTTTTTCTGGATGTCTTGTACGAGGCACAGCTTGTAAGCTACGGTTCTTACATAAAAAGAAGTAAGTAAGTATGCAGAAAACTGATAACATCTAGCATCAGTGGCTTGACTGGAGAAACTAGCTGCAGTGTTTTGAACATCTGATAGGAAGCAAAGACAATCGAGCGGATTTTCAAGTAGAAAAAATGGCAGTACTGCAAAATCATTTCGACATTCTTCATTCGAGTTTTTTTTTTTTTGGATTACCCTCTCTATTGTAATTGATCCCCAAAGTGAGACTAGCATTGGGGGAATGAAAGGAAGTTAGAAGATGCAAAAGATTTGGCAGTACTGCCGTTGTTTCTACTTGAAAATCCCCTCGATTGTCTTTGCTTCCTATCGGACGTTCTGATGTATGTAAAAGGGCACAGACACTGCAGCTAGTTTCTCCAGTCAAGTCACCACAGTCGGTGAAGAAGCAGCAGCGGAAGAAAATGGTGACTGTTTTCCCAAGCCCTCTGTTTACAACCCAGCCTTCCATTAAAACTTAAAAATGTCTGACCTTACCTGTAAAACACAAATTAGATAGACCTTACAGGGCAAACCCAAACATCCCTTCTTCAATTTTACGTCAGTTATCGCAGCATGAAAATTTGGTTGTGATAATACACAAGTACCCTTTTTTTTATTTCTGCCATAGTAAGCACTTTTATCTATAATAAATTTCTTCTGACTGTCTGTTGTAGATGAAAATGCATACTGTGGTAGAAATAAACCTTTACTCTTGACAATACAACTTTTTGCTATTTTTATTTTACAGAGACATTTCATATTAAGTAAGTTTGTTGAGTTAGATGATTATTAGTAGAACACAGACATCACTATTAGATTAATATGCATAGTTTGATTGGTTTCTGTATACACAGTGTTGTTGTACAAATAAGTGTAATGTTTTTTGACTTGCCGCAGCATGTCACCATATATCTGTGCAGCTGCCTATTCCTGTCTGTTCCCCAAACAGCTAAGATTCTTTAGCTAACATCTGTCTGTCCTTTTCCATTCCCCCATTTCAGTAGTTATTCTCAGACAGCTAAGACTCCTCTGTTAACATCTGTTTCACCATTTTCTTAGCAAACCATTTTTAGCTACACCACATTCTTTCCAAATTAATATCTTCTTATAACAGTCTTGAATTTGCTTTATTCTAGTTGGCATCTGTGCCAAGTCACCTTCTCTTTGTGTGTCTCTCATATTGAACTCCACCCATGATACTCAACCTGACAATGCTTTGTGTATATCTTATGTTTTTTCTTTCCAGTTTGTTATCCTCCAGTATGCACATATGAATCATGCCATTGACATCATCATTTTAGCAAGCTTAATTGAATGTATTGGACCATGGCAAGTAAAAATAATTTTATTTATTTATTTATTGCCATTTGTTTACTGGGAACGTCCAATGGGCCAAAAGAACCCATTTTCAGTGGAGGCCCAGGAAGAAAAGCTCCACAATGGCAGTTAGCATAACAGTACATAAAATATAAAACAGTAGATGCAAACAATATTAACAAAAACAGACAGTATTATACAGTAGTAGAAAATAAGTGTGCAAACAAATGATATGCACAGATTTATACAGGTAAAGGTTACAAACTAATCAAGTAATCATATTATTATACAGTAAAGGTAATAATACTGATAAAATGGTCACTTAGCAGTATTTTCAAGGTGCTCTGAATATAAGCAGCAGAGTATTGCAGGGCAGAGTGGATGTGTAGAGAGATAGTAAAGGAAAGATAGATAAAGCGAAAGATAAATTATTTGTTGTAAGTAGTGATAAAAGAAGGTTTGAAGAGGTGAGGATGTAAATGAAGGTGTGAACAACTTAGGGTGTAGGTAGTCAGGTTATGGATGGATGAGAATTAAGCATCTGCATTGCCTCAGGGTTGAGAGGTGTTGCCGCAAAGATTTTTTGAAGGAGGAGATATTACTGGAGGTTCTGATTCTGGCTAGGCTTATAAATGCCCTAGGGCAGATAGCCTAGTATGAACCTATGAACTTATAATGGGAGAGAGTTCCAAAGCTTGGGAATAGAGAAGGAATGAAGCATGTTACCAGCTGGGAGTTTAGGTTTGTCAACTTGCAGAAGTAGATTTTCAGATCTAAGTGGTTTATTCCGGTGGTAGTGGGTTAAGATGGAAGAAAGGGCTGGGCAATCTGAGGGCTTGTAAATGATTTTGTATGCTGTGATTAGCTGCAGGTAGGTTAGATAATGTGGAAGTTTGAGACAGTTAAGTGATTTTTAGGGCAATGCAATGATGGAAAGAGTATTTTTGCATTGGTTGCAAACTTGGCTACCTTGTTGTAACATGACTCAAGCTTGGTTTTTAGGGTGGAGTGGATATTGGTAAGGAGAGAAGCACCATAAAGGAGAGAAGGTAGGAGAAAGGGTAAATTGACTGTACGGTTAGTAGAACAGTTAACATAGTATTTATGTTGGTAGAGGGTGCCTAGATTATAATTTGTTTTTTTAATATTATTGTGGATGTGAAGGTCAAATGTCAGGTTTTCACTGAGAATAACTCCTAGTAATTTAGCGTGGGAGACAACCTCTATAGTAATGTTGTTTTGAGAATGAATGGTGAAATCTGTCATGTTAACAGAAAGGTTTTTCTTGGGAGCAAATAACAATTTAGTTTTATTTGGGTTTAGAGCTAGATGATTATTAGCCATCCAGATTTCGGTGGTGGTAAAGGCATTCTTGCTTATCTGCAGAAGTTCTGTTTCACATGTGATCTCTACAGCCAATATTTAACTTCAACATTTCTCATGTCCTGTGTCCTCCATATGCCATAAAATATGTTGTGAGACTTTACTGCTACCACTTCTCACTGCGCTGCATGATTCAAGCTGCAAATGTAACACTCAGATCCTCTTCCTGTACTCTTTCCAAAGATCGGCCTTGTTAGATGGCTTGTTGTTTGTGGTCATCCCAATAATGTATGTAGTTTGTAGTTCTCTGTATTATACTTCAGCTCACACTTATCGGTTTAATCTGCAAGTTATACCATATCATAGCAGAAACAAGCCCTGTCATATTTTGCAAATATCTTTATAACAGAAAATCCAGGATGTCTTACTGTTTACTAGTGATTGCCATATCTTATGATATTTTTAATCTAAATGCCATTCCTTCCTTCTGTTTACTTTATTTTGCATTTTACACCATTACATGGAAATTACTATTTGAATTTTTATAATTTTACTTTCTTACTAGTCAAACTCAGTGTCCTGGGTATAATACCTATCATGTCTTCAAACTCACTTGCAGTTGTGGGGGAGTATCTTTATTCATCAGGGATATCATCACCTCATGACAGATTCCTTGGGACACCCCATTTGAATTCCTAGAAGTCTAAATCACCATAAACCAGATTAATTACCACTTCAAAACTAGCTATAGAACATCCTATATGTCCCCTTCTGAGAATCATAGCTATCTTAAAGCATTAGATAAAAACACCATTAAACCAAACACCTTTCTACTGGGAGACTTCAACTATCCATCAATAAAATGGCTGACCCACACTGCCAGTGGTCGGCAAACCCAACATTTTCTTGCCATCATAAATATTAACTGTCATTCACAAATAGTTAACCATCCTACTAGGGCCCCAGTATCCTGGATCTGGTCCTCACAAACATGGCCACTTCTTGCACAGCTCCATATGTGTCACCATATGTTGTTAAATGAGATTATAATTTAATGACCTTTTCCTTAAAAGCTGTTGGTACTTCCCCTGTAAAAAGCACAGTTTTTAGGGACTTCTCAAAAGTCTAGCTTCTTCAGTTACTGGATAACTTAAATAAATTCTGCTGTAATCCTCCTCTGAAGGATCCCATTGCTAAAGCTGCTACCTGTGACTCTTCTACTCCCATTTAAATAGTTGTATTGATAAGGCAGTCCCTATTTGCAACAAATACAATGAGACAATTTAAAAACAACCCCCTGTGGTGGAATACCCATATAAATAAATTATATAACAGGAGAAAGAAACTGTTTAATGATATATATACATTAAGAGCACACTTAAGCAAACTAACAAAGAGCTTAAGGGAACCATTAGTAAGTTCAAAACTGAGTATGAACTTAAAATAGCTACTAAAACCAAAAATAACTGCAAATCTTTTTTAATTGTGTCAGAAGTTAAGAATTAACACTCAGCAATGTTCAGAGATAGTCCACAATAATACTCCACTCTCTGATCCAAAGGTCAGTAATATCCTAGCTAACAAATTTAGTGCAATTTTTTCTCCACTCACAATTATAACAATCCCACAGGTTACACAATCCCTGTCACTCCCTTTAATTACCATGGAACAAGTTCACTCAGCCCTTTCAAAAACTAAGAATACTTCATTCATTGGCGCTGACAACATACCTGGTTACCTGATTATCAGCGCTAAATGTGGCCTTTCTGAACTCCTAGTTAACCTGTTAAATCTAAGCCATCCACTGGTTACATTCCTGAAACCTGGAAAACAACCATTGTGATGCCATTACACAGTGGTGGCCCAACCACTGACCCTGGTAACTATAGACCCATAAGTCTCACTAGCCTGATATGTAAAGCTATGGAGCACATTATCTCAGGCTTCATTAGTCTAGACATTGAACATCTCTTAACTATAGACTTCATGAAGTTGGCTTTATCAAAGAAAGGCCCTGCATCACTAACCTCTTTAATTTCTTTGAAAAAGTACCAAAGCAGTGGATAGTGGTTATGCAGTGCATACAGTATATCTAGACCTGGCCAAAGCCGGTGACACTATTCCCCATGTAGTCATTATTGTTAGACTTGTAAATCTGAATATAAATCTTTATATTGTGTGATGGATAGCTAAATATTTGCTTGAGAGAACCTATGTGGCTGTAATAGCTTGTGCAACTTCTGAAAGCAAAAACATTACCAGTGGTGTACCACAGGGCTCAGTTTTGTGCCCTCCTCCTATTTGGCATATATTTCTCAGATCTTCAGGCCAGCATATATATGTATGTATGTGTGTGTCTGTGTGTGTGTGTGTGTGTGTGTGTGTGTGTGTGTGTGTGTGTGTGTGTGTGTGTGTGTGTGTGTGTGTGTGTGTGTGTGTATGTATATATATATATATATATATATATATATATATATATATATATATAATTTTACATTATTCTTTCATACTTTTTAAGTTGTGTTTCTGAGCGTTGGTATCTCACAATAATATTGGAAGTGTGAGAAGTTAAGCTATTATATATTCAAAATTTATGCTAATTAGCTGTCCAGATTTTTGGCTGAATGCACCTAATTTTCAAGAGCCATTGTCCAGCTTTTTGCTCTCTCCAGGTCAAGAGGTATGCTGTTATTTGTTTGGAATTCCCAAGAAAGACCACAAAGTCAATTTACTGCAGACAAATTAATGAGTCAGTTGGTTTGCAAAGTTATGTAGAGTAGGATGCTGTTTGCAAGAGAGAAGTAGATAGAGTGGCTGGCAGAGTTTGTAAAGAACATGCCCTTAAATGTAGATTCCTTCTGGTAGGACAGAGAGCTTGGACCTCATAGCTACCATGATGAGATTAAGTGTGCACAAGAGGGAGCACCCACCTGCACACAGACATACACTCACACACGCACAGACATGCACACTCACATAGGCACACACGCACCCCTACATGTACACACCCTCTTTCTCTCTCTCTTTCTGTCTTCCCTTCTTGCTTTGTTTATTCATCCATTTGTCTGCACATTCTGTATCTAAGTTCAGCTATAGAACTGCTCTCCTTGTTTTGTTAGAAGTAAAGCTGGTATGTTTGGTTTTCTTTGGTGTCATATGATACAGCTGAATTTCTATCATGCGATACAGAAATTATTCCTTTGTTTCTCACCACTGACACTGTACTGACACAGCTGACTCACTAATTTTCTATAGGTGCATCGTGGGCTTAAGGGGAAGGTAACAGATGAGAAAGGAGACCCCCTGCCAAATACCACAATCTCCATTGAAGACATTAACCATGACATCAAAGTTGGTAAGTGCTTAAATTATTACTGTGTGTTTGTCTGCACATTTATGGAAAACATATTTAAACATAACAGTACAAGTTTTCACATGAGTTTCTAGATGTATGGAGCTCATCTGCGGAATGCAGCTTACTTATATATAGACAGTATGGCTTTATGACATTTAAACAAACAAACAAAACAGAGAGACATTTCAGTGTGTGTCCTTATCACCATGTATCTTTATTAACATAGACTATACCTTCAGTTGGACATACTTTCACATGGCATGAGTATGAGACGTGAACTTATTGCAGTGAGGAGTATATAGAAGCAATATACTGTGAGCTTTGACGAAGTGGTGTATTGAAACATACATGTGGTCTGGAAATGGACATGGTAAATGGTGCAACACTGGAGAAGCAGAATACATTTATATACTTGTAGTCAAATTCTTAGCACTGGATGCAGAAAGAATAAGGTAAAAGAAAGCTAACATGTGACTGTATATAACACATAAATCACTGTGGACCCCATTCATAAACATGGTTAACAGTCATGTAGAGCTGGTGCGCAGTACAAGGCACATGACAAAGCCCAGTGCAATTCATGGCCAGAGCATGAGAGGAAGAATGTACACAACTGTATATCTGAAGGGAGTCCAAATATTTAATTGGTATGTAAAGGGGTTCACACTTTGTAGTCTGCAGTTCACAAACAAGTGAGTTGTAGACTTCACAGAGGAGCACGTCTAAGCATTTCTGGCCATCCAGCTATGGATAGACAGTGAAAACACACAGTTCTACACCCAGTGAGCAAGTAATTGCAATCAGAAGCGGTCTTAAGTTAGCTGATGCCCTAAGCAGAAGGGCTCCATGGCGCACTCCACCACACCACCCAGTACCCCCATCCTGGTCTATCTACACCAAATAAATACTGGAAAAGCGCCCCTAGTGTGGTGCCTAAGGCGGCTGCCTAGTTGGCCTATGCCTAAGGCCGGCTATGATTGCATTGTCTCACTCAGCATAACATAGCTGAGCACCTGTGTCACCATTACTTTCATAGAAAGCTGACAGGAATGTCATAGCGTAAGTTCACATGGTGTTACTAAGTATACAGCCAAGGAAATTATGGAGAAGCTCAGCCATATCACCCAATATTTGTGGGGAATTAATAGTGTTCCCTTACTAGGTATATTATTTCCCACATATTCAAGGTGAAAATTTCTGATCAACTATTCAGTCATCCACATTGGTTGTAAAGGTGGCTAAAGAAATACTCAACTTAAAATGTAAGGGAAGCATATTCCAGAAATAGAAGATGTGCTGGATTACATACCTGTCATATCACATATGGTATTGTTAAAGTAACAGTATAGGTTTAGGTTTGCAGTGTGGATATTTGCTTTACCCACCAGTTCTGATTACGTGAAGGAGTTAAAGAAATGCAGTGTCATTCATAACACAGAAGACTAAACAGAGATCACCCCATTAAAAGCCTATTCAAGACTCAGTAGAGGGCTAAGGATTTTCATCTGTCACATTTGCTAAATGTACTAAGACTTGAGATCTTTTGATAACAAAACTTTGAGATCTTTCAAGTGAGTTTAGATTCTTAATGATGTGCATACCAAACAAGACATTATATTCAATGTGGGACCTAATAAGATAGGAATAAAGTGGGACTGTAACTTCTCTGTACCTTAAAGGGATATCACAAAGGAAGAGCTGTGAAAAGTAGAAGGGTTTTCTAACAATGGAAGAGATGTAGTGGCCAAAGGAGTTTTTCATCAATGTAGATACAAAAGTCTCTAATGACTGGATCATATTTACATGGAATGCTATTATATAGCATATGGTGATGATGGAGGACTCACCAAAGGAAATTAGACTGCAGTTTACACCGAGGATAAGCCCATAATTAATACACCAGCATTTCTTTTGGGTCATGCTTTGCTGGACAATTTGAGTATCTGAATGGATTTTGATAATCACCCGCAAGTTACAGTCAGTGGCAAACTTGGTTACCATTGATGTTCATCATTTCCCAACTGCCTCAGTGGCATTTCAAGGTAACACAGACTGGTCTGCTTTTAAAAGCTTGAAATCCCCTCCCTCTGTCTTCTGTGACAGCTGATTGGCTGAACATATCATAAGAGGGAAGCCTCCAGTTGTCATGGGAAGTGAGTTTTTTCTGCCATCCAAAGAAGAAAGTCTTCTGAGTCTTCAGAGGATCCAGTGCTAATTTTTCTGGCTTGCTGCTCATATAAACCCCATTTGTGGACCTCTCTTCTCATTTTATTATTAGATTTATTATTCTCTTTCTATTTTTATGTTTATTTAAAATATATTTATTTTAATATTTTATTTGTCAGTGTTTACAGTAATTCCTGTGGGAATTTCTGTATTTTATTTCTGTCAGTGTTTACAGTAATTCCTGTGGGAATTTCTGCTTGTAGAAGTATTTATTTGGCTTCTGTCTTTGACAGATGCTTGTTTTTACTGTGTATGTGTGTTGTTAGACACTAGGGACTGCCTTGTGCAATCAGAACCACAAATTAATTGTTCCCTGTTTTATTGTTGTTGTTCATAGGTTCATAGGTAGGTACTAGGCTATCGGGCCTAGGGTGTATAGAAGGCTAGCCATAACGATTCCCTGGCTATTGCTTCCCACAAATATTTACTTTCCTGAACCCTTGTCTAGCAGGGCTACTGATGTGATCCCCGGGGTGAATTTCCTATCTCCCATCCAATCATCAAGGTTCCTCTTGAAGAGGGCCATTGAAGTGCTCTGCCTGACGTGTATGGGCAGCCTATTCCAGAGTATGGGGAGCCTCTGGGTCAAAAACCTATCCCTCCAGCATGTTCTATTCATCATGATGACAAGGTTAAGATTCATGGAGTGTGTGGCTCAGTGGGATTGCTATTTCTTTAAGTGTAGAATGTCCAACAACTCTGGGTTTGACATGGCCTTGTATGTTAGGCAGAGATCTCCTCTGAGTAGGCGATATGCAACAGAGTTTAACTGGAGTTTCTTTAGATGGTCAGCATAAGGCATCTGCTTTAGGCCTGTGATTCTTTTTGTGAGGTATTTCTGCGGCCTTTCTAGGTGTTGCAGATGTCTTGTGATATACATACCAAATGGGGCATTGTATTCTATAGTGGGTCTAATGAGGGATGAGTACAGAGGGACAATGACCTCCTTTTTCTGGATGAAAAGCCCTTAGTGATGAGGTTTGCCATGTAGAAGGATTTTCTAACTGTTGTGGCTATGTGGTTATCAAAGGTGAGACTGCTGTCCCCCTGTGTCCCTAGGTCTCATCACACTTTCAGTGTTTAGTGTACTGCCACCTATGTGGTAGTTCACAGGTACATGTTTTTTCCCAAAGGGGACCACTATACATTTTTTGGCATTTAGCTTGAGCCCATGGCTCTGGCACCAGGCATCTGTTTCGGTAAGGCCTTTTTGTAGTATATCTACATAATTTGGGGATTCAGTAATGGCTCCCAGCTTGCAGTCATTTGCGAATTTGTAAGCCAGAGTCCCTTAGTGTTGGCCTGTACTTCAGAGAAGTAGATGCCAAACAAGAATGGTCCCAGGACAGAACCTGCAGTACACCACTTGTCATTTGTCTTGAGTTGGATTTGGAGTCAGCTACTTTTACAGTGTGTGTTCTGTCAGTAAGCCAGTTTGCAACCCATGGAGTGACGTAGGAATTAATGCCTAGCTTAATACATTTATCTATGATTCCAGAGTGGGGGATAGTGTAGAAAGCCTTGGCAAGGTCCAAGTAGGCTGTATGAACCACCTTACCCTCATCCACGGCTCTGGAGACTAATTCGAAGAAGTCAATCAGTTTCAGGAGGCCCTTCATGAACCCAAACTGGGTGGGGTCCAATGTTTGAAGATTGCCAATGTCTTTGTTTATAAGTTCCATGATAATACATTCCATGGCCTTGCAGATCAGGCTCGTCAGACTGATGGGACAGTAGTTACTGGGATCCAAAGTAGATCCCCTCTTTGTGGAGTGGGATGACTGTAGCTGTGCGGCACTCTCTGGGCACGAAGCCTGAGGTGAGGCTATGATTAAACATGACACATAGGTGAGGTGCCAGTTCATTTTGTAGTTCATGTAGTACACAGCCCAGGATGTCATCTGGTCCCATGGATGCTGTATTCTTGGCTTTGGAGAGTGCAGATGTTCTTCATCTCACATTGCTGCAGTCCTTACATATGGGTAGTCCGCTGTCCTCGGTCGGCCCGAATACCAAAGTATTAGGCTGACGTCGGTCATGGCGCTCAGAACTGACATCAGAGCATCAGGGTACAAAAGCGCATGACCGACGTCATATCCTCAGTCTTTTTTGCCGCATGGTCCGATGCAGAAGCAGTGTTGCGAGTGCCGTTCGGCGTTCTGAAATTTTTCGAGTTCGGAGTTTCAGACCGAATCCAAGTTGGGCTAAGTACCCCGTTGGGGAATATTTTGTTTTTTTCTTGCCTCAGTTATTTACCGGATGTCAGAAAAAGTGAATAATTGTATTTCTTGTGGGAAACAGATACCGCATAGAGATTATCATTCTTTGTGTATTCCTTGTTTGGGTCCTGAGCACGACGTAGTCGGGTGTCGCTTTTGTGCTAGGTTTAATAAGCGCACCATTAAACGAAGGTTAGATTGCGCTAGGCTGGTCTTCGGTAAGCGGTGTAATTATAATATGCTGTCGGATACTCCAACGCCCGCTACCGCGAAGAAGCGCAAAGACAAAGCTGTAAAACCCAGACAGGATGAGTCGTCCGTTCCGGACGCCGGTTCTTCAGAGGCTTCGGTGGAACTGGTTGTTCCGACGGAGGCTTCACTTGAGTCTCAGGGGGAGACTTTGATTTTACAGGATGTGGCCTCTCAGGAGGCAGGTCAGGCTGAGGGGGCTTCTCAGGTTACTATTATCCCTTCCCTTCCTAAGGTGGTCAGGCCTTCTCCTTCTGTTTCTAAGGCTTCTTCCAAAGGCAGGCCTGCTTTGTCTTCTGCTGGTGTCAGTCCTAGTGCAGCAGGGTCTGTGCCTAAGAAGCACATGCTTAAAATGGCAGAAGATTTGATTACTCTGATTAGAGGTTCTATGCCCCCTCCTGATAAGAGGCCTAGGGTGGAGCCAGAGTTGGAAAGTTTGGATCAGGCCTCAGATGATTCAGAGTCTTCGGCCGAAGACTTGCAGGATTTCACTCCCTATTCTGATTCTGATGCAGAGGATTCCACTCCTTCTGCTTCTCCTCCAGAGGATTTTTCTTTTTCAGAGACACTTCATTCTATGAGGGAGCATTTTAAGTGGGAAGGACAGGATTTCTCTGATTCACGGAAGAGGCTTAGGGAATTTTTGTTTTTGCCTCAGCATAGACCCTTGGCTATACCCCCTGTTTTGGATGTGGTTCAAGATGTGTTCTCAGAGGCTTCCCTTAATCCTGATTCTTTGCCTCCTGCGCCAGTTAAACCGGATAGGTATTATAGGGTGCCTGAAGATCATAAATATCTCTATAAGAGTCCTAGGGCAGATCCAGAAACTGTTAGCCAGGGACCTAAAGGTGTCAGGGCCTCTGTTGTAAAAAATCCAGTTCCTCTAGATAAAGAGGCTAGAGCTTTGGATAGATGGGGAAAAAAGGTTTATACCTCTTCTACTTTAGCAATGAGGGCTTTGAATTGCCAGTTTCATATGTTAAAGTATCAGAATTTTCTCCTTACTCAACTAAAATCTAAGGTGGATGCTCTGGCAGAGGGCATAGAGTGTAAAGAATTACAGGATTTGGTACATGTTTCTGAACAGGTGGGTAAGCATTCTTTACAGTGTGGTTTTGATGCTTTACAGGCCTCTTCCAAGGTGGCTGCCACTGGTTCAGTTCTTCGCAGGCACGCCTGGCTTAAGGATCAGAATTTGTCAGAGCATGTTAAGACCAGGATTTTGGATGCTCCTTTACAGTCTGAAGTGTTGTTTGGTCCACCTGTGGAGTCAGTCTTGAAGAAAATGGAAGACAAGGCTAAATCTATGCAGACTGTTAAAGATTTTTTGCAGGTGCAGCCTCCAAAGTTTAGTAGAAATTGGCCTACTAAGGGGTGGACGTATCCTTCCTCTGATTCTCAGTCTAGGGGTAGATCTAGGCGTGGTAGGGGCAGAGCTCAGAGTACCTTCAGGCCTAGAACATGGAGTTCACCTGCACAATCTTCGGGTGAGGGCAGGGGCCAGTCCTTTCGTAAACAGGCCCAATGACCTGCATTTTCAGCTGCCAGATTCTTCTTGCATGGCAGCACCTTTGGGAGGAAGGTTGGCTCTCTTCAAGCAAAACTGGCTTTTAATCACCCAGGACAAATGGGTACTGGACATTATACACCAAGGTTACAAGTTTTATTTCCATACTTTGCCTCCTTTCAAAGGCATGCCAGACGTTCCTCCTCAGCAAAGGCTAGAGGCTCACAAGCAGATTTCTTCACTTCTTCAAATAGGAGCTATACAACCGGTTCCTCTGTCAGAAGTGGGCCTAGGATTTTATTCTCGCCTGTTTCTAGTACCAAAGAAAGGGAACACGTGGAGACCAATTTTGGATTTATCTATCCTAAACACATATCTGGACATTCCAAAGTTCAAAATGTTGACGTTACAACAGCTTTTACCTCTGTTGGGCAAAGATCACTGGATGGTAACTCTGGATCTCAAAGAGGCTTATCTTCATGTTCCTATCAGGCCCAGTTGCAGAAAGTACCTGCGTTTCCGGGCTGGGACTTTTCATTATCAGTTCTCTGCATTGCCCTTTGGCTTATCTACTGCACCCAGAGTGTTCACAAAGGTTCTGGCTCCAGTGATAGCCTTCTTCAGGTTGAGAGGAATACAAATTTATCCTTATTTGGACGATTGCCTGATTCTGGCTCAAGACAAGGATGAACTTCTTCATCATCTGCAGTATGTGATGGCAGTGTTAAGATGCCTAGGGTATTCTGTGAACGAAATAAAGTCCAGTCTAGTACCCTCTCAGGACATGTGCTTTCTGGGTGTGAGACTGAATACAGCAGCCCAGATGGCCTTTTTGACCCCGGACAAACAAAAGATTCTTTATCTTTACTTCCATCAATTGTCTCTTCGGTCCAGGCTGACTGAAAGGACAGTTCTTCAAGCCTTGGGGTTCATGGCATCTTGTATTCTGGTGCTTCCCAATGCCAAACTGCATATGAGGAAGATTCAATGGTATCTCAAAAATGTATGGACACAACACTGCCAAAATCTGGACACTGTCATTCAAATAATACCTTGCATTCAAAAGGAATTTTTGTGGTGGGCTCAGGAATGTCACCTAAACAAGGGACTCTCTGTGACCCGGCCAGAGGCGAGTCAGATTCTAACGACAGATGCCTCAGACAAAGCTTGGGGAGCACATCTCAATGGAAAATGGGTACAAGACACGGGGCCTGCCAGACTTCAACATTTACATATCAACTTGAAGGAGATGTTAGCAATCCAATTTGCATTGATGGCTTTCAAGGATTTACTTCTCCCAGGACAGGTGTTGATTCAAACAGACAACACAACTGTCATGTGGTACATCAACAAGCAAGGGGGAACACATTCATACCCTGTTTGCAGGCAAGCAATGATTTTGTGGGAGACTGCTCTCAGTTTACAGCTAAATCTTCAGGCAAGGTTTCTGCCAGGAGCACAGAACTCCTTAGCAGATGTGTTGAGCAGACAGATAGTGGATCCCCACAAGTGGAAATTGGACCCTCATGTATTTCGGAAGTTGACAGTGTTATGGGGAACTCCAGACATAGATCTGTTCGCTTCTCCACTAAACTACCAGTTGCCAAAGTTTTGCACAAAAGGGTTTCATCACACAGCTTGGAGGGTGGATGCTCTGTCATTCAGTTGGAGCAATCTTCACGTCTATGCCTTTCCACCTCTGCCTCTTCTCCCAAAGGTACTCTTGAAGGCCAGACAGGACAAGCCATCCATGATTTTAATAGCTCCGGATTGGCCTCGACAATACTGGTACCCACTGCTGAGAAGTTTGGTACGGGAGCCTCCATGGCCTTTGCCTTCGATTCCTCACCTTTTGTCTCAGGAGGGCAATCACTTACTCAATGTCAAAATTCAGTCTCTGCATCTAACAGCCTGGCATATTCTGTTCTAGACCCTGGAGGGTCTCAGCTTCCACAACAAGTTTTGAATGTTATTTTGGAGGCCAGAAGGCCTAGCACAAGGAAAGTGTACGCTGATAAATGGAGGAGGTTTTTTATTTGGAGCAAAGCAAAGGACTTTGATGTTTCCAAACCTGATTTAAGTGTTTCTCTTCAGTACCTTACTGAGTTATTGGACAAGGGTTTGTCTTTCTCCTCTATAAAGGTTCATGCTGCAGCCATTTCTGCTCACTATGATTGTGACCCTCCATTATTCTCTCATCCTTTGTTTAAGCAATTTCTTAGAGGGGCAAAGAACATAAGACCCCCACGTAGAGCTCCTACTCCTGCTTGGGATCTCAATTTTGTGTTGGAGAAACTCACTCTACAACCTTTTGAGCCTGCAGCTACTGCCGAATTGAAGTATTTATCATGGAAGACTGCTTTTTTGTTGGCCATTACCTCTGCGAGAAGGGTTTCTGAATTACAGGCCCTTATGGCAGTTGAGCCTTTCCTGATTTTTCATAAGGATAGGGTATCTTTGCGTACAAATCCTACCTTTATGCCTAAAGTGGTTTCTAGTGTGGCCTTAAACCAAACTATTCATTTGCCTACTTTTTATGCAAACCCCCAAAATAAAGGGGAAAAGATTTTGCACACTTTGGATATTCATAGGCAGTTGCGTTATTATTTAAGCAGAACTAAAGGGTTCAGGCAATCTCAGCAGTTGTTTGTTTCTTTTGCTTTGGGTTCTCAGGGAAAACCTGTTTCAAAACAAACTATTTCTAAGTGGATTGGTTTTTGTATTGCTTTCTGTTATTCCCATCATGGTAAGGAGATTCCGGCTGGAATCAGGCCTCATTCAACTAGGGCTACTGCCACTTCTACAGCCTTTTTAAGGAGGGTAGCTACTAAAGATATTTTGGAAGCAGCTACTTTGAGTTCAGTGCATACTTTCTCTAAACATTACCACCTTCCACTTTATTCTAAATCTAGGGCTGGATTTGCCACTGCAATTTTACAGGGCATTTTAGCAGCTCCCAATGCTTTATGATTTTGCCAACCTCCCTTTTACATCTGCTTTGGGATTCTACCCATATGTAAGGACTGCAGCAATGTGAGATGAAGAACATAGTACAGTTTTGTACCTACCATAAATGTAGATGTTCGAAGATCCACATTGCTGCAGTCCAATTTTCCCTCCCTCCTTCCCCTCTGTAGTTTGGGGTGATTGTTTGGTTTGGGTTGTAAATACTGTTTGCACATAAGTAGCTAGATGTTGTTTGTGTTTTTTGGTTATGGCCTTTGTTTTTAGGGCCTTCTGACATCTGGGGCAAGAAAAGACTGAGGATATGACGTCGGTCATGTGCTTTTGTACCCTGACGCTCTGATGTCAGTTCTGAGCGCCATGACCGACATCAGCCTAATACTTTGGTATTCGGGCCGACCGAGGACAGCGGACTACCCATATGTAAGGACTGCAGCAATGTGGATCTTCGAACATCTACATTTATGGTAGGTACAAAACTGTACTTTTTTACTTGAGTTGCCATGATTACCAGAATTTGGCATTCTTTCAGTATTGAGAGGGGCCCTTTAGGGAGTGAGAGGGGGTGACGTTGGCACTGAATCTATCTGCCAGGATATTGGCAATATCGTCTGGATCAGTATATCTAGTGCCATTCTGCTGTAGCTCAGAGCAGATCTGAGTATTGCCATTTAGATTCCTGACATAGCTATAGAATGCCTTGTGGCTGTCTTTGGAATCTTTGACAATTTTGTTTTCGTAACTAGCTTTGGAATATTTTATGGGGGATCTCAGCTTTCTGCTGACGCTGGTGAGGGAGTTTTTTTTAATTCTGGGTTCTTCCTCTTTTCTGAAACAGTTTCTTCCTTTTGTTGTACAGCTTGTTTATGGCAGGGGACCACCAGATTGGCTTCCTTTTTTTAGAGGACAGCATTTTGGTTCTATTTGGGATGGCTCGGTCCATGCACAAGTGAATGTGCTCATACAGTACCTTAGTGTAGGATTCAGCAGCTGAACTTCCAGTTTCCATCTGCATGGGTGTCATGAAGTTTGTTATTTCTGACTTGAAAACCATGAAGTTGGCTTTGGAGAAGTTTTTTAAGGAGATATCCTTAAAGGGGGGGGGTGGGATGTGGATGTCAAGGGTGATTAGCTTATGGTCTGATCTGACCAACAAGGAGGTGACCACTGGTGTGGAGCATTGATCTCCCATGTTGGTAATGACCAGGTCTAGAATATTGGTACCCCTGGTGGGATTATTAGTTAGTTGCTCTAGGGCATTGGAATTTATGAATTCCAAGAACCATTGAGCAAAAGTGTTGGTACAGGAGTAGTTTTCCCAGTTAATGGCAGGGCAGTTGAAATCGCCCAGTATTAGAGTGTTTGGTTGTATCTTAATATTTTCCCGTATGTTTAGAAAGGAGCAGTGAGAATCTTGGGGCATGGTGGGGGATCTGTAGCAAGCTACAATTTGTATTGCAGTCTTATCTAGTGTTAGTTGCACCCGGAGAATTTCAGATGCATTATGTTGGGCAACCAGCCTGGGAGGTGTGAATATTCTTGGTGAATATGGACACTCCTCCACCTTTAGTGTTTCAGTCCTGGTTTGGTGGCTGAAAAGTGTGGTATGAATTGTAGCCTGGTATCGCAGGGGTGCTCTCTGGAGCTTTGAACCAGGTCTCAGTTACTGCACAGATATTGATGTTCTCCATTTTTAGGAGAGCCTCGAGAGAGTGCATCTTGAGGTTTAGGCTTCTTGCATTGAGTAGCATTACCTTCGGATTTTGCTTGCTTGTACCCGTTACGGTGGTAGTTTTTTCCTTTGAACCTTGCCTAAAAAAGGCACTATAGGGTGGCAAGAGCTTTAGCCAGTAACCTGAATCCCAGGGGCGACAGGTGCAAACCATCTCTTGCAAAGCATCATGGTTTGTCAATCATGTCATTCCAGGAATGACACTAGAAGCTTAGCCACTTATTGAAGTCAATCATTTTGTCCTTATACTGTGGTATCATTCTGGGCAATGGCAGGATGCTACTCAGGGTTAGGGTCATACCTGCCTGGGCTACATGACCCAAGAGCTCTTCCATGTCTCTTTTCATGTAGTCCAGGGAGGTACATCTCAAGTCATTCACTCCAACATGGGTAATGACAGAGTCATATTTCTACCTGTTGTGGAGTGACTTGAGTGCATGCATTATGTGGTGGATCCTGGCACCTGACAGGCAACTAACTGTAATATTCTCCTTGTTCATCCTGGTGAGTGGGACATCAGTGTGTCTGACTATAGAGTTTCCTATGACTAAAGTGTTGGGTATGTTGTCTTGCCTTAGGGGCTGCTATTGGGTGCACACTAGTGTGAGCTATGGGATGCTTTGGTTGTGCTTGGTGGTGGTGTTTGTTTGCATTTCAGCTTTGGAGGTCCTTGTTGTTTGGGCAGGTTAAGGTTAAGAGCCTTCGCATATGTGGGTTTTGAGTTACTATGAGTGGGTTTTGGTGGTGTGGGTTTTGAAGGACTATGTGTTGTTTGAGGTGTTGTGTGGGTGTTAACCTTCTCCTCTTGACTGTCTACCACAGTCTTGGCTGGAGACAGCTTTGTTTCCAGTTTGGCTATGTAAGTGCATCTCTCGCAGGTTGTAGTGTTTAGTGGTAGAAGGAGAGGGTTGTCTGTGTACAAGAGGCAATTGCTGCATTGCCCCAGTATATCCAGATTCACCAGGTGGACAGGAGAAATCACCAGAAGCTGACCCTTGGACATGCCTGGTTAGGTGCTTTCTTTCTGTAGTACAAGAGCTGTTTTCCCTTACTTTTTGGCAAAGTACTTGCAATTGTAGACTGTCTAGTGCCTATGACTATTTTCTCCTTATTACTAAGGAGAGGTGAGTGCTTGTAACAAATTAAGGCTTCCTAGTGCTTTTTAGCAAGTTTTAGAGCAAGTGCTAGTCACAGGTATACAGATGTTAGTGCTACTGCTGATAAACTAGCTAGTTCTAAGGGAAAATTAGAGGAGCGGACTTTCTGGCACCTGGAAGAGTTTAACCTTAGCCCCGTGGTGCTGCACGTATTTATGCCAGAAAGTTGAAAAGGATAGAAATTAGCCCAAAATGGCCAAATAAAATTGCAATTTCAGAGCTGGAAACCACTCCTCTAGTGTTAGATAGGTAGTACAATGCTCTCACTCTCACTGGTAAGCAGTAGGACCTCCCTCTACCACAGCAAGGTCTGGATAGCTCTGAACACTGAAACTGCCTGGAAACTGGACTTTTCTAGTTAGAAAATATGGGAAATTAGCAAAGAAGATAGATTTTTTTTTGTTAAATCAGGCAAAGCAATGCAGTTATACAGTAAATAAGCACAGAAAGGCTAATGCACTTGAGTGTATAGCCCAAAACAATAAACTAAATTAAAACTTTGCAAAATTAGAAATTTTAAAATTTAAACTTTTTAAATAAAGCAAGGCAAGTGCACAACTGGAAAACGATTTACAGGGAGAAATACAGTAAAATAAGTAGCTAGTCTACTTTTTAAGCTTTCTGAGAAGTTCAGGTAATAAAAATGACCAAAATCAGCAAAAATTAGAAAATGCAGCAAAAAGTACTTGCAGTTAGCACAAAAAGTCTCTCTTTCTCATTTCTGGTGCAGTAGTAGTCTGCAAGATGCCCAAACTGGATCTGTTGATCTAAAACAAGCTCAAATACATGCAAACGCATGTATTTATGCCAGAAAGTTGAAAGGGATAGAAATAAGCCCAAAATGGCCAATAAAATTGCAGTTTCAGAGCTGGAAACCACTCCTCTAGTGTTAGATAGGCAGTACAATTCTCCCACTCTTACTGGTAAGCAGTAGGACCTCCCTCTACCACAACAAGGTCTGGATAGCTCTGAACACTGAAACTAAAGTCCTGAAACCAGCACAGCTTGGAAACTGGACTATTCTAGTTAGAAAAGCAGGGAAATTAGCAAAAAAGATAAGATTTTTTTTTTTTAGTTAAATCAGGCTAAACAATGCAGTTATACAGTATATAAGCACAGAAAGACTAATGCACTTGAGTGTATAGCCCAAAACAGTAAACTCAATTAAAACTTTGCAAAATTAGAAATTTGAAAATTTAAACTTTTTAAAAAAAGCAAGGCAAGTGCACAACTATAAAATGATTTACAGGCAGAAATACAGTGAAATAAGTAGCTAGTCTATTTTTTAAGCTGAGAAGTGCAGATAGTAAAAATGACCAAAATCAGCAAAAATTAGAAAATTCATCAAAAAGTACTTGCAGTTAGCACAAAAAGTCTCTCTTTCTCATTTCTGGTGCTGTAGTAGTCTGCAGGATGCCAAAACAGGATCTGCTGATCTAAAACAAGCTCAAACACATGCAAACATGCGTATTTATGCCAGAAAGTTGAAAGGAATAAAAATCAGCCCAAAATGGCCAATAAAATTGCAATTTCAGAGCTGGAAATCACTCCTCTAGTGTTAGGCAGTACAATGCTCCCTCTCTCACAGATAAGCAGTAGGACCTCCCTCTACCACAGCAAGGTCTGGATAGCTCTAAACACTAAAACTAAAGTCCAGAAATCAGCAAAGCCTGGACACTGGACTATTCTAGTTAGAAAAGTCGAGAAATGAGCAAACAAGATAGAATTTTTTTTTTGGTTAAATCAGGCTAAACAATGCAGTTATACAGTAAATAAGCACTAAAAGGCTAATGCACTTGAGTGTATTAACAGGAAAATAGTGTAGAACTTGATTTTTTTCTACATTTATACATTATTTACTATAAGGGCGGCCGTGGTGGTGCAGCGGTTAGCATTGCCACCTCACAGCAAGAGGTTCTCCGGTTTGATCCTCGGCTGGGGTGCCTTCTGTGCGGAGTCTGCATGTCCACCCTGTGGTTGCATGAGTTTCCTCCTGGTGCTCTGGGTTCCTCCCACATCCCAAAGACATGCTGTAGGTGGATTGGACACTCTAAATTGGCCCTAGGTGTGAGTGCGTGCGTGTGTGCCTTCTGTGGAAGGTTGGGCTGGCAACTCGACACCGTAAAACTCCACTGCCATTCATGAGCAGACAGGTGATCCGCTGTGGCAACCCCTAACCGAGAAAAGCCGAAAGAAGAGTAATAATGCATTATTTACTATACATATTACTCTGCTCTGTGTGTTTTAATGCTGGATCATGATTTTACCATGACTGAACTTATTTGAATGTACTATGGAGATTTTACTCAAGATAATATAGTTTAAATTGCTATTAAACAATATTTTATGGCAGCTTAATATGGCTAAAGTATGGGGAGGTATTTTTTAACACTTGTTTGGTACTTTGGTGGCTTTGGTGTTTGGACTTTGTATACCAGAAATTCTTTAACTTCCCTCATTTGCAAAAAACTTCTGTTGCAAAAAAGTTCTGAACATATATATATATTTTGTGATAATACAGTGTGGCAAAGTTTAGTTGTGTGGGGACATATTTATTACTAAATACTTTAAATACTTATTGTGATACATTATCCAGTACTGCCAGTTTATTATTCAGGCTGGTGTTTTCTATCTCTCTCTCTCTCTCTCCCCCGTGACTTCTGGTTTCCTTACTAATGTGTGTTGTGCAGACAGCTAATTCTGCTGGCTGTGTTTCCATGCATGGGTCTAGTACTAGTTTGGCTAGAGACCTTTCTGCTGTTTCAGAGAATGATGAGGAATTTGATGAGGACAATAGTGATTTCCTAGTTGGCAATGAGTCCAGTCACTTTTATTATTCTGCAGGTGAACATGAGCTTAAGTCCAAACAAGTGTTCACTTTTCCTCAAATGATTGTTAGATTTAGTGATGCTTTTGCCTCGTAGCAGTCAGAAACTACCCCAGAGCTATGCAGCATGTATGACATTACAGAAGAAGATATGTTCAGTACTGAGGCTATCTCCTTCTCTTACTGACCTTGGAAGATGTATATAAAGCTGCCCATAGGGCACTAATATCTATTCCAACAGTCTGTAAAAAGGCTCAGAGAAAGTATAGGGTCTCTTTGGATATCACAGTTCTCTTCTCATTTGACTGCTGACCCTGCTGTGTCTTCCCAGCTGCCTGCTCAAATATACAGCCCTTGGCTTCTCTAATCCAATGCCCCCAATAAAGGGGAAATGGTTAGATCTTCAGAGGGAAAAGGATGCCTCTTTCCAGTAATCTAGCCTTTAGAATTTTAAATTATCACGGCTATATTTGGAAATTTATTTTACAGTGTGTACACAATTTGGATGATTTTGCTGTATCCTTATCTGCAGAACAAAAGTCTTATATGAATGAAAACTAGGATGTTTCATGTACCGAAGTTCTTTCTTCAAGGAGCAGAACAAAAATAAATCCCAGCCAAACAAAAGTTAGGGAGCCAAAAGGAAATGGCAAGAAGTTAATTCTTCAATACCAAACAAGGGGAGCTCCTTTCCAAAAAAGGATCAGACCCCTGCAAAGCTATGACTATGCCAAGTCACAGAGCCCTACCTACCCCCACCCTACCTTCTCTTCTTCTTTCCCCTAGCCATTCTCACAACCCTGCAGCCTGGACGTAAATGGTATTAGACAAATGAGTTCTGAGAATAATTTGGAAAGGATACACTTGGCAGTGGATAGAAAATCCTCCCCTTTCAGGGGAACTCCCCCACTCCCACCAGACCAGACAGAGCTGCTTCCTCCTGTGTCTCATCACATGGGTAGAAGCAGGGATCATAGAACCAGAGCTTGCAGTACACAAAGACAGAGGATTTTACTCCAGAATCTTTTTGGTAGCAAAAAAGCAGCACTCCTGGAGACCTGTTCTAGATATGTCTTTTCTAAATACCTTTGTAAAAGCTCCAAAATTCAAAATGCTTACATTATAGTCAATCCTGGCATTGCTTCCAGATCACTGTTTCATGGTGACTCTAGAGCTCAAGGATGCTTGTCATCATATTCCTATTGCTCTCAGTTTCAGGACATTTTTGAAATTTGCTGTGTCTGGCTTACATTATCAGTTTTCTGCATTGCCCTTTGGTATAAAAGTGTATGGCCCCAGTGGATGCCTACTGCAGAACCATGGACATCTACATTTTTCCTTATTTAGAGGACTTGCTGTTTTTTGCAGATTCTTTATCTAGGTGCTTGCAGTCCTTAGGCAAGGTAGCAGCCCTCATTTCATACCTGGGCATAAAAATTAAACCCTCAAAAGGTCTTTCTCACACCCTCTCAATGAATTGTTTTCATAGGGTGCTGACTAGACACAGTTAAAAAGGATGACCTTTTGTCAGAAGACTTATCATGGCATTTTCTTGTATTTCTGTCTTCTATATGTGGCCTCAGCAAGACAGTTCCTCAAATTATATTCTCCTGGCATCAGTGATCCTAATGATACCACTAGCCAGACTACACATGAGAAAAATTCAGTAACACTTGAAGAATTGTTGGACCCAGCACCTTCATCCCTTGCATTTGCAGGTACTGGTACTGTGATTTGTGAAACAGGAACTGCAGTGGTGGAGGGATCAACTGTCTCTGAATACAGGACTCCCTTTTTCTCTTCAGACCCCAGTCCAGATTCAGTCTTCAGATTTTGCATGGGAGCAGTGTCCATGGGAGATTGAGTGCAAAGCTTGTGGTGTCCTCAGGACACACCAAAGCACATAAACATAAAAGGGATATAGGCAGTCATTCTTGCCTTAAAAATTCTTCACTACTTATGGACTCTGGGTCCTCGTGCAGTGGCCACAGACAACACTACCATTCAGGCCTTGCACATTCAGTCAGAGCAAAACACTTTGACAGACTCAGCAGATCCTGGATAGACCTTCACAAGTGGAAACTCCATGTAGAGTCTTCCTTTACTTGATTCAGATGTGGGGAACACCTCAGGTAGATATGTTCACCTCCTTTCAAAACAGGCAACTGAAAATAATTGTGTTCAAGACATCCTTGAAAGAGATGCTCTATCATTCCAATGGTCATGAAAGCTCCTGCATGCATTTTTACCATTTCCAATGATTCACAAGTACTTTTAAAGATTCATAAAGAGTTACCAAAGACAATTGTGGTAACCCCCTTTTGGCCCAGGCAAAGTTGTTTCTCCTTTTTAATGGAATTGTTCAAGGACAAGTATCACAATCTTACTCACAGACTGGATCTGCTTACACAGCATTGGGGTGAATAGTTCATCCCAACATAGAGCACTTGCAACTGACAGCCTGGATGATTCTATTTTAATACCTTTTAGGCACTTGTTCTATGAAGATGTGCAGCAGGTATTTTAAGATGCAGGAAAACCTGCAACTAGAAAATCTCACTTTTACAAATGGAAGAAGCTTTCTAGGTGGTGTGTAGCCAATAACAGAGGTCCTGAAAGGGTTCGATCCATCTGGTTTTGAAATATTTGTGTGAGCTACTTAAGAGATGGTTTGACACATGCTTCTATCAAAGTGCATCTTACGTTCATCTAACTTGTCTGACCAATGGGTCCCCCTCTTTCATCTCGTTTTGTGGTCAAACAGTTTATGAAGGAAGTGTTGTACATGAGACCCCCTCGAAAGAAAATTCTGCCTCCCTGGGATCTCAGCTTTGGTCTTGAGAAATTGACCTTACCTCCTTTTGAACCTGCCTCTTAGGCTGATTTACGGTTCATTAATTGGAAGACTGTTTTACCATTTCTCTAACATCTGCAAGGTGAGTCTCTGAGCTGCAAGCTCTCATGGCTTGCTAACCCTATATAATATTTCACAAGAATAGGTTTGTGTTACTCAGTAATCTATCATCCATGCCTAAAGTTGTTTCTGAATATACCTTTAATCAAGCCGTCAATATGCCAGTGTTTTAGTCTGATCCAAAAAACAAGGGAGAAAAGATTCTACATACCTTGGATACCTACAGGCAGCTCAGGTACTACTTTGACAGAACAAAGTCCTTTAGGAATGCTGAATAGCTGTTTATCACCTATATGGAGGTTAAGAAAGATCAGCCTGTCTCTAAGAAAAGTATAGCACAAAGGTTGTCCTTTGTTATTGTTTTCTGTTACTCCCACCATGGTAAAGCTCTTGCAGGTAAGGTTAGTGCTCACTCAACTAGGTCCTTATTCCCTTCAGTGGCATATTGGAAAGGATGAAATATAGAAGCATTCTAGAGGCAGAAATCTGGTCCTCCATTCATACCTTCACACAACACTACAAACTGGATTCCTTTTTAAGGTCCAGAGCAGGATTCTCCTATAACCTCCCAGGTAGGGTAAGCATTGGGAATCTACTCAAAATGCCACTTCTTCTTCTTCTTCTTCTTTTGTCGGCTTTTCCCGGTTAGGGGTCACCACAACAGTTCACCTGTCCGGTCATGATTGGCAGTGGAGTTTTTACATTGTCGAGTTGCCAGCCCAGCACCCAACCTTCCACAGAAGGCACACACACACGCACACTCATGCCTAGGGCCAATTTAGAGTGTCCAATCCACCTACAGCATGTCTTTGGGATGTGGGAAGAAACTGGAGCTACTCAAAATGCCACTGAGGCAGTGGAAATCATGAATATAATAGAGTTGTGTAAGTCCTACTTTCCTGTAACAATAGATGTTCAAATTCCTAACTGCCTCAGTGGCAGCACCCACATGTCATCCCCAAGAATGTGCATAGTTGAAGTGGGTTTCAACCTCTTTGCTATGGTTTTTATATGGTATTGTGATTGGCTGCAGATTTGTTTGATTTGGAAGAGAGAGGGAGGAGAGTCTAAGCTTTTGAAAGCTGGTCAGTACTGTGCTTCCTTGGCAGATACTCCAAAATACCACTGGGGCAGTGAGGAATTCAAACATCTATACTGTTACAGGTAAATAGGACTTATGCAACGGTACTTTCCTCGATATCGGCTTTCCTATCAGAGAAATATATGTCAAAGAGAAATGGATCCAGGACTGAGCCCCATGGGACACTGCTAACAATGTTTTTCTGTCTAGAACAAATACTGCCAACCTTAACAAAACAAATACCCCCAACCATAACAGTATAGGTATCAGATAGCCTCTCAGCTGTCCAATGAACTATATGTGGATTAATGCTGAGTTGGGGTGTTTGCCAGTAATCCCAGCATGGGAGATGGTATTTAAAGATCTTGGCAATGTCCAGGTAGATAGCATGTGAATTGTGGACTACACTGTGGAGCAAAGCTAAGAATTTATGACCATCCAGCTTTGGACAGACAATGAAAAACGTAGCCTTGCACCTGAAGAGCAAGTAATTTTTCAGTATTACCTTTATCTATGGCCTCAATCACCCTTTTAAAGTGATCAACCGGGTTGCAGACATGATCTGTCTTTTACAAAGCAATTCTAATATGTATTCAAAGATACAAGGTCACTTGTATTGTTTATTAGTTCGGCTATAATATTTGCTCTGACCTTGCATATAATAAAAGTGAAACTAAAAGGCTTTTTCTCAGGGACTACCTTTACGCAAGGTACTACAGCAGTTGTTCTCCACTCCTTAGAGATGTACACAGTGGAAATACTCAGACTGAACAGTTTATGAAGTAATGTTGCTAGGAGGGACTTAACACATTTCAGCAAATATCTAGGCATATTGACAGGACCCATGGAAATGGTAATTTTAATTTTGGAAAGTCTGAAAAGGATTTGGGAGGGGAGGCATAGGGGAGAGAAGGGGACTGTGGTGTAAGTGGATATGAGACTGTAGAGGAAAGGGTGAGTGGGGTGAAAATGGAAGAAAATTTGTTTGCAAGAATATTATCCTTGGGGTTAAAGAAAGAAGTACCATCAGAGTTAAGTTCAGTGCAGAATTGTTGTTTATTTCTAAGCTTTCTATTATAGCTGAAAAAGGTCTTATAGTTATCTTCTTAACTGGTTGCAACCGTAAATTCATAGTTGACCTTAAATTATAAAACTTAGAAGTAACTAATTTCTGTACAGAGCTTATCTGTAAAGGTGCCTCCTTCTCTGATCCCTAGGGTATTGTTATATTTCTGTGAGCAAATTATTTTCCAAATTTACCCTACCCACCCTCCCTTCTGCCCTTTCATTTCACCTCACACTTCACTCCTGAAACTGCTTTCAGACAACTTCTTTTGACACACTCCAATGCTAAAAAGAAAGCAATACTTTGGGACCCGTAATGATTCCTGCATGTCTGCTGATCATAAAAGTGATGCAACGGCATCAGCTAGTGTACAGCAGAGTGCACACAAGGCCACTGCCTCTACCACATCTGACCCACCTGCCATGCAGTGACATGGTGGACCCCCTGCTAATTGGAGCAATTAGACTAGATCTCCTATTGCAATATATGTAAATGTGTTATCCTCCATTGTCTTACACAGTAAGTTATAGCACTTTGCAAATCACTAGTGCCATAACAATGGAGGATAACATAAAACAGCACTATCCCATTCCTGCCAAACAGCCTGATTTTCAAAGCATAAGAACAACTTCCACATGCTATGACTGTCAGGGGCTCAGTCAAAGCTCCATATGAAGAAAGAGCTTGAAAAGCTTCAGAGGTTTATTGCTGCCAAAGTGTGCTTTCTCAGTAGGACTTTATGTGACCATCGGACAGCTAGCAATCCTTCATACCTGGGCAAATAAGTCCCTTGCTGGGAAATCATTCCAGTATTTTATTTTTCTGAAGAAAACTAGTATTATTTCTGAGAAACTACTGTTATTTACACTAAGAAACTATATTGTTTGGGGTGTCATTCTGTCAAGGGAAATGTGAGTATTGTGGATGCATTTGGAAACATTTTGAGTTTAAATCTTTTTATTGAACTTTGTATATTTTTCTTGTAGATATTTACATGTTAGGGACAGGCAGATGCTTTTGAGGACTGTCAGAGTAACTTTTTATCTCAAAAACAACTTTTTACTGGTAACTGAATTTACAGACTCTTGCAGGCTCTGCTAACCTTCTTTGAAGCTTCATTTGCAGCTGTAGCTGTAAAGCAGTTACTGTTCTCAGTGATTCTTCCTTACCCCATCTGCAAGAAGAAAAAAGCTGTCACAGAGTCTTTGGGTATCAAGCCAGTTCTTACCCTGACTCAGATGCTGATAGGTGACTCTGCTGTGGCTAATCTTGGTCCTCAGACCACTTATTGTTTTCTCCTGGTTTCTCTGGTATAGAACCTACAGCCAGTAGGGACTGGAGAAATGATGCATCTTTTGTGACTGTAGCGTTTCCCTCTATGGGCAAGGGAGAACCACTCTTGTTGGTCTTAGGAGAAGAGACTGGTGTTGGGATCCAAACTTATCCAGAAAAGACGCCTAAACCATGGGAGAGCGTGCTGCATTAGGGTAGTCTTTTTCTAGTGATTTTCCTTAATAAAAGAAAACAAAAATGAAAAAATATAGTTTCAGTATAGTTTTTTTCTGTCTGTATTTCTGTGGACAAGGAAAATTTGCTTGGATTTGTCAGGGATTTGATTTCTGCTTTTTCTATGCCTGTTTCCCCTTCAAATAAGAAAAAAAATAGGCCCTGTCTTTCTGACACTGATTTTCAGTCAGCAAAGCAGGGATGGGAGGGAGATAATAGTGTTTCAGGACTCTCTTCTCTTCTCTAGCTAAAATACTGATTCTGAAGAACGTAGCTTCAGATTTCTCTCCAGAAGGCATATCTTTTTCTGATACCATGCCTAACAGTGGGAACAGAATGATATACCTATTACCCAAAAAGTGTTAGGATTTGTTACAGTTGTCTATTTTTGAAGCTGCTGCTAACCTTTCAGTTTTATGTGCTCAAGAAAATGTTTTCTTGACAGCTTGCAGTGTCCGTGACAGTAGCCCTACTCCTAAGAAGTGTGATAGGTTAAATAACGTTCCTCATACTCATACATCTTTTCTAATCCTAAGGCAGACCTTGCTGTGATTTCTTTATCTAAAACTGCTTTTGGTAGACAAATTGATAATGATAATCCCATTCCATCTGACAAGGATGGAAAAGCTTTTGAAAAATCTGGGGAAAATATTTAGTATTCTGCCACTTTAACTTTCAGAATTTTAAACTGCCACGAACAAGTGTTAACATTTTTTATTGCAGTCTTTTGAGAACATAACAATGTTAACTCTCAACCTTCCCTCTTCTGAGATGAAAATTTTTTGAACGCCTCTTCTGTTTCTGCTTTTCTTGTAAATAAATATGCCTTAAAGTGTTTTCATGTGATTGCTGATTCTGTCTTCAGGACAGCTGCTTCTGGGTTAGTCTTGAGAATATTTGCTGTATTATTTTCTCATAGTCTGTCTGAAGTATTAAAACTGAAATTTTAAATTCTCCCCTGGACAAGTAAATCCTGTTTGGCTCTTCTGCAGCTGAATTACTTAAGAGATTAGTTGAGAGGGGAAAGTTTATCAAGGATTGGCTCGAATTGTCCAAACTTTCTGCTTAATTATTTTAAGTAGCAAGGTGCCAACAAAAAGGATTTTAAAAAGCAATGATGAGGCTCTAAAAAGAAAGGTAAAAATCTCACAAAATCAAGGAGAGTCCAAAACATCAGAATGACTGCTTCTTTCATGCTTCACCCACCCACCTACCCACTCCCAACTCTGGCAGTGTCCCTCTTTCACTCTTTCTCTCTCTCTCTCTCTGAGTCAATGAGTTTTCAAAGTCATACAATGGGAGTATACTTGCCAATGGTAGTCACTCCCTCCTTTCCAGAGGATTTCTGCTTGCCCAGCAAACCAATTATCCCTGTTCCCAACAGTTCTGGAACATATGTTATTTCAGGAAGTAATAGAACCAATATGGGACTGCCAGATGGCAAAGGATTTTATTTAAGGGTTTTTCTGGTGCCAAAGAAAGAATGGAATTGGAGGTCTGTGATACACCTTTCCTTTCTCATTCTTTTTTTTGTGTCAAGATCCCAAAGTTCAGAATGTTATCCCTCCGGACTCTGTTACCCCTTGTCCCCTTACTAACCTTCATGGTAAAGCTAGACTTAAAAGGTGCCTACCATCGCATTCCCATTGACAAACATTTCAAACTTTTTAAAGATTTTTCTGTATCTGGTTCACATTATCAGTTCTTTGTCATAGCCTTTGGACTATTTACTGCTTTACAAAGTGCCTGGCTCCTATAATTGCTTTTTATAGACCTCAAGGCATTCATATTATTTCAATATTTGGATGACTGTCTTATATTTGTAGACTTTTTTCCAGTTGTCAGGAGTCTTTAGCAAGTATTCAAAATTTTCTACTCTGTCTGGGTTTATAAAAATCTTCTCAAATCCCTTCTCACATAATTCTTTTTCCTTTCCTGGGATGTCTGTTAGATACTGCATGGGAAGAGACTTTGTTCTACAAACAAAGTAGAGATTTTCCAAAAGTTCTTCCTCAGGTTTTCCAAGCAAAGCCAGGTAACTGCCAGGGAATTTCTCAGGATACTGGGGTGCTTGGCTTCTATGATTGTTATGATTACCCTGGGAAGACATGACCTGAGAAAAATCTAATGGTATCCCAGGTCAAACTGGACTCATCATTTACACCTTTTATTTTTTTCATATCCCAGTTTTGGGAGAGGGGCTGTAAGGAGGGAGGTTCTATGGCAGGTAAACCATTTGTCTCAGAATCCAGGTCTCCCATTTTCCTTTCTGCCTTGTCTTCAGTCTGTCACAACAAGTGCTTCAGACCTAGCATGGAGAGCATTTTCCAAAGTGTGAAAATACAAGGTATGTGGAACAAACCGGCCAAACAAAAGTACATAAATATCAAAGCGATGATGGCTGTAACAAATGCTATGAAATCCCTGAATAATCTCTGGGCTCCAGGACCTTTGCAAGTTTTCACAAACAACACAGTGATGTGAATTGTAAACAAAAGATATTGGGAGTACACAGCTCAGTTTGACTCTTCAGGCTTCATACATTCCATCAGAGGAAAAAAATTATAACAGATAAGCTAAGTAGTATTAACGCGGATGCAGCAGTGGTGCAGCAGTTTGCATTGTCGCCTCACAGCAAGAGGTTCTACGGTTTGATTCATGGCTGGACTGCCTTCTGTGCTGAGTGTGCATGTCCTCCCTGCATTCTTGGGGGTTTCCTCCGGGTGCTCTGGTTTCCTCCCACGTTACAAAGACGTGTGTCTGGAGCATTTCAACCCTGGCCTCTTCTGAATATTGGCTCATTCCAAGTCAAACTTTCTCAGTAAACAAATATAACATACATACATACATACATACATAAATGAATGAATAAATAAAATAGTACCAGGATAGAGCCTCATGAATGGAAACATCATCCTGGGGTCTTCCAAAAATTGATCCAGCTGTCGGGAGCACCTCAGATAGATTTGGTTTCCTCCTCTCAGAACACACAACTGAAGAAATTATTTTCTAGGATTGCTTATAAGCAGGCCTGGAAGACAGATAACTTCTTATTCACATGAATGTGAATGTTCCTCTCTGCCTTTCCACCCTTTCTACTGATATCTGAGGTTCTGCTAAAAGTTCAGAAGGACTCCCCAAAAATTGTGATGGTGACTTCTGTTTTGCTGAAGCCTCCCTTCTTTTGAAACTCCACTACGGGCAATTGCCATAGGCTTTCTCACAGACTGGATTTAGTCACACAAGACTGGGATTGTTTGATACACCTCCACCTAAAATCTCTTTGACTGCATGGATAGTATAATTTTGATACCTTTTTTGGAACCTTTTTTCTGAGGACACACACTGAAGGTATTGAGGGAGGGTGAATATTTTGCTAAGAAATCATGTATATGTAAATGGAAAAGATTTTCTATTTGGTGCCATTCCAGGAACTAGGACCCTTTTAAGGACTGGCTGCCTCTAGTTCTTGATTATTTACATAAGTTACTGTCGTCTGGCCTTTCTTTCTCCTCTATCAATGTTCATTTATTGGTCATTTTGGCTTGTCTGCCCTTGGATACCCTTTTTCTACCTATCTTCAAGTCAATCAGTTTTTGAAAGGAGTTTTTCATATCCATCCACCTGGAAAACAGGTGGATGTTCATCGTGCATACAGCTGCAGTCATTACAGATGGGTTATCCTGCCATCAGGCGGGTCCTCAGTCGGCCGAATTCCAAAGTCTAGGTCCAGCGTCGGTTGTCGTCGCTTCTTCCCTGACGTCAGTGCGGCAGGGGTATAAAAGAGGCAGCCGACACCATTTTCTTCAGTCTTTCTTGCCGGGCGGTGCCCGAAGCAGAAGCAGTTCGCAAGTGCCAGTCGGCCAGCTCCTGAGATTTACGAAAGTATTTCAGCCGAAGTGTTCTTTAAAGCTAAGTACCCCATTGGGGAAACTTTTCTTGCCTCAGACCGATGTCAGACAAAGTTAATAATTGCATTTCTTGTGGGAAGCAAATACCGCATAAAAGGATTTCCACTCTTTTTGTATACCTTGCTTAGGCCCAGACCACGACATCTCGGCCTGCCATTTTTGTGCTAGGTTCAACAAGCGCACTATTAAGTGCCGGGTGAGTTCGCCCTTCATTATTTTGACAAAAAATTTAATTATATCATATCGTCGGATACACCGACACCAGTTTTGAGCAAAAGACGCAAAGATAAGGACCAGCATCCGAGGTCCACACTGAGTACTGAGGCCACGCTTAGGCCAACTACCGGTTCTCCGGTTCTCAGCGAGGCACCTACGCAGCCCCTGAATACTGATGAAACTACATTACCGGTGACTTCAGTACCCGAGGTCGCAGGCTCCTCGGTCTCCATTCCTACTGCAGATACCAACGCCACACTTGGCGGGGAAACTCAAAATTTAGTCAGGCCTGCCATTTCTGAAGGCGTCTTCAGGCCTTCCACCTTCTCTATTAAATCCTTCACTAAATCTAAAGCAGCCATGAAAACTAAAAAAACAGGGTCCTCAGACCTCCTCTCAAGGCCCCATGCCTAAAAAGCAAATGCTTAAAATGGCTGAGGATTTGATTACTCTCATCAGGGATTCTCAACCCCCACTCTGACAAAAGACCCAGATTGGAGGAAGACTACCCTTTCTGAGACCAGGCTTCTATTACCTCAGAACACTCTGAGGACCAGGATTTCACCTATTCCCCTTTCGAAGACTCTGATGCTGAGGAGTCTATTCCCTCGGTCTCCCCCCTCAGGACTACTCTTTTGGGGAAACCCTGCATACATTGAGGGAACACTTTCACTGGGAAGGCCAAGATTACTCAGATTCCAAGAAAAGGCTCAGGGAATTTCTACTGCTCCCCCAGCATAGGCCCCTGGCTATCCCTCCTGTTTTAGATATTTTGGATGATGTGTACACAGAAGCCAGCGTTAATCCAGATTCTTTACCTCCAGCCCCTGTTAAACCAGACAGGTATTACCGGGTTCCTGATTCTCACCAGTTCCTTTATAAAAGCCATACTGCTGACCCAGAAACTATTTCACAGGGTCCCAAGGGAATAAAGGCCTCTACTGCTAAAAACCCTTTATCTTCGGAGAGAGATTCCAGCGCATTAGAAAGGTGGGGGAAAAAGGTGTATACATCTGCCACTTTAACCATGAGGGCATTAAACTGTCAATTCCATATGTTAAAGTACTAACAGTTTTTGTTATCTCAGTTGAAAAGCAAAATGACACAAACAGAACAACCAGATTTGAAAGAGTTGCAGGATTTCTTGCATGGTGCAGAGCAAGTGGGTAAACATACCTTGCAGTGTGGTTTTGATGCTTTAGAGGCCTCATGTAGAGCTGCTGTCACAGGGTCTGTTATACGTAGACATGCTTGGCTCAAAGAGCAAACCTTACCAGATCATGTCAAAGCAAAGTTATTAGATGCACCACTTCAGAAAGATGTATTGTTTGGTGTTAAAGCTGAGGAGGTACTAAAGAAAATAGAAGAAAAAGCAAAATCAATGCAAACAGTGAAAGATTTCCTGCAGGTACAACCTCCATGCTTCAGCAGAAACTGGCCTTCAAAAAATTGGTCCTTTCCAGCCACGGACAGACCTCAAAGGGGCAGATACAGACACCCAAGGGGTAGAGGACAACCTCAAGGATCTTACAGAGCAAGACAATGGCAAGCACCAACCCCAAGAGGTGGAGAAGATAGATCACAGTCATTTAGAAAACAGACACAATGACTTCCCCCTATACCTGCCAAGCAAAGCTTTAATGGCAGCACCTTTGGGCGGAAAACTAGCATTATTTTCAAAAAATTGGCATATTGTTACAAAAGACAAATGGATTCTGGACATTATAGACAGAGGCTATAGGTTCCACTTTCACACCATTCCAAAAATGAGAGGCATGTCTAACCTGCCACAAAATCAAAGGGCAGAGGCACAAAGACAAATTTCCGCTCTCATGGATATGAAAGCGATTCAAGAGGTACCTACAAAAAAACAAGGTCAAGGTTTTTATTCCAGACTATTCCTGGTACCAAGGAAAGACAAAGATTGGAGACCTATCTTAGACCTATCCATCCTAAACACATACCTACAGGTGCCAAAATTCAAGATGCTCACATTACAGCAGCTTCTTCCCATGCTGGCCAAGGAGTCTTGGCTGGTAACATTGGACCTCAAGGAGGCATACCTGCATGTCCCTATCAGACAAGATTGCAGAAGATACCTCAGATTTCTTGCAGGTTCAACCCATTACCAATTCTCTGCATTGCCCTTTGGCTTATCTACTGCACCCAGAGTGTTTACGAAATGCCTGGCATCAGTAATTGCCTTCTGCAGACTACAAGGAATACAAATATACCCATATCTGGACGACTGCCTGATCCAAGCGGACAGCAAGGACATTCTATTGCAGCATCTGGCATTTGTAATAAAACTGTTAAACTTCCTGGGATACACAGTGAACAAAATGAAATCAAAACTAATACCTTCTCAACAGATAATTTTCCTGGGTGCCAGCTTAAATACAACCACCCAGATGGCCTACCTCACGCCAGACAAACAAGGGCAACTGTCTCAATACTTCAGCAAAATGGCAACTTTCACCAGGCTAACTGCAAGGAAAGTCCTGCAGGCTCTGGGATTCATGGCATCTTGCATCCTACTAATCCCATGTGCAAAGCTGCATATGAGGAAACTACAATGGTACCTAAAAAACTTATGGTCTCAGCACAGCCACAGCTTGGAAACAATTATACCACTCATTCCATGCCTTCAAAAGGAATTTTTGTGGTGGGCTCAAGCATGCCAAAGAAACACAGGTCTCCCTTTCTGTGTACTTCCAGCAACTCAAATCATCACAACAGACGCCTCAGACTATGCCTGGGGAGCACACATGGCAGATCAGTGCATTCAGGGAAAATGGTCCCAAAAAGAGAAGCACCTACACATCAAACAAAAAGAGATGCTAGCCGTAAACAATGCTCTTATGACCTTCAAAGACCTACTGCATCCAGGCCAGTTATTGATAAGGACAGACAACACCACAGTCATGTGGTGCATAAACAAACAGGGGGGAACTCATTCATACCTCCTGTGCAGACAAGCCATGACCCTATGGAACACAGCACTGGAATTGCAAATTCAACTACAGGCACAATTCCTGCCAGGGAAGGAAAACACACTGGCAGACAACCTAAGCAGAAATATGACAGATCCACATGAATGAAAGTTGCATCCTCAAGTTTTCTCAAAGATAACTCAGCCATGGGGACAGCCAGACATAGATCTATTTAATACCCACAGAAATTACCAGTTGAAAAAGTTTTGTGCAAGGACCTATCATCCACAGGTCTGGAAAGTGGACGCACTCTCTTTCAATTGGACAACATTGACAGTCTATGCCTTCCCTCCTCTGCCTCTACTGACCAAAGTTCTATTAAAAGCCAGAGCAGAGAGGCCACAAATGATTCTCATTGCTCCAGACTGGCCAAGACAACACTGGTATCCACTCCTAAAGAGCCTGACACACTCCCCACCATGGATCCTACCTCTAGTCCCTCTTCTGTTGTCCCAGCACAACTACAAAACCCTTCACAGCCAGCTCAAAACCTTAAATCTAGCTGCATGGAGAATACCTTACTTTCCCAACAGACTCTCCTCTCCAAGGAGGTGCAGGATGTCATCTTGGAGGCCAGAAGACCTTCTACTAGAAAAGCCTACTCCGCCAAATGGAAACAATTTTGTGCCTGGAATCAAGAAAAGAGCCAGAATCCTTGGGTAATAAATATACCTCAAATTTTACAGTACCTAGCTGAGATGTTAAACAGTGGCCTTTCCTTCTCCTCCATCAAGATCCACACTTCAGCCATTTCTGCACAGTACAACACAGACCCTCCTTTATTCTCACATCCTCTCTTAAGGCAGTTCCTCAGAGGGGCAAAAAATATAAAGCCCCCAAGGAAACCACCAGTTCCAGCTTGGGACCTCAACTTCGTATTGGAAAAGCTGACCTTGCCCCCCTTTGAGCCAGCTTCTTCAACAGAGCTACAATAGTTGTCATGGAAAACAGCCTTCCTTCTGGCTATCACCTCAGCATGCAGGGTTTCTGAACTACAGGCCCTCATGGCTGTGCAACCATTCATCATTTTCCATCAGGACAGAGTTTCCTTACGAACCAACCCTACCTTCATGCCAAAGGTAGTATCCAGTGTAGCTTTGAATCAGACTATCCACTTACCTACCTTTTATCCTAACCCACAAAACAAAGGGGAAAGACTACTACATTCCTTGGACATTCACAGACAACTTCGTTATTATTTGGACAGAACAAAACCATTCAGGAAATCTGAGCAACTCTTTGTGTCCTATGCTACAGGTGCTCAAGGAAAGGCTATTTCCAAACAGACAATTTCAAAATGGATAGCCCACTGCATACGCTTTTGTTATTCATTTCATGGAAAATCTGTGCCTGCATACATCAGATCCCAATCCACCAGGGCCACAGCTACCTCTGCAGCTTTCTTCAGGGGGGTCCCTACCAAGGACATTTTGGAAGCAGCTACTTGGAGTTCAGTGCACACTTTCTCCAAGCACTACCACCTTCCACTATACTCAAAATCTAGAGCGGGCTTTGCCACAGCAGTCTTGCAGGGCATCCTCGTACCTCCTAGTTCCACTTAGTGCCTACCACCCTTACTTAGCTTTGGGATTCTTCCCATCTGTAATGACTGCAGCTGTATGCACGATGAACATAGTACAGTTTTGTACCTACCATAAATGTATATGTTCAAGTGCTCATACAGCTGCAGTCCAGGTTACCCCCCTCCGTCCCCTCTTAGGACAGGCCTTATGACAAACACCTTTATCATACAACCTATTTGGGGTATTCTTTTATGGTGTATTTGCTTCCAACTACTGTTTTTTGATTTATCTATATTGCATGTTTGCATAACATTATGTTTTGCCTTCCTTCTGGGGGCACCTGACATCTGGGGCAAGAAAAACTGAAGAAAATGGCGTTGGCTGCCTCTTTTATACCCCTGCCGCACTGACGTCAGGGAAGAAGCGACAATAACCGATGCCAGACCTAAACTTTGGAATTCGGCCGACCGAGGACCCGCCTGACGGCAGGATAACCCATTTGTAATGACTGCAGCTGTATGAGCACTCGAACATCTACATTTATGGTAGGTACAAAACTGTACTATCCTCCATGAGATTCCCCCCATCAACACACAAGCTGCAAGAAATAACCTCAGAGCTTACAAGTTCAGAACAGTGCTTTTTGCAAGGGGGGCAAGCTCCCCTGCACCCCCCCCGACTCTCTGCTACCTATATATTCGGGTCTATATTAGATCAGTGAACGCTTAAACAAGTGAATGCTGATTGATCTACCTTATTTTAGCGAATGTTCAAAATATCGAAGCAACAGAAACCCAAATGTTTTCCTATGGAAAGAATTTGGTTGTCCGTTTCTGTTGCTTCAGTATTTTTAGTGCTGTGGTGGAAAGTTATGGGTTGGATTCAGGTAAGTGTGCGATTGTGTGGATGTGAGTGTTAGGGTGGGTTAGGTGAGCTAGGGTTAGGGCTTGGGTTAGGTATGTGTGCGATTGTGTGGACATGAGAGTTAGGGCAGGTTTAGGTGAGTTAGGGTTAGAGAGCAGGTGAGATGAGTGTGGGATAGTGACGGACCGTAGGGTTAAGGTTTGGGTTAAGGTAAGTGGATAGTTAGTGGTGTGTGCATAGTTCAGTGTAGGGTTAAGTGTCAGATTTTAGGTGTATGTGTGTGGATCTGTTTGTTTGGTGTGCTTGTGTTATGTGTATGTGTTTTAGATCAGTGATTTTTTTCCCTAGAAAAAAAATCGCTGACCTGACAGTTCAAGATTGTAATCTTTCGCTTACATAAGGTTGATCAATCAGCATTCACTTTTTTAAGCATTCGCTGATCTAATATAGACCCTATATATTCCAATTTCAAGATCACAAAATACCAGGGGAAAGGACATATTCCCCAACCTGGATATTGTAGCTCCTGACCTACTGTCGAACATCTGTTTTGTTGACCAGATTGTGTCAGCTACACAAACCGTTGACTATTTTACTGGCTACTGTCTGTCTCTCTCTCTCTATATATATATGTATATACATATATATATATATATATATATATATATATATATATATATATATATATATATATACGCACACACACACACACACACACACACACATATACATATATATCTATAGCTATATATGCATCTATCTATATCTGTATCTATATGTGTTTGTGTGTGTGTGTGTGTGTGTGTGTGTGTGTGTGTGTGTGTGTGTGTGTGTGTGTGTGTGTGTGTGTGTGTGTGTATATATATATATATATATATATATATATATATATATATATATGTATATATATCGGTTTACTATCATGCCCACAAAGTGCCTTCCATTATAGATGGCAACATCAAAAGGCAGTTTTCCAAGTGGCTAGACCTTGAACGGAAAGTCAGTGAACCACATCATAGAACATTGAATGGAACATGTACTCCAATGGGCACATTTCCAAAACAGTGAATGCCGAACCATCGCTATTAATGTGGTTTGACAAGGGACGGAACAATGTTTTTATTTTCAGCATACCGGTTCTGCAATGTGAACATTCGACTGAAGGCACTTCGTGGACATAATATTAAACCATATGCACATCGTTGACACCACTTACGCGAACTCCGAACTCCGACTGTTGAAAAACTCAAACACCGATATTCCAAACTGCAAAATATCCTTCCCTTTTTGACCCATGTTAGCACTTGTTTTTAGATGTAGAGCAGTCAGAAATGCCGACATTCTTTTTTTTTTTTGGCATTGTGTAAAATCGGCAATTCGGATTTCGCGGAAATTTGTCAACAATGTGCACATTCGACTATGTGCAATCAACATTTTGATGGTAAACCCCTATCTCACTCACACACACACACACACACACACACACACACACACACACACACACACACACACACACACACACACACACACACACACACACCAAAGAAAATGAAACTAACTTGAATATGAATGTGTATATATTCTAAAATATGTCTGTACATAGCATGATACAGGTTAGGTCTACCAGTGTATGCTTTCATTAACCATTTTATTTGTCATTCAGATTTCATATGCCACATTTAGCATTTATGACTGCATACTCAAAGCATGAATATCCATGACTTTGAAACATTTCCAAGTACTATGTAGATCACACTTAACTAGATTTGTGAGGGAGAAGAAAGTATGGAGGATAAAGGGAAGATTGCTCACTCCTTTCTTTTAATGCCTATTAATTTAGGATGAAAAAAAAAAAAAGAGTTAAAACCTGCTACTGTAGCTGTCATTTGAAATGTATCTCAAATCAAGCTTCAGGATTATGGTTAAGGGATACTGACTAGGCACACACTTATCCTGGAGGATTTATTTATTTATTGAAAGCTATGTTAACCAGGTTAAGTCTGCTGGTCTGTAGACCACTTTCATCCATGACTTGGGTGCAGAAGTGCATAGTAAACAGTCATAGTACATACACAATACTAATAAGTATAGTGAATAACAGTGTATAAGTTAATATAAAACAGAGTTAGTATAAAATACAGAGCACGGTTACCTTATAATATTATATACAGAATCAACTGCTATCACATACAAAACTGAGCTAAAGTAGCTTACAGTGTTATACAGTACAGAAGTCATAGCAGTATGATCATAGTGATTGCTATTAAGTTACCTTGCATAGCATTCAACAAGGAGAATGGTACACATATTAAAATTTGCTGGCACTTACTTAATAGACACTGCCTAAATTAGTAAGGATTGAAAATTAGGTTATAAGTGAACTGCAGACAGCAAGCAACTGCTTGACCAGCAAGTGTGTACCTATTTAATCTACTTGATCTACCTGTGCTTGGTTATATTATATGAATTGTAGAGAAGTGCAGACAGCATGTTACTATTTAAATTACTTAGCTGCAGTAATAGAATTTCTGTAAGCATCTACGCATGTACTCTGCCAATATAATCCATATAGGCAAGACCATCAGTTCTACCCCTGCAAGGCAGAGGTAATACTGTTGCTTACCTATTTATTAAGAGAATGTATGCACATGCTTACAACTGGAAGTCAGGGAATGTAAATATATGACCTACGTATCCCTGAAAGGGTTGGAGCTAGCTGGAGACACTCCTTTGTTGAGCTGATATCCTTAACAGCTGTTGTTTAATGTTGATTGGAATTCCTCTTTTTCAGTGGGAACAGTCAGATTTGAAGTAAAATTCCCTAAAATAAGTTGAAATCTCGAGGTTAACAGCTTAAATAAGGAAAGTAAATGCAGAAGCCTGTACTTATTCTTTTTAAGTTGCTCTTTATTAGAGGCCGAAGAGAGCGGTTTTACAAAAACGTGACTGTAGCAGCCTGTAATATTGCAAACGTGTAGGGGCATGTTGGGACATGTTCATCAGTGAGCTTTCCCTGTGGGTGTGTCCATCAGAAAATGTCACGGATCCAGACAACAAGTGCATGAAATAGGCTAGATTTAGTGAGGTCATGGACAGACAAAATTGGATGACTTGAATAGCTCCATAGAGGGTAATAACATATGATGGGTATGACTTCAGCTTCAGAAAGTACTGCAATACCATTGCAGACGGACAGCTTGTAAACTCTACAGCCAACCTTTTGTCTTAAGGTAGTAAATTTGATTGGGAACTTGTTAAGTAGCATAAGACACTGTGTTACAGAAGTAAGCAGTTAGCTAAAGGAAAGTAATATAGCCGGTGGACTTCTAAATGAACTTGCCATGGCTCAGTCACATTTAATGCTACCAATTGTCAGAACTCTACAGAGATTATAGAAACAAGAAGCACCTCTTTAAATTTGGTACTGAGAGCTGCCATACACTCAGGATAATGCAGGAAATAAGGTGGAAAGTGCATTAACTTTCAGTAGTGTCTGTAGTATGGAACTTAATGATTCAGATTAAAAAATAATGAACTGAATATCATGGCTATTTAGGAACCAAAGGGAGGATTATGTAACGCAGGTAGGAGAACCCAGAACTGTTGTATCTGGTGATTGAAATAAAGTTACGCAGTGAACATGTAAAACAGGAAAGCCACTGCTACTCTAGAAACAGCAAAAGTGGGATACCAGAAATTTAATAGTTAAAGAAACAGATTTGATGGGCCTAGTAGTCTGTAGCTGACATCAGTTTCTGTGTGTGTTCATGGAAGGGAAGTTCAGTTTAATAAACTTGTGTGTCTATGTATGTCTGTGTGTTTATGCATGTCCGTGTGTGTGTGTGTGTGTGTGTGTGTGTGTGTGTGTGTGTGTGCGTGTGCGTGTGCGTGTGTGTGTGTGTGTGTGTATGTGTGTGTGTGCGTGTGTGTCTGTGTCAGTGTAAGCTGCATCTTGAGGATGTGGGCTTTAGTGCTACAGCCTCCAGTTGTAGGTTGTGAGAAAGACACCTAACAAGAACAAAGCTTCAGATTCCTACTCCTTCCCAAGATAGATATGTATGTATACTCGAGTCTCATGTGCTTATCAAAGTCTAAAATAAATAAAGATGGTGTGGAGCATCCTTTATCTTATACACAAAAATACTTTGGAAGCATTGACTTGCATCTGTTCCACTGCAGGACGTACCTGTAAACTGTTTATATGCTAGTAAAAAAGTTAAGGAACATTAAACTTAATAAATGCATACATGTAAAGGTCCTTTTTTGTTTGTTAACAAAGTTTGTGGGCTGATCCAAAATGAACCCTTTTCACACATGACCTCTGCCATAAGGCAAATAGAGAAATATTTTGCATTTCTGTCTTGATTATAGAAAATGACATAATGGCAGTTTGCGGATGCAGTGTGTGAGGTCTAAGCAAGCTTAACATAAAGTTGAGTCAAGTCTACAAAGAATAAGTTTATATTTATTAGACTATAACATCTAATCAGATTACTTTCACTTGTTTGATATTTCAAGCTCAATCAACATTTTTGGCTTCAGCTAGCATTTGCTCAAGTTTTGTTGCTCAAGTCTTTGTAGATGAAGATGTATGTACTCATATATTACTGAATTCCAGATGATCCAACATTAGTGCACTTCAGAGAAAAATCAAGGCAGGCAGAACATGGACTGTCAGTGATCACTCTTTCTCTGAGGTGAGGGTACGTTTGAGAGATAATACTAATAAAATTGAGGGTGCAGTGCTTGCCTTCAGTGCAACAGAATGTAGTAAATTCCTCCAAAATGTTTTTTTTTTTTTTGTCAAACTGATTATAAACTGAGCAGCTATAGTGCACTCATTCTGAAAATGCATTCACTTGAGTTACAATTTATGAGCTGTTGTAACTGAGCAAGTGTGATGTAAGATTTTAGATGCTGAGATTATGGTCTATCCTGTCATATATGCAAAGTTATAGGCTAATAGTTAAGGGTCTTTGAACTTTGGAGTTCACCGAGGTATATTTACAAGAAGTATGGTGATCTGGTGGAGGAGCTCCAGTTTTAATTTCTCCAAATCTTATGTGTTTCTAATACCATGACGGGAATGGACCCCATTCCTAAATCAAAGTATGATTAAAGTTTGTGAAATTAGGTTTGTTTCACTCTTTGATGCTAGCCAAAAGTGCTCTTCACAGCACCTAAAATGTGCCCAGAATTGACTTAATCTGCAATTCATATGGAGTTACATGTATTGGTAGCATATCTAAATGCGTCTGTAAATTCTTTTTTTATGAGATCCATTGCTTCTACTACTATTGGTACTATATGGGTATCGTTCCTCCACATTGCCCCCATTTTTCCTACAAATCCTGGTATTGTATGACTTTGTGTCTTTCTGTATATAACATACTGTAATCACTGGGTGTAGCAATTTCAATGATCAGTGCTACTTTTGTCTTCTTTTCATGGACTACTGTATCTGGTTTACTCACATCTATTTTTTAAACTGTTGGTAATGGGTGATCCTTTGTGATTTAAACTTAATCATTCTGTATATTGCTTTATGGATAATGTTTCCAATGCTTCTCATCTACTTAAATATTGTAATGTTTGCACAATCCCGATGAAACAGTGTTGCCACTATTATGTCTTTTCAGTATACTGGCCTTCTGCCATTAGTATATCACACCCAATAACAAGATGTATGACTGTTTCCAGTTCTGTTTTACAGAACCTGCATTTGTCTGTTTCTCCCTAATATTCAAAGGACTTTGTAAACCAATGTGTACGTAGTCCACTGTCCCGGGCCGCTAATATTAACCTTTCATCTTTTGGTTTAAATTCACCTGCCCTTAACCATTCCTGTGTCAGACCCTGATCAACATGAGGTTGATCCAGGAGTTTTCTGTACTTGCAGCTATATTTATGCCTATTCCACATGTCTTGACTTCTCATCTGATCCTTCTCCTTATATTCTTTCTTTTGTTTTTTGGCACATTCAGTTCCTACCAGATTTTTGTCTACTTCTGGTTTTATTTCCATTCCCATTTGATACCAATATGCCAACATGCTTTTGCTGAACTAAGCAAGGAAGTTATGCTAAATTTGTTCTCTTAATGTTTTAAAACTTTCACTATCTTTGGATCTGTTGAGCTCAGCAGACATGTAGACAGTTCTGGAATTGCAGATCTATACAAGTAGTCAGTTTCATGGAAGCCCATACCTCCCTCAGAACTAGGACTATATAATATTAGTATACATTAATTTTTATATATCATTTGATAAGCAAGACGTATTTTTCTTGTTTTCCTGTCCAGTTTATCCATTACCTTTTGGGGCCAGTCAATCACCCCAAAAATTGTAAGTTAGAAGAGGAAGAGCAAATTAGTTTATAGTTTGGACTTTGTTCCTAGATGTCGGGGCTGTTTTCAGTATTAATTTTAGTCTTCTAAAATATTCCTTACTGAGTTTTGCATTTATTTATGTTTTACTGTCAATCCTTCATCAGTTCCAAAACATTTATACACTCCCTACTGCTAAAGTTCATTTATATCACATTCCTATCCCATACTGATATTTCCTTGGTGCTGCAGCTTTCCTGCTTTCAATGTTGTTTTGTTTTGCACATTTATTAAGACCAAATGACACTCTTACATCATCTGAGAAAGTTCTGACCACTAATAGTTGAGCTTTCAGGTCCTCATCTGATGAGCTATACAGTTTTACATCACCCACAAAAAGAAGATAAGAGGTCTTTACACTTGGTTGCTTTCTGGGAGCCAAATTATAACCATAACATAATATGTTAAGTAGACAGCTTAATGGGTTAAGGGCAAAACAAAAGAGCAGTGGTGGCAAAGTCACCCTGGAATATCCCCATTTGGATTTTTATCCCTGGAATAATAAATTATCCGTTATAATGACTTAGCTGCAGAGTGGTTTGCCACTGTTTCATGGTCACTGTAATGTAATTGATCAATGTAGGGTTTATCTTATACATCTGTAAGCACTCCTTTATCCACGAATGTGGGATGCTGTCAAATGCTTTTTTGTAATCTATCCATGCCATACTTAAGATTCCTCCACCTTTTTACAATTCTCCATTATGACTTTATTTAACAACAAATGATCCTTTGTTCCATATAATATTCTTCTGTTACCCTTTTCTTCTGTTACCATGACTGAGTTTTCTTCTAAATCACTATAAACTCTGTCAGCATCAATTCCATTATATTGTTTATGCATCTTCAGAAGGCAGGTTATCGATCTGTAGCTTTTAGGATGGCTTACAGTTTCACTCTTAAGGAGGAGTATTGTTTTTCCTGATGTTAACCAGTTTGGTGTCTGTTCTGGGTGTGCGTACAAGTACTTCTTAGTCTGAACTAAATCTTCATGTTAAGGTATTGATACTTTTAGCCAGAAGTTAAGTACTGCATCTGGGCTTGGGGTTTTCCAAATATTAGTTTTTCTTAATTTTGTTTTAATTTCTGTGTCCGATACTTCATCCCATTTCATATCCTATACATTTGAACTTCTTACTTCATCCCATTTCATATCCTATACATTTGAACTTCTTACTTTATCCCATTTCATATCCTATACATTTGAACTTCTTACTTTTTCTTTTACTTCTTGTATCCATTCAGCTTCTGTGTTATTTTCCAAATGGTCGTAATAGGTATTCTTCCAAACTGTGTCTATTTCTTCTTTTTTTTTTTTTGGTGGTGTTTTTATTACTTTTGCTTTGTTTCCCAATTCTCTATATATCTTTTTGGGTCATCATTGAATTGCTTATTTTGTACTTTTCCTTTATATTTATCTGCATATCTTCTAAGTTTTTCTGCTGTGCTGATATCTTTAGTTATTATTTGTAATAGTGTACAATAGATCCTGGTCTGTTCTAATACTGCACATTGCTTTTATCACATCTGTCATTCTAAGTATTTTTGTTGATGTGTTACACTATCTTCTATACTCTTCTAACTGAAACTTCTTATCTTAATTGCTTTATAGTGTTCTCTGTTCAATTCTACCATTATGGCATTTGATTTTTTTCCCTTCCTTTCCCTTATTGCCCTTTATTTTTGTGGTAAGACTTTATCTGTTATTAATTTAGCTGCACAGTAATATGTCTTATTTACTTCTGTTATATCACATGAATTTCTGTTAATAGCCTTGATTACTGTTTGTTTTGTCAGACGTCTAACATTTTGGGTCTTATTGACTTTCTGTAATCTATTTCTTTCATCGATCTTAATAAGTCTATCTATCTCTATTAAATCAAGCAACTCTTCCCTTAGATCATTTTCCTATAAACTGAGGTCACATTCTTTATTCTCCTTTTCCTGTGGACTTTCTACAGAAAGTTCCACAACATCTTCCTGTGGCATATTCTCTTCAGCTGCATCGTGCATTATCCATTGCTCTTTCATATGATAACTCACTGGCCTATCACTCCACAACATTGACTGCATCAGAGTTGCCACTATTTCCTGCTCCTTCCCTTGCTGTGCACCTCCAACTGAACTTTTTTACTGGTTTTCTGCTGAAGGCTCCAGAGTATCTTCATGTGGCAAGTCATCAGATGCTTTTGGTTCCGTCTTTTCCTCTTTAATTTGGGGGCTCATTGTTCCATCATGCTGTGATGTTACCAGAGTTGGATTTTCCATAGTAAATCCTTCACTTCACAGGTAATCCATAAGCTCAGTTTCTGTTTCTGTAACTTCTCCATTACTAATGCTCTTTTCTACTTTCACTGTTGTTTTCTTATTTTTTGTACTGTGAAATTTTCCATATCTAGATGTCTTTGCCTGTATTTCTCTTCAAATGTCTTTGGTGCTTTTTTTTTATTGATTAGTTTTGCTTTCAAGTTTGCATAAATATTGCAACATATTAAATCTTTTTCTTTCCCTTGTCCATATTTCTTCATCAGATGTCTTCTTCTCCATCTGTTTATCCTTATTTTGGGGACTCATTGTTCCATTTTGCAGTGACGCTATCAGCATTGATTTTCTACAGTAAATCTTTCATTTCTCAGGTGTTCAATAACTTCAACTTCTATTTGTTTAACTTCTACTTTACTAATCTTCTGTTCTGTGTTCCTCTTTTGTATTGTGAAAGTTTTCATATCTGGGTGCCTTTGTCTGTATTTCTCTTCAAATATCTTTGGAGCTTTTTTGTATTGATTGGTTTGGCTTTCTTCTTTAAATAAATATTGTACCATATCAGATATATCTTTCTTTCCCATGTCCATATTTCTTTTTTGCACATTTCAAAAATCTCAAGATTTTGTTCTTTATATTTTCACACTTCTTCGATCTCTTCTTTTCCCAAACGGCCCAAGGTTTCTTTGTCTATATAATGTTTTTCATGGATCTGTTGTATTAGTAAACACAAATTTGCATTTGAAGTTTTTGACAATTCTTCTTCTACAAGTATGTTTTTTCCTCTAATTTTGTTCTTCATCTTTTAGCATATCTTTTTTTTTCTGGAAATTCTGGACTTCTTGCATAATAGTAACAATACAAAATTTATTTCTTATCCTCAATAATTCCACTCTGTAATTTTTATAGCTCTTTTTTTTTTGGCCTGTCCATTTTTGTGGACTACTACTTCCTCCTGGTGGGGGGGCATTCTCCCTTCTGAACCTGCCCTTATCCCATTGTAGGAATGTTTCCATGTTTTGAGGATTCTACACTATTTTCTCCAGTCCTGGCACCAGTATGCATACCAGGATTGGGCACTTTTTTATCCTGGGACTTGTACACCCAGCTGTCTTTTTTTTATTTTTTAACCTGCCTCTGTCTATGATATACGCTATATATCAGCTTCAAAAACAGGGTCCACTTTATGAAGGTAATCACCAAGACTTGGAAATTAATTCAAATCCAGCAATAGTACTCTCCATTGCTTGCTGATTTTATCATCTCTCCATTCACAGCTTCACTATATGTTAATGAATATGCAGCTGTATGTGCACTTTTGACAGTGAGCCCACAGATCATAACTGGGATAAGCTTTACTATATATCCTAATATAGCCTAAGGACATGTTTAATGTTTGTGTGAACAGAGCTGGAGTCAGGAATGTGAGACAAAAATCTTACCAAATGAAACATGTTTTCAGCATGTGAACACAAGAAGAAAGGAAAAGGATGATTCATTTTAAAGATATCAAATGTAATTATGTTGTTTCAGCTGTGGACATGTATAGCATCAAGCACACACACACACACACACACACACACACACACACACACACACACACACACACACACACACACACACACATGCACACAGTGTGAGGTAATTACTGGTACAGCAACATATATATTAATTGAAAATGCTTAAATGTGATTTTCTGCAACTTAGGACAGGTTTACAAAGCACAGATTCATGTAGATGACCTTTAAAGATCGAGATATGCAGTATGAAGTAGGGGGTGGAGGAAATGTTTAGTGACATTTGAAGATATATTTAGGTATCCAGTGAATTTTTGTAAGTGTGGCTTTTAGTAGCTGTACTTTAGAAGCTGTATAACATCAAAAAAGAAGTGAAAAAAAATAGAGATCATTAATAAGGCTTTAGACAGTCTTCACAAAACACTAGTTAATGTGTTATGCAACATATCTGCTGTGAGTTACTCATATAAAGGATCTTTTCTTGTCAACATTTACAGATGTACGTCCTAATTGGAAATGAGTAACTCATCAAAAATACAATGATTTTAAGAAGTGTGGGGGATTCTTCGACTCGTGTAACTAGATATACTTCCTCCTATATCCTTACAGAACCATATTCTTTCACATGAATAATGGCAGGTGGTGGGGGGGTGGTAAAGACTATAGCACTCTCTTGCATGCAGGCTTTAAGAAAGGTAATGTAAATGCCATGAAGATTTCTAAAAGACATTTTTTTATAATTTCAGCAACTACTGGTGACTACTGGCGCCTTCTGAATCCTGGGGAGTACAAAGTCACAGCAAGAGCAGAAGGGTACCAAACTGTCACAAAGACCTGCACTGTGGGATATGAAATGGGTGCCACACTTTGTAACTTCCACCTCAAAAAAAATGTGAGACCTGTTTTTATGACACCTAACAGAAATGGACGCTTTGGGAATGTAAACATAAACAAGTTCCCACGACTTCGTGAAAGGATGTTAATGAGGAGGTACTTTCTTGCAAGGATGAGGGCAAAGAAGAGGTATGATGAACTTAAGAACAAAAGACTGAATGCCTTCTCATCTACGACCAGGGCACCTACCATCACTACTACTTTTACCACATCTACCACCACTACCACTACAACTACCACCACTACAACAAAGTCCACTAAAGAAAATGTACGTAGAGGAAAAGGAAATGTGGCAGGTCAGACAACAACTGCTGAACCATTCACAACAGCAGAGACTTACACAATCGAGTTTTACTAATAAAGTACTGATTGTAGACTTTATGTGGAGGTACTATTTTTGTAGACCTTGGAAACACAAATAAGAATAAGTATACTCCACTGCAAGGTCTGCAGTATCATTCCTTGCTAACAAATTGTTGTGTTCTACCTAGTCTTTTCTTGTGATCATAGAGTGTACAAATGTTTTTCATTTGTTGGCATACAGCTCATACAGGCACAGTTTTCTTATTTTCATATTAAAGACTTAACAGTTTTTAGCTGTTTGCTGTAGACAGTTTACCATTAATCCTACCCAGTCCCCATCTTCTGGTATTCAAGGATGATGTTCTTCTGGTCATGTTCTTTAGAACTATTAAAATAATCCCTTTGTTAACTTTCTGTAGGAAAGATGTGAGCATCTCAGCACTTGTTCTCCCCAAGGAAGATTAATACACCAGTAGGCTTTGCTTTCTGTTGGGAAGGTGTGAACAGCAACATACTTCATGTTTCTCCAAGAACAATTGTCATACCAACACATGCTTCCCCAAGGGGCGTACTCCTGTTTAGCAGATGAGTACCACAACAGCTGTACCCTCCAGGAGATAATTGTACAGTGCCATACCTAGTCTTCCAGGAGGGGCATGAAAAGTGTCAGTCTTGCCTGCCTAGGGGATACTAGACATTACATGTCTCTGAGGAACGGTTCAGCACTGCTGTTCCTGTCCACTACACAGAATGACTGGCTACTAGTTTACCTTCTGGTGGTCACTGTAACATCAAAACTAGTAAACGTGATTTTGTGATATTTCTAGACATTTTTAAATACTGTAATTAATTAAGAGCTATGCTTTGGATGGTAAAGTTGCAGTGGAAAAATGCTTTTTATCCATTCTTTATTTTTTTCTAATTGGTTTAGAAGGAATCTAGCAATGTTTTTCTTTTGAGACCAAGCTGATGTGGATAAACCATAAAACTAATTTTATAATTCCTTATTGAAAAAAAACAGCCAATTAATTTATGTTGCATTATCAGTGATACAAAACCTTCCATGCACATTTTTAGAACAATGTATTTTGATACCACTGCTTAGGTGACAGGATGTTTTTAAGGCATTGTACGTGAAACAAATGACTCAGAAAATTCCTTGCCATTGTGTTACAATAGACAGGGAGTACCCAAAAGAAAGATAAGAAGGCACTGTAATTACCAGCGAAAATATAGTGTATGCATGGAAAACAAAATATTTTGACTGTTTACATGGTATGTGGTGTATTGCAGCTCTTTGTGGTTTATAACTTTTATTCACTGAAAAAAAATATGCTGACTTACATGCAACACTCTCAGGTAGGACCGACCAGTTACTAATCATAGGCTGCATATCCATGTTGGGACTCATGCATAGTGTGCAACAGTAAAATTTGCACTGTTCAGGCAAGGTAAGTTGTACTGCTCTACAGTATTACAACTCATATTCATGCATAGTATGCATGGTGCTGATTTGCTTTAATGTGTAATTTGCATGTTTATGAATCACACACCTGTCCAGTTTAAACAATGACTGCTCAGGTCACTCACACAAACACATGTGCGCACACACACACACACACACACACACACACACACACACACACACACACACACACACACACACACACACACACACACACACACACACACACACACACACACACACACACACACACACACACACACACACACACACACACACGCTGCAGTCTTATCCTCTCTTACATACACCCATATACTCATATACACCCATGCACATGTACACACACAAAAGCACTGCACAACCCCCCCCCCACACATATACACACACATTCTCAGTGACATCACACCATTGCTCTCAACCTTCCATCTCCAAAATGTACAACACTACTTCTTGTGCAGTTTAATATGGAACAAATGGGAAAAATATGGAATCCTTACCAACAATTTGCTAATAGCCTCATCTAGAAAGCTCACAGCATGGATGAAATTTGCCACTTTACACTTAAAAAAAGGTTCCTTTGATGAATTAGTATGATTCAGTATTGTTTATCATGCATATTATTTACTATTTTTTTTAACAATGAATGTGCGAGAGATACTTTCATGTGGAATAGTGTGGAACATGGACTTTTTCATTTGAAAAATGAGGAGTGTGCTTCATACTGAGGTACAGTTGAGAGGTATGCGTTCACCACAGGAAGGCAAATGTGCACCTACACACAACATACATGCACACACATATACTCTGTACAAGTCTATTCACCTGGAGAATCAGTATCCTATAGGTAAAGTAGAGCAGAGAAGAGCTGAGTATTCTGCTATGCCTTGCTCAGAAATGCCTTCTTACATCAATAGGCATATGTGGCTAATAGCCATTTTGCACCATAAGTGCTGTGCTTGGACCTAACTTAGTATGGCTGTCTGTAAATTGCTGTACCGCATTAGGTCCAAGTAAGCAAAATGAACTGTGAAAGACAGGGTTAGCCATATCTATATGTTGCACCAGGGAACAGAGAAGTGAGCCAGGCAGTTTTGTTGGGATCCCTTATTCCAAAGTGAGAAAGGGCCTTCTTAATCTGGCTCCTCATGTGTATTACACAAGACCTCCTACACTACTTTACATAGTATGCAAAGAACCATGAATCCCAGCCCAAGACTTGGCCAGTAGGATTGCCACCTTTGGAAGGGACTAAAACCAAAAAAAAAAAAAAAAACACTTTGCTCTGCCCCCTGGAACATTCATTTTTATTATTAAATCTGCATTGTCTTGTTCAGTAGTTTGTAGTGCTAGTGGCAAATTAAAAATAGCGAATACTGTGCTTACTACAAAAATTATGCAAATGTGTAGACAAGAGTCATATATCAAAAGCAATTTTATAAGATTTTTATTGTTTTGAGTAATTAGTATATTTGCTGAGTCTGTTTGCCAGAAAAATATGGAAGGCTAACACAGTCACACTGAATTGATGAGAAAAACAGACAAAACACATTTTCTGTAAAATAACCCATTTTTTCTGATTCCAGTTCTTGTCTGCTTCTACAATATTACATTGGGACAAAAATGTGCATATATGTGTTTTATTACATGAGATAACAAGTAGAGCTGAAATACAACATTTTGCTTTTAAAAAGAAAGGCACAGCTTTACATACCATTAAGTAATAAACAGGAGCTGAGTGAGGGTCCTGCTATTTAATACATATCACACCCCCAGGTTGCCTGTTAAAGCAAAATAAACTATTCTGACAACAGCACTTGACTGAAACTTAACAATCCAAGTATGATTATCTGGCCATTAGTGCAGAAGATTAAGGGAACACTGTTAAAGATGCAACTTTCTGACATTTTTTTAAAAATCTGCTCTGCATAATTTAACATCTGTGAAGTGGATCTGTGTCACTTACGCTGCCCAGTTTTACACCTGTTTTGTGTAAAATCAGGATCCTATTTCATGCATGCATCTGATCTGACAGATAGGGATTGAGATGCCTCTCAAGTCCAGTCTGGCAACTGGAATAGTGCCCAAACATTGAACTCGTTCCTGCTCCAGTAATGCACCAGCCCCCTACCATGGCTAAGATCTTGTTTGCTACTGTCAAAATGGATTATGATCTTGCAGGTGCTCAGATAAGTGAATACTAATTGCTCCCTTTTGAGAATTATCTATGTTCTTCATTTTCACTGCCGCAGTAGCCTATGGGTAGTGGCCTGCGAAGGAGGTAACACCCAGCCAGCTTGCCAAAGTTCTAACTCTCCTCCCTCTCATTCAGTCTCTGGATGATGATAGTCTGCGCCCATTTTGGAGGGAAGTATATCAGCAATCAGAGTGAGGTAAATCTTTAGAAATTTACTGCCTGCTTGAGGAGACGCATCTCTCTGGCTCCAAAGGAAACACAGTCAGTCAAAAGCTTCATGCCAAACAGGTAAAACCCTTTTTTGGGGGACCTTTTCATCTCATAAATCTTTTTACTGAATATTTGCAGTATTATTTATAATCTACTTTAATAAAAAAGACTAGCTATTTGTGGTATTCCAGCTTACGAATACTGGCTTCTGTCAGGAATTGTATATGCTTGGATTATTTTTTAATTTTGTGTGGAAAACTGTGATTTTGTAAAAAAAAAATGTCAAGTACTTGGACTGTACTTTTGCAGCCAGAATGTGTTTTCCCACCTGTTACTCTTTTTTAACAGAATTAGAATATTTTTTTATTTCTGGGGTAATAAATGCCTTGTGATACTTCTGACTAAAAGTTGAAGGCTTGATGGCACAGTTTTCAGTGTACTACTTGTGTTTACTACTTTGGAGGAGGAAAAGTGTTCTTGCTGCTTACTATTGAATACTTACATTCTCCTTGTATTACTGAGCTTATTGTACTGGCAATCAGGTTTCGTCTCTGGCTACAGCATGGATAACATTCCCAGTCCTGCTTCTTCCAAAAAAGTGAAAGAAAGTAAAGTTATTGCCTCAGCCTACAGTTAGTGACTCTAGTGTAGCCAAAGACAATTCCAGAGATCACTTACCTATTGCCTCATCTCTCTCTGGTATAGCTGTAATGGCCAGTATGACCATGGACTGGACATGTCCTCAGGGGCTGATCCAGTACCTGTTACAGGTATGGGATAATCAAACACTGTAGGTGCACAGCTTGTCCTAGTAAAGAGACAGTTTTCCAGGGACAGTAGGGTATCCCCTGACCATTCTCCTATTTGGGCTATTCCTAGAAAAAAAATAAACAAGAACTTTATTACAGGGCGGATGATCAGGTTGTTTTTTGTATGCAAGTCAGATGTTATATCCTTGGCTAAGTGTTTTGCAGTCAGTCAGTTCTGAGGGCTCTTTGCCTTTTTACAGTTCTAATGCAGGTATTCCAAGAGAACAGAATGTGTTTTCAGAGGATAAGGATTCTGACAGAGACAGGGGTGATTCTCCTCAGGGACCCATCACCCAGAACTCTGACAGTTCATCTAGTTCATAGGTTCATAGGTAGGCTATCTCAGGCTAGGGGCATTTATAAGCCAGCAGCCTATATAGATATTCTGGCCCCCTTCCCCTTTATTGAAATAAAACTATGCCTATTATTTTGCTGTGCCTCTGTCAAGCAGTGACACTGAAGTTAATCCTAACAAGGCCAGAGGTGCTCTGCCTCACATTTACCGGGATTTTGTTCCACAGCATAGGGATGTCTCTGGGAATCTGTCCCTCCAGCAAACGAAGGCTAGTGTCAACCTGGGTTCTTCATTCTTCCTCATGCATGTGCCCCCCTCAAAGTGCTACCTGGTAGCTAGGGTAACTTTGTTTTTCCAACCATGTTTTCATGTTCAGTATATTTTGCACTTTCTTGCCATGGCTCCCATGGCTCTGGCACCAGTTATCCATGCCTTCGAAGGATATCTGTGTCAGAATATCTGTGTCAGAAGTGTGGCGGTGGCAGTCATCATCAAACAAACTTTGTCAGCCATAACCCTCCTGTGTTTTGCTTGTACAGAAGAAAAGATGCCCGAACAGGGAGTGGACCCAGGACTGAGCCCTGTGGGACACCAATTAGCATTCAGAAAAGTTGAGCAAAAAGTTCCTTGCATTCTGCCAAATGATTTGGATCCAAAGTGTTGGATCCAAAAGTCTGCAAAGTATGATATGTTCCATGGCATGCAGATAAGGCTTGTCAAGCTAATTGGCTGGCTAAGGTAGCACTGTGGTATGGGGTGGTAAGAGTTGTGGAAGGCAAGTCGGGTCGCAGGCACGACCCTTGACCAATCCTCCTTCGATGCGCCAGATTACGTATCTGTCTAACTAAGGGTTTTGAACAGCTGCAAGTTAAATGCCTTTTCACACAGCGGGAGCACCAATGGAGGGACCATGGCTGCCTTTTTGCCTTGGAGAGAGCATATGGAACACATATTGGAAGCTTATCTTTGGGGCTACAAACCTCTGGTACTGGGAGTCTCTGGGGCTGGGGGAGGGGGAAGTTGGAACTTGGGGGAACCTGAAGTTTGCAATGTTGGTGTAGCCAGTATGTAGTCATCATTTTTAGGTTCAGCTAAATTATCCCATCATTGGATCCTCTGTTTCATATCTGTTCCTTCCTCAGCTAAAGAAGGCCTTAAGAAGGCCTTATGTTTGTCTTTTTGTTTTTCTTTGGCGATTTTTCTCTCAAAGTTTAGTGAGGATTATTTTGTTTTACTAATGTTCAAACTTGTCTAAAATTTTAGGTTCTTTACTTTTGTAGGATCTTCCTCCCTCTTGTAGTAGCTCCTTCTTGTGTTAGACTGGGGTCCACAGACTGGGGCGCTTGCCTTTGGTACAGTCTTGTTTGTTTTTAGTTTGGGGATTGTTTGATCCATGCAGTCCCTCCAGGTGCTGGGGGAAGGCATTTGTAAGTGATTCAGCGATTTGCGAATATTGTATCAGGGGGGGGGGGCTCAGGAGACACACACTAGTTTTTGGTTGGTGTGTCGGCTTTTGAAGAGAAGTTTTGTGGTCTCTTTTTTTTTTCAGGTGGGGGGGCGGATGAGGGACCTCCAGCGATATTAGTTTATGATCTGTTAGAAAATGAGGTTCTCAGTTTTGCACATATTCCTCCCATTTTGCCAGCTGTTGAAGAAACTTAATATGAAGGTGTTTGCTTTTTTGGTGTTGTTTTTGGTTGTGGCGGGATTTTATGATGCCATGTGGGTGATGAAACCTGAGTGCTGTGCTGCTCTCAGCTCAGGAGCCTTGAACTAGGTTTCACACACTCCACAGTGATGTTCTCCATACTGAGAAAAGGTGCGTGCAGAGATTGATTGAGACTTTGGGCATTGAGCAGCATTACTTTTTTTTTTTTTTTTTGTGTGTCTGTGGTGGTGGTAGAATTTTTGAGCCTTGCCTAAAAAAGGCACTATGGGGGTGGCAAGAGCCTTTGCCAATATCCAGAAGCCCAGGGGTGACAGGTGCTCCTGACTGGGTGGCTGCAGTTCCAAAGAAAGCTGATTATCATTATCGGGTCTCTCCAGGTTATAAATGTCTTCATTCTCAAGTGTCAGCTCACCTGCTGCAGTAACTCCAGCAGCAGCAACAGGTGACAAAATATTTGGCTTCTTCTAAGCAATTTCCCTCAGATAACAAAAGCAAGTGGTTAAACAAACAAGGTAAGAGACTGTTTGCTTCTACTACTTTAACATTTAGGATCTTGAATTATCAGGATTATATGTGAACATTTGTGTTAAAATGTGCTTTTAGTTTGGAAGAATTTGCTGCTTCATTGTCTTGAGAAGGCAGGTCATATTTTAATCAGACTGTTTCTAACTTGACACAAGTTTCTGAACATGCTCCCAGAAGTGTATATGATTTTGTTGACACTCTGTGTAGAGCTTCTGCTTTTTCTGTGGTTTGATAAGATTTGTTTGGTTGGGTAATCAGAATTTTCCTAATGAAGTCTGAAATTTGTAATTCTCTATTTAGATTGGATCTGGTATTTGGGCCTTTGGCAACACAGATCCTGAAACAGTGGGATGACAGAGGTAAATTGATGCATGATGTTTATAAGATTTTTCAGGTACCCAAGTTCTACACTAACGAGGCTGCTTCTCCGTCATTTAGGGGCAGAACAAACAGAAATTCCAGCCTAATAACAAGCAGGCCTCCAAAATTAAATGACAGGAGTATGACTCTTCCAAATCAAAAAAAAAAGAAGTAACCTTCCCAAAAAGAGTCAAGCTCCAGTTAATAAATGACAGTGTCGGAAATCGGCTCACCTTACCCACACCTCCTGACCCAGTTTCCCTATCCCTGTCACACAGACTGACTCTCATCCCCTTAGCCTGTAGAAAGACAATTTCGGACAGATGGCTGCTGAAGGTGATTCAGGAAGGATTCACTTGCCAGTGGGTGGACTCCTTTTGGGGAATTCCCTCACATCCCCCAAACCAGACAGACCTGTTGCCACCAGCGCTACAACATATGTTGGAAGCAGAGGTCATAGAACCAGTGCCTGCCAAAGTTTTCATTCCAGGAAATTTTTGACCTGTGTTAGATCTGTCTTTTGTCAAGCTTTATGTGAAAGTTCCAAAATTCAATATGTTTAACCTACAAACAGTGCTCACACTGCTTCCAAACGATTGTGTTACAGTAACCCTGGATCTCAAAGATGCTTACCGTCACATAGCCATTGCTCACAGTCTCAGGAAATTTCTCAGGTTTGCTTATCTGGATAATATTTTCATTACTCTGCATTACTTTTTGGGCTCTCCACTGCACCTCGAGGGTTCACAAAGTGCCTAGCCCCAGTGGTGGCACACTGCAGAGCATCCACATTTTTCCTTATTTAGATGACTTGCTCATTTTTTGCAGTTGTCTCTCAGATGTTTGGATTTCACTTGAATATAAAGTTATGTCTCACACCCTCTCACAAAATTGTCCTTTTGGTGTGTCTATTGATACCCTCAAACAAAAGGCCTTTCTTCCAAAAGAAAGAAGTAATAACTTACCAGCAGGTCTTTCTGACTGTTTCTCAACAGTTTTAGGGTTTTGGTAGAGAATTTCTCAGGATTCTAGGGCTCATGGCATCCAAGATCCTCATGATACCACTTGCCAGCTTACATATGAGAAAAATCCAGTCGTACCTAAAAAGTTCCTGAACCTAGAATTTATATCCCTTGAACTTTCAGATGCTCATGCTGAGCATTGTGAGCATTGTAAGGTGAGAAATGCAGTGGTGGAGGGATCACATGTCTCTTGATTTAGGACTCCCTTTCTCTTTTATAATCCCAGATCAATATGACCAGACAGATTCTTCAGATTATGCTTGAGATGCAGTTTTCATGGGAGAAAAAGTGCAAGGTCTGTGACACTCTGTGATAGACCAAAGCACATAAACGTCAAGGAAGTGCTGGCAGTGATTCATGGTTTGAAATCTGTACACCACGTATTGGCTTCAGGCTCTTTACAGGTGGTTACAAACAATACCACAGTCATGTGGTATCAACAAACAGTTGGCAGTGATGGCTTGGGAGTTGGCTACATTCTGCCAGAGCGAAACATTGTGGCAGACAGGCTCAACAAATCCTGAACAAACCCTCATGAGTGGAACCTCAATACAAGCATGTTCCAGGATTTGATCGAGATGTGGGGGACACCTCCAATAAATCTGTTCCCCTCCTTACAGAACAGACAACTAGAAAAATTATTTTCAATACATCTTACAGCCAAGCATGGAGAATAGATGCTCTGTCATTACCTTGGGCAGGAATGTTCCTGCATGCTTTTCCACCTTTTCCAAGATACTTCCAAAGATTCAGAAAGAACAGCCAAAAATCACTGACTTCCTTTTTTCCCAGGCAAAATTGTATCACCCTTGTTATGGAAGTAGCCAAGGGAAATTGCTACACGTTTCATCACAGACTGGATCTACGCACACAGCACAATGGGAGTTTGATACACTCCAAAATCTATAGCTATGATGCAGTGAAAGCATCTACCAGGATAGCTGCTACTAGATCTGTCATCAGAAGATTTGCATTGCTTTGTTCCCAGTCCCTTCATGAAGATGTTAAAGATAAGCTATTAGACGTGGTGCAGCAGACCTATTCAAATATTTCCAGGAGAAAGGAGAAATAATGCAAGATTTCAAATACATTTTTCTCACCTCATTCCTCATTTCCCAGATATCAAAGGAATTATTTGGCTAAGCCCACTTCTTTGCTCATAGAGACCAAATATCTGCACATAAAGGCAGAAAAATGCCAAGAAAAAGATTTCAGGACAAATCTACAAGGGACTCCAAGTGTTGGAAACCTCCCTTTCCAGACAAATCAGCATGACTACTTTCTGTCACCTGCACCTCCAGTCCACCTTTCCCTTATCAAAAGTCCATCCTTCTCTTTTTTAGCTTGTCAGCTCATCTCTTCAAACAGGTGAGTCTTCTCCATTATTCAACAAAGCTACAAAAATGCACCTTCTCCCTCCTATTTTGCAGGGTGTTTGTGACCAAAGGATCATAGAATCTGTGCCACCATTCTATTTAAGGAAAGGATTCTGTTCCAGACTTTTCCAGGTACCATTAAATAAGGAGAATGAAGACCCACACCTCCTGCCCCAGTTTCTCACCTCAATACCTTTCTGAAGGTACCTTCTTTCAAGATGCTTTCCATTCAAAGTCTTCTACCCATCATCTTACTGTTAGCTTTTCTGGTATCTTTATATCTGAAGGATGCTTACCTTCATATTTCCATTCACTCTTCAAACAGGAACTTCCTCAGTATCTTGGTTTCTCAGTTATTCTTCATACTTTCAGATCTCTGCTTTACCCTTTGGGTTATCCACAGTTCCCAAGATTTTCACAAGGTGCCTAGCTTCAGCCATCAAGTTTTGCATGACTAGGGAAATTCAGATGCTCTTAGAATTTGATGATCTTCTTATACAGGCTACCTCTTAGGAAGACCTGTTAAAGCATCTCATCTTCACTATCTCCCTACTGCCGAGGGTGGGCTTCATGATCAATCTAAAAAGTCTGCCTTGACCCTTTCACAGGACCTAGTTTTTCTATGTTGCAGGCTGGACACATGATTTAAGAGAAGTAGCAGATTCTTTCCATATACTTTCAATCTCTCCTTCCTCTTCAGTCTTGTTCTGTAAAGAAAATTCTAATGACTTTATGTTTCGTGGCAGCTTCAATCCCTATGATTCTTTATTTTAAACTTTACATGAGAAAGATCCAATGGTACCTAAAGTCTCTCTTATCTCAACATTGCCACCCAATGGACACTCAGATTCCAGCTCTTTTTTTCTGAAAAAAAATGAGTTAAATTGGTGGCTCTATCAGATGCAGCTGAATCCAGGACTTCAGTTCAATTGTTCCCACTCAGGAAGTGCACACAGATGCATAAGATGTAGTTTGAGATGCATGTACAAGATCCTTAACAGTTCAGAGTCAAAGAACAACCAAACAAAGGAAGAAACACATCAGTGTAAAAGTGAGGGCACTCATGCAGGCTATAGATGTTTTTTACACTTGTGGAAGGCAAGTCCCCCTCAGAATTTTTACAGGTAACATAATAGTTAGTGTTATATAAACAAACAGGGTTAACAATGTCTTACTAACTATGCAGACTGGCTCTTCTGGTATGGGACCAATCTATAAAAGCAAATCTGTACTTACAAGGAGTTTATATTTTGTCCGAAGACAATGTGCTGGTGGATTCATTAAGCAGGTCCCTGGAAGACTCTTGCAAATGGATGTTGAACATGGAGGTCTCCCTGGACATAGTCCACAAATAGAGTGTTTGCCTCCACTCACAACAAACAGCTCAGGCTGTTTTGCTCCAGGATCCCTTGTCCCTGGCCTTGAGGATGGACGCTATGTCTTTTTCATAGTAGGGAAAGTTTCTTTATGTCTTCCCTCCTCTACCTCTAATCCTTAAGGTTCTACTAAAGATCCAAAGAGACAGACCAGAAATCTTGCTGGTGACTCCCTTATGGCCCAGGTAGCTTTGGTTTCCCCTTCTTCATCATCTGGCCAGGGTCATCATCATCATAAGTTATCCTACAGGGTGGACTTGTTCACACAGAAAAATAGGTCCCCTGCTTCATTCCAACTTTCTGGCCCTGAACCTGGCACTGTGCATGATAGAATTGTAATCCCTTTCAGACACAAATTTTCTGAGGATGTGCTCAGGGTTCTCCAAGAAATTAATAATTTTTGATCAGGTATCATAAAAAGAGAGATAATCCCATTCAAACTGGGATTCCCTTTAATGTTTATACTTTTAAGAGCTAGTCCAGCCTATTCCTCTATCAAGGCTCACTGAGATGCCATGTCTGCATGTTTGCATCTTGATGTCCCCTGCTCTCTAGAGCTGAGGTGAAGCAGTTTCCCATGGGTGTCCTTCATTTGAACCCACCTAGGACAACTTTAATCCCTCCTTTGGACCTTAACTTGGAAAAGTTTATCCAGCAACTTTTTGATCCAATGGCTTCCTCAGCTTTAAAATTTTGTACTTGGAAAACCATTCTACTAGTAGCACTTACCTCTGCCAGAAGGGCTTCAGAGCTCCAGGCCCTAATGGCTTTCCCCATTCCTTATTTTTCATAAGGATAGGGTATCTCTTAAAGTCAAGTCTTCCTTTATGCCTAAAGTGGTCATTGTGTTGTCTGTCAACCAAGCTATTAATCTGCATACTTTCTTTCCCAACCCTCAAAACAAAGGTGAAAAACTTCTGCACTCCCTTTATGTGCATAGACAACTCATATTCTATTTGGACAAGGCAAAAGACATTAGAAAGACAGATTGGCTGTTTGTTTTTTCCAGAAAACCAAGTTGAGTAATCCCATCTTCAAGCAAATTGTTGCCAACTGGATTGAAAAATCCATTGTACTATTCCTGTCATGGCAAATTCTTATCCCCTCTAGTTAAGGCCCATTCCACAAGAGCAGTTTCTTCCCCTGGAGCCTTTCACAAAGTCATTGATTCCAGGGCCATTTTAGAGGAAGTCATCTGTGCACACTTTCACAAAACACTGCAGGGTATATGCTTTCTCTAGATTTAGAGCTTTTTTTTTTTGCTAGATTTATGCTAACTGGATTAATTGACAGCTCCTGTGTTCCTGGTCCATGTTTCCCTCCTTCCTAGATGATAAGCTGTGGGAATCACCTAATAGTATTGGAATACTGCAACAGTGATGTTAGGAAAGACATAGTACAGTTATGTAAAAACTTAGCATAACAGTAGCTGTCCTACTGATTGCTGTTGTATTATTACTTCCCACCCACTTCCCCCCTTTCCTTAATGTTCAACTTATGAATGCTCATGAACTGAGGGGGGACCATTTCCACCTGTCTCTCCTCTTAGCTGACCTTTATCTTTTCTAGTTGTTGTTCTGAGGTGTCTCCAGGTCTCCTGGCATAAAGTTAGTCTGAGGATTTGATGTTCATATGTCCACTTATGTGCCCTTATGTCCACAGGCTTAGCTTATACATCAGATGTATGGCCATATGGGAGTTTTTTGGTTTTAGTACCCTGGAGTGACATCAGGTTACATCAGCAAGATAACTCAATAGCACTGGAATACTATAACAGTGATCAGTAGGACATCTACTGTTATGGTAAGTTCTTACACAATTTTACTTTCAAAAAAGTAAGAATATTATATACGTACATCTGTGTGTGTGTGTGTGTGTGTATATATATATATATATATATATATATATATATATATATATATATATATATATATATATATATATATATATCTTCGTCTTCTCTTTCAGCTTTTCCCATTAGGGGTCACCACAGTGGATCATCCTTTTCCATTTCTTCCTTTCCTCTGCATTTTGCTCTATCACACCAACAACCCTGCATGTCCTCTCTCACCACATCCATAAACTTTATCTTAGACCTTCATCTTTTCCTCTTACCTGGCAGCTCCATCCTTAGCATCATTTTCCCAATATACCCAGCATCCCTCCTCAGCACATGTCCAAACCAACGCAATCTCGCCTCTCTGACTTTGTCTTCAAACCGTCCAACATGAGCTGACCCTCTAATATACTGATTCCTAATCCTGTCCATCCTTGTTACACTCAGTGCAAATGTTAACATCTTTAACTCTGCCACTTCCAGCTCTGACTCCTGCCTTTTTGTCAATGCCACTGTCTCCAACCCATACAACGTAGCTGGTTTCACTACCCTCTTGTAGACCTTCCCTTTCACTCTTACTGGGTACCCGTCTGTCACAAATCCTCCTGACACTCTTCTCCACCCATTCCACCCTGCCTGTACTCTCTTCTTCACCTCTCTTTCACACTCACCATTACTCTGAACTGTTGATCCCAAGTACTTAAACTCATCCACCTTTGCCACCTCTACTCCCTGCATCCTCACTATTCCTCTATCCTCCCTCTCATTCACACACACACATATTCTGTCTTAGTCCTGCTGGCCTTCATTTCTATCCTCTCTAGAGCATATTTCCACCTCTACAGGGTCTCCTCAACCTGGTCCCTACTCTCACTACAGATCACAATGTCATTTGAAAACATCATAGTCCATGGGGCCTCTTATCTGATCTCGTCTGTCAACCTGTCCATCACCATCGCAAATAAGAAAGGGCTCAAAGCTTATCCTTGATGTAATCCCACCTCCACCTTAAACTCATCTGTCACTCCCACTGCAGACTTCACCACTGTCACACTACCCTCGTACATATCCTGTACCATTCTTACATACTTCTATGCCACTCCTGACTTCCTCATACAATACCACAACTCCTCTCTAGACACCCTATCATATGCTTTCTTCAAGTCCACAAAGACACAATGCAGTTGCTTCTGACCTTCTCTATATTTCTGCATCAACATTCTCAGAGCGAACATTGCATCTGTAGTGCTCTTTCCCGGCATGAAACCATATTGGTGATCACTAATCATCACCTCCCTTCTTAACCTAGCTTCCTGTACTCTTTCCCATAACTTCAAGCTGTGACTGATCAGTTTTATCCCTCTGTAGTTACTACAGCTCTGCATATCACCCTTATTCTTAAAAATAGGTACCAAAACACTTTTTCTCCACTCCTCAGGCATCCTCTGACTTTCCAAGATTTCATTAAACAATCTGGTTAAAAACTCCACTGCCATTTCTCCTAAGCACCTCCATGCTTCCACTGGTATATCATCTGGACCAACAGCCTTTCCATTCTTCATCCTCTTCATAGCTGTCTGTACTTCCTCCTTGCTAATCTGTTTCACTTCCTGATTCACTATCCCCACATCATCCAACCTTCTCTCTCTCTCATTCTCTTCATTCATCAGCCCTCAAAGTACTCTTTCCATCTGTTCAACACACTCTCCTTGCTTGTGAGTACGTTTCCCTCACTGTCCTATATGGTTTACTATCAAAATCTCGAGCGCAGATTCTCTGCAGTCAGGATATCAGAAGGCAGATGGATGATTGCCATGTTGCCAACCGTTATGTGCACGATAGTTCACATCAGCGAATACCACTGTGCTTTTGCTGATATGCATTCGATCTAATGACTAGAAATCATGGTATGGTGCAGATTGGGACATTCATCCCTTTCCTCACTGTAGTGTGATCTTGGAGTTGGAATGTATAGTTAGCAGGGGTATGGGGTGCACTTCCCCCACAGGCAGATGAGAGGGCTTGCCCCCCCCCCTGCAAAAACATGATGTGAAGCGTAAGAGTTCCACATACCTGAGTTCCTATACGGATATCGTTATTCAGCAAAAATTGCGAATCTGCTGAATTCATTCAGCAGATTCGACATTTCACCTAAGTGATAATTTTGGATTCGGCATTACCATTCGAAGTTCAGAATTAATTTTTTTTTTAATTTTGATAATAAACCTATATATATATATATATATATATATATATATATATATATATATATATATATATATATATATATACACACACACACACACACACACACACACACACACACACACACACACACACACACACACACACACACACATTTTTTCTTTTTAATGAAATATAAAATGATCCTTTACAATGTCACTATTCCAATATGCCCATTTTTTTTCTCATTGTTCTGTACCAAGTATTCAGACTGCACCAGTTTGTTTTAACAGAATTGATTCTTTTATGACTGAGTTTCAAAGGGTTCAAGGCATGCTTCATAAGAAGGAAAACAGAAACAGTTGCAGTTCTGACACAGGGAACACAGAAATTCCACAGATAGGGTGCAGCATACAATGAGAGTTTGCATTTTAGCACCACTATTAATCTAAAAATAAATGCAGGCATGCTCTAAAATAAATTGATGTATTGCACCAGTTTTCTGTTTGTAATAATAACAACATTATTGTCTCTAATAATCTGCCTCATGACCATTCCATATGGTTAGAGGCAGTGTGCAAGTTTGACAGGAAAAGATTACTGCAATAGATACAGCAGTTCCAAGAATTTGAGGACAGACATTTCCTTGTTGACTTGGCATAGGGATTCCACCTTCTATCTTATGCTTGGAACAGTTTATGTTCATTATTATGATCACTGCTATAGTAGTCTAAGCTATATGAGTTATATCCTGCTAACAGTATAACAGCTGACCAGCTTTCAAAGCATCAGGTCTCCTTTCACACACCCAAACTATTAATCAGGTCAAGCTGTGCTGATCAAAATTCAGGTTTGGGTGCCAAGCCCTTCAGAGTTTTCCTTTCTTGGAAGAGAGTGCTCCTCTGTGGGCTTTTGAGGATCGCTGGCCAACTAACACTGTTCCATTGCTGGGCAAATAAGTTCTGTTCAAGGAAAACACCTTCCACTTTACTTTTTATTATAGAAAACTTTCTTTTTCTGTAAAATATTTTTTGAGCTAGAAAAAAAGTGTCTTTATAAACTGTTATGAGACTTTTGTACACTTTTAAAAGGGGGTTACTTTTTAACTTCTGTGGTAAAAAGCTGTTAAAAGTGATTTAAAACTACTTGTCCTCCCATGACCTTTGCTGTTTTACTTTTGGGGGCTGGACTAAGTTTTTAAAGTGCTTTCTATGGTGTTTTATTGGGAAAAGTGACTATTTTACTACTTATCTATTTACTGACTATTGCTGCTAGGCTTCCTCATGAATGAGGCATCTTTTTTGTTTTGAGCATGGAGCAACATATCAGTTCCTCAGCTGTACCTTCTTTCATACACAAAAAGAAAAAAGATTGTTAAGCAGCCTTTGCCACTACAGCAGGTTGTTAGTTTGACACAGCCATGGCTGGGTGACTCTGGTGTGGCCAAAGTTGGCTCGTCTGACCACTCATCTTTTTTCTAGGAACCCTCTAATGTAGTCTGTATAGCTACTATAGACTGAAGGTTAGATGTTTCCTCTGTGGCTGTTTCTGCCCTTAGTGGATAAGTGAGAGCCAATCTTGTCACTTCATGGAGAGGGGGCAGGGAAGGCGCATCTTCTTAACCAGAAGGCTGTGCCCATCCATAGGGAGGTTTTTCCTGGCAATTTTTAGTTGTTTCTTCAGAAATTCCTGGCAAAAAGTAACAAAAAATTAAGCATGTGTCCTCTCCTGTTTTAGTTACTCTGGAATGGAATAATTTATTTGGCTTAGTTTGGAGTTTAGTGTAGGCTCTTGACCTTTCCTTTAAGACTTTGTCTGGTAAGAAACAAAGAGATTCCTCCTTCTTTGAAGAAATTGAAGACATTGGACCTGTTGGGGAATGTGGTGGGAGAGATTTTGATTTGTTTTCACAGATTTTTTATTCAGATTCTGATGAGAGTCTGATATATGCTAGCCCCTGTGAAGGATTATCTTTCTCTGTGGTTATTTCAAGGATTAATCAGCTTTTTTTTTCAGTGGGAAAACAGTGATGCTTCTCAGTCCCCCGGAAAATATTATGATTTGTTACAAGTGGAATTTTCAGAACCTTTGCCTATACCCCTCAGTTATGTCTGCTTTGGAGGCAGTTTTTGTGACAGCCTGTCTAGTATTTTATAAACTAATTCCAGGACTAATCCAGCAGATATAGCTTTAGTAAATCCAGCTACTGCTAAGCATTTTGTTAATAGTAATCTCACACTTTCTGACAAGGGCGGGAAGACTTTTGATAGTTTGGGGAAATGTGTATGCTTCTGTAATTCTTTTTTTTTTCTCAAAAAAATTTTTTTTAAATACTTTTGAATGAATTCCATAGTATTTATATATAACATCTTAAATAACTATGTACACTATTTACATTAGCCTGACACTATAACAGATCTTAATGTATACAGGTACTTTATAAGTATGTCCATTCCATTATCAGAGTGTCTGATCAATTATTGTATAGTGTCAATCAACGATAAGACTTTTCCCCAAGGGTTGTTGATAAATGGCTTTGGATAAATTCTTAGTTCTTTAATTTCCAATAATGTTGTGGTCTTCAGTAGGCTGTAGAAGTCTTCCAAAGTTGGTATTGTGTTTGTATTCCATCTTTTTGTTATACACTTCCTTGAAATTGGAAGTATAGTCCATACTAGATACATGTTTCACCTATTCAAATGAGGACCTTCATTCACATTTAATAATACAAGAGCTTTAGTTAAATAAAACAATTTGTTAAATAAAGCTTGTAGAAAGTTTTTAATACCATTCCAAAATGGCTTCATTTTAACACAATCAATGAAAATATTTTTCCAGTCTGCATTGTGTACTTGCTCACATCTCCAACATACTCCTTTAATGGAAGAACTAGTTTTACTGATTCTGTCTGGGCTTCTGTAACTCTTGAATGCTTAGTTGTCAGGCTCATTTGTTGAAATTTATCCTGGCAAATTATGAAAGTGTGAGGAATGTTTTGGCACCAGTGTCTTCCTGTGAGGAGAAATCTGCTTTGTGTAATTTGGTTTCTTGTTTCCCACAACACTACTCATTGCTTGAAATGTGCCTGTGACTCTGTATGTGCCACTTCCAGGGCTGTTGCCATAGGAATATTTTGAGGAGGTTTGCCTGGCTGCATTTATAGTACCTCTCAGTGGATGTTTATTTATTTATTTATTTCACATTTGTTAACCGAGTTGGTCCAGCTTGGTAAAAATTTGCTCTTTTTCAGTGGAGACCCGAGGGGAAAAAGCCCCAAACAGACATACAAATACATACAAATAGAGACAAATTAACAATATTAAAGAGCAAAATAATCTTATGGATACAATGGATAAGAAGAACATAATGTACTCAATGGAATAGTACATAGCTATATATACAAAAAGTGTAGTAATAGGTTGTAACAGGAGAAACAACAATAGTAAATCCAGCAGGTAAGCAGGAAGGAAGTTAAGGTTGTAGGTAATATAATGAAAAGAAACAAGGTATAATTAGATTAGTGGCTAGAAGAAGAAATGTGTAAGTGCAGGGGCTTCGGAATTGAGGGAAAGTAAAGTGAGAGTAAAAAGTAGAGAGGGGTGACTGCACAAGGGACCATAGGTCAGAAGAGGGAATGGTGCAAAAGAAGATAGTAGTAGAGGATGGATGTAGTGAACTAGAGGAAGGGTACAGAAAGAAGAGCAGTTGGATAAAGTAAGTTATAGAAAGAGGAAAAAGGTCTTATAGATCAGACTTAGTAGTGAAGTGGGTATGTGGAGAGGGAGGAGTTAAGTAGGATGATAACAGGTACATAAAGGGTTGTTATGGAGGTACACTATCAGGTCATGTTTGAAGTTAGGAAGGGAGCTACGGCTTCTAATATGGAGTAGAAGATTGTTCCAGGTAAGGGAGATGGAGTGTTTATAGAGTATTTTACCTATGTTCTTGTTGGGTTTATAGACTTGTAGTAAGAGTTTATCAGAGCTGCACAGGGATCAGGGAGGGGTGTACCAGGAGATCAGGTTGGATAGAGATGGACAGTCAGAGTTTGAATTAAGAATTCTGAAAGCTTGGATCAGCTGACATTTGGTCAGAAGGTGTGGGAATTCGAGCCAATATAATTTTATGAGAGCGGAGCACTGATGGGACTTATAGGGGCTGCTGGTGACAAATCTAGCAATTTTGTTATAGGTTTGGTCAAGTTTTGCCAGCAGGTTATTTTGTAGATTGGAAAATAGAGGGGAGCCATAGAGGAGGGCGGGGAGGATATAGGATTGGGCTAGCAGTAGTTTTGAGTTGGGGGTCAGGAATTTGCTGTTTCTGTATAGCATGCCCGGTTTTTGGTGTGTTTTCTTTACAGAATGAAGTATGTTGAGGTCTAGTTTAAGCTGGTCTTTTTGAATTCCCCCTTGGATAGAGAACTAGTTTTTGGAACATCTGCTGTAGAGGTCATCAAAAAATGTGATGAAACAGGAAAGCTGATGAAAAGAATCTCTCAGATTTTTCTTAACCCTCCTTCTCTAAGTATTCTAATGGATTCTTCACTCCTTTGTCTAACTTTAGTAAAAAGCAAAATAAACAGTCTCAGTAAAATGCTGGTAAGAAAATGCTTAAAAACAGTGGCAGGGGGTTCCAAAAAGAAATAATCCCCAAAATAAAGGACAGTCCAGTAAGTCAGACTGAGTATATGAACCCTGGCAGTTCCTTAATTCTCCCAGAAAGTCTTAACTTCCATTTCTGTTTGGCAACAGATTGTTTCAGACAGATGGGTTTGCAATGTGATCCATGGAGGCTAGAAATGGCAGTGGGAAGTTCTCCCTCTTTCTCAGGGTAATTCCTTCTCAACCACCAGAGCAAATCTCTTCTCTTCCCTTCTGTTTTACAGCACATGCTGTCTCAGGGTGTAATAGAAGCCATCCATCCTCTTCTACTAGGAAAAAGATTTTATTCAGAGATGTTTCTGATGTCACAGAAAGAAAATTCTTGAAGACCAGTTCTGGACCTTTCCTTCCTAATCCAGATTATGATAGTGCCCAAGTTCAAAACGCTGTCATTTCACACAACACATTTCCCTGTCTTCTTCTTCATTTCAGTTACTCAGTGTCCCTAGATTTAAAAATGCATGTCATCACATTCCTGTACATCCAAATTTCAGGTACTTAAGGTTGTGTGTATCTGGATCACATTGTCAGTTCCCTGCCTTACGGCTATCCACTGCTCCAAGAGTGTTCACAAAGTGCTTAGCTACAGTATATAACCCAGTGAAGGCTGCAGGGTATACACATTTTTCCTTATTTAGATGACTTTTTCAAAGTGTCAGGAATCTCTCTCTCTCTCTCTCTCTCTCTCTCTCTCTCTATCTATCTCTTTGGTAATGGATCCCCTACATAGGCTGGGATTCCAAGAGAACATTCAGTGAAGTCTTTTCTGTCTCCTTCTCACAGAATTGTTTTTCTGGGGTGCCTACCAGATATATCACTACAAAGAGCTTTTCTTCCACAGGAAAAAAAATAGATCTGTATTTAGAACTATTTATGGGGTTCAGTCTTAGCTAGGGAATTCCTCAGGATTCTGGGTCTCATGGCATCTATGGTTCTCATGATACCTCTTGCAAGACTCCACATGAGAGAGATACAGTAATATCTGAAATCTATAGTTTCAGCATCAACACCCATTGACTTTTCAAATTCCAGTTTTCAGATTTGTGAAAAAAGACATATGTGGTAGAGACACCACATTTCTCAGAATGCAGATATTCCATTCGCTCCTCCTGCTCCAGCAAAGTTACAACTGAAACGCAAAACACTGCCTTTGGAACACCAGTAGCAGAAATAAGTAGTCCGTAGGTGTAATTCCAAATTCTTTAATAAATCACAGCAAGTAAAACACAACAGCAAACAACAGTAAGCAATACCAAAGTGAAGCACCAAACTTTAGCAAAAACTGGTTCAGATCCAGGAGAATAGAAAAATCACCAAATGCAGGAAAGTCTGTGCACAAATTCTTTTATTTTCTCTTTCTAGAGCCGTGGTGTATGCACCTTCAAGGAGTACAAAACACTTTAAAACACAATCAGTTTTTATAACAAAAACCTTCCCCAATTAATTAATTAGGAAGCCAGTTATTAAATAAAACACCTCCAGTTTACTTCTGTAGTTAGTCCTAAAGGGACTAATGTGCCAAACTTAAAAATCAACACTGATTCCTTGTATAATAATTTTTCTTTAAGTAAAACATAATTTTCATAAAACTTTATTTGTTCAAGGACACAACCCTGTAATAATGAAAAATTACTGTTGTGTTTATCTTTAAAATGCATAGCTATCACTTTATCTTCCCTCTGGTTGCGAATATCCCTGATATGTTCCATGAACCTAACCCGAAACATTCTTTCTGTTTCCTCTATATAAACTAAATTACAGGGGCATCTTAAAGCATAAATTATTCCCTTACTATTACGAGAAGCTTTTTTTTAAACAAACCTAATGTTATTAATAAAATCAAAGTTTCATACCATATAAGGACATATAGCCCACACACACTACTTAAATATACCAACTCCGAGATCGCACCACAGTGGAGGAAATAGCAAAGCCACTGAAAGAATTTGATGTTCTGCGGCTTTGTTATTTTCAGTCTTTAGACTTCCAAGTTTGAGGTTTTGGTGTTCAAATTTAACATTTGAGCTTCCGGTGTACACCCATTGGATGTCCATAGACAACTCGGGTACTGTATTGACAGAAAAAAAATCTTTCAGATCTATTGATCATTCGTTCATTTCTTGTGAAGGTAAGAAAAAAAGTGCAACCTGTGTCAAGACAGACTATTTTCAAATAGTTATCCCTGGGTCTATGTCAAAAGATCAAGCAGACAGATCATCAAAACCCATATAGTGAAGAACATATAATCGACAATTCAGTCCATCAAAAAAAATTCAAACCCAAACAACACCCATATACAACAGAAACAATACTTTTGCATGGTGGCAAGCCCCCCCACACTAATATATATATATATATATATATATATATATATATATATATATATATATATATATATATATATATATATATATATATATATATACCAACTCCAAGATCGCATTACAGTAGGGAAAAGGGCAAATTTCCTGATCCCTTCTGTAACAAGATCTCAGCCAAAACAGTTTGGAGGACTGTATTGTCGATCATAAGGTCTTGACCATATGGATTTCAACGATCTGTCTGTATGATCTTTTGATATAGACCCGTACCAGGCTATTACCTTTTTTTACTCCCACTACAAGGCAGGGCCAAGGTTCACTCTACCAGGGTTTTGACTTCATCTATTGCTTTTTGGAAAGGGTTGGATTCTAACAGCATGCTAGAAGCAGCAACTTGATCCTCTATGCATAGTTTTACAAAGCACTGTACACTAGATTCCTTCTCCAGGTCTAAGACGGGCATTGCTAGTGCCATTGTTTAGGGGACCCTATGCCTTCCAACTCCTAGTCCGGCTTAGCTATAGGACTCTACCCATATAACCAAGGCTACTGCAGCAGTGATCAGAATGATGAATGTAGAGAGCTGTGTAAGTAAACTTACCATAGCAGTAGATGTTTGAATAATCACTGCTGGAGTAGCTGTTCCCTCCCTCCAACCCCTTTATTTTTGCATAATTTTTTGCCAGGTTGTGGATGTGTATTTTTCTTTTCATAGAATTATCCTCTTAGGTCTTTAGCCTCCCTCTCTTTGTTGGCATGAAAGCTCTGAAGGGCAAGGCATCCATACCTGAATTTTAGTTAGCTCAGCTTGAACTGACTAATGGTTTGGGTATGTGAAGGTGCCCTGAAGTTTTGGAAGCTGACAGTGTGTTATATCCTTAGCAAGATATAACTCATATAGCTTAGGCTACTGCAGCAGTGAAGTACATACACCAGTCCATGCTAATTGTCAGCACTTAATGGAGGAAAGAGCAGTGACAGAGTTCCACTAAGCAGAGTGGCTCATCTATTTAGTAGTGGAGCAGTAGCTCAAGGTGTCAAATACTGACATGCAATGCAACTTGGGGGAACCCACCAATGGGTACAGAGGACAAGCTCAACAATTTATTGGAGAATAGCACAGGTACTAGGCAAACAGTGATATCAAATCACGTCCATGTATATAGTGGTCATTGCAATCCCACTGCTGCATGCAGGAATGCCAAATTTAAAACAAGTGCCAAGGATTCAAAAAAAAAACAAAAAAACTCTCAAACCTCAATAGCCAATGACAATTATGCTTAATGGTTACAGTGGCAAATCATGTATGCCATCATGTATTATAACTGTATGCAATCTATTTGTACTATAGTCTACACTAATGTGTTCTACCTTAACATAAGTACTATTGACTATGGATACTGGCCAGAGCTTTGCTGCACCCAACATTAATCAGCAACATATCAGATTAAATAACAGTTCACATAGGAAGTCCAGGAGAAATCCACCTAACATTTGGCCATAGCAAACCATAACCCCTTGCAGTGCTAGCTTTTGCTGTGTCACATTACCAGATTATACATCTCCCCTTCTGAGAAATGAAAGTTGGTATATTATTATTGGGTTTTGTTTACATACCTTAAACCACAGCATTTACTGTTTGCATACAAACATTTCTAACTTTTCCCAAGTCAGGAAACACTTCTTTTTTTTTCTTTTTCCCTACCAGTGTGTTAATAATAAGTAGTATTTTATTTGTAGTTTAAACATTTGCAAGGATCTCACAAATGTACTGCACTAAATTTAAATGCAAAAACACGTGTAACATGAAAGAATAGCTTAGCTCTTTAGACCAAGTATCTGTGATTGTGAGTGAATGTTTCACAGGAGACTGGTCAGAAGCTTCCTGCACTAGAATATTATCTACATGCACCATAATATATATATATATATATATATATATATATATATATATATATATATATATATATATATATATATGTATATATTTTTTTCTTTTTTGCAATGGAGGAGTTTCTGTTTATTCTGGTAAAAGACTGAGGCCTTTCCACCAGCTATAAATGGGATGAATATTGCGGTAACACTACTGTTTCCTGGGACTTTAGAATTCAATAACCACACTTACTGCACCAATGCTACCTCAATGCAAACTAAAGTCTATCATGCAATGCCTTTCATTAAAGGACAGAGCATACGTTTGTCTTCTTCCAATACCTCTTTATCATTTACATCGGACTGATTAGGGAGTTCAGAGTCCTACAAAGAAAATTGTTTAGATACTGCAGTGCAAAGTCTATGACCCCCTTAAGATTTAGGCTGGATTATATGGTTTAAGGAAATGTTTCACTCTGTAAGCACAAAGTGATAGGAATTAATTCACTTTTTTAGCAAATTCCTCAGCAATTAAACCTGATGTTCTGACCCCTTGTTGCTGTGTGTGAACTTCACACTGCTGGTAATATGACTGAACCAGTAATTATCTGCAAACTAAGTGAATTTGTGCCGTGAAACTGAGGTCAATTGCCAGAGAATAAAATCTGAAAGGATGACATGCCTGGTAAAATGGAGTAGGTACACTACCACATCATTAGATTTTGAGGGAGTTATTTGCAGTTTTAATGAGTCTTGAGAAGTAGTCTAATACTAGAAGATAATTACTTTCACTGATGGTAAATTTATCTGTCCCTACCTTTAATCAAGACCGCTCTGGTAACTCACTTCATAGTAATAGTTATTCTGGACTCGTATACTCTTTGATACAAGCTCTATTTTGCCTTTTTCACCAGACTGCATGCATCTCTAATATGTTGTGTGTAACTGGAGCTCTCTAGTGACATTCATGTATTGCGCCTAGGACACTTGCCATAACTGAATATCCCCAGCCTCCCTTTTTTTAAGTTATCATTGTGGACTGTGAGAAATGCCAATACTATTCAACACTGCATACAAATTATTGCAGTCTGGCTATCCATTCTGACAAAATGTCATCAGTTGGGGACATGCACTGTTAGCACATAATTGATGTTCAATACATTGACTACCACTGCAGTGATCAAACCTATTTGGGTCCTACCCCCCACCACCACACTGGACAGCTTTCCAGAGTTTTGAGTGCCCTCTATACTCTTCAACTGGCAGGAGCTCATGCAGAGCTCAATATAAGAGGCAGCTGGGGCACAAAAAGCACCAAAGTTTTTTTGACCCCAAAGTGAACACTTCTTATGTTGGCCCAATGATTCTGTCAGTTGGCTAGTAGTCCTTCAAGAGTTTGGCAGATAAGTCTCCAATGGGGAATGCCTTCCTATTTTAATTATATTTTATGAAGGAAATGTGTGTTTTTTGTCAAAAAGTCTAAAGTTTCCTAAGAAACAAAGTGATTTGGACTGTCTTTGTACTTTTAAGGGAGTTGTCAAGTTGGTGTTTGTGTAAACTCTTTGTGAGGAAGAGTTGTTATTTTGACTAAAAACATGTTCAGCTATTAAAGTTTTATGTGTTTGGGACAGGATATTGTGCATGTGAGTGACTTTCAGTGATTTACATACTTCAGAACCTCTTGTTCTCTACCATTCACATTACAGAACCATCCATTGGTTCCACTACCCATGCTTCAGGTCTCTTTAAAGCTTACTTATAGAACAACCTTTAGTTTCAGTGGCTGTATCTTCCCTAGCACACTAAAAGAAAAAAAAACTAGTGAAGAAATCTTTATAGTTCAGACCACCTCCAAATTTGCATCAGCTGTTGATGGGTAGCTCTACTTTGACTGCTTCTTTTTCCTCAGACCATCCATCTTTTTCCACCACCAAAGAGTGGGTGATACCCACTTCTTCTGTGGCTGTAGGGACACCCTTTGTGGGCAAAGAAGAGCCACTAATGTCAGGGGTGGGGGCATAGTGTTTATGCTAGGGATGTGGAAGGTAAGTTTTGCATGCCTAAGGGTCAGGCTTTATTCGGGGAATGCATGTTAAATGAGAAAAAATTCTAGTCACTTGTTTCTGTTTCCATGGACAGGACAGATTTACTGTAGTTAGCCAAAAACTTTTGATCGCATTTCCCTTGCCTTCAGAATGTTCAGGTAAGAAAGGGAAGGGTTCTTTCTCATTCTCACATAATTATTCAATCAGAACAGCCATTGCAGGGGGAAGAACATTCTGATTCTGAGGAAATTATTTAAAAGTGTGCTTATGATGCTTATGATTCTTCTTCTGGGTGCTGTTGCATCTGGATCTTTTTTAAACACCTTTATTGAGACATGTGCAAACATACATTAACAGAAGAGAAAAAACAAGTTAACCTATATTATATATGACATATATTTTCTTTGTAATAATCATCAGTCCAACATTACATACATTTTCTGAATTTCTGAATTCCTGCCTTCCCTGAAACCTCATTCCTCCTTCTCCTGAACATTATTCTCCATGCATTGTTCCCATACTTTTCATTTATTTCTAGCTGATGTAGACTTTGATTTCCACTTTCTAATAATTGTTTTTTTTGTCAGCCTCATAATTAGACTTAATAAGGCTTTACAGTGTCTAGGCAATCCAGATCCCATGTCCCAGCTATAAATTCATATACTTAGTTATAGCCATTTGCTCACCCAATATTTCTGACAGAGTATTATTTAGGGAATGTTTAAAATCTGCCAACTCATTACACTCCCAAAACATATGTTCCAATTTGACTCTTTCTTATAGGATCATAGGAAATTACTAGGCTAACAGCCCTAGAGCCTTTTTCAGCCTAGCCGTTCATGCCCGAATTTTCCCAATTATCAATGCCCATGGGCTGGAACAGCTTAGTTATATGCATGTGGCTTGGGGTATCTACAAACTTCCCCTGTACCCTTCCATATCACACCTTCAGCATTTGCTGTCTACCTGAGGAAAAGTTCTTTGAAGTCTGCTTGGTATAAAAATAATTATGTAAACACTTAAGCAAAGATCCTAAATCTTCTGGACTTCTCTTGTAAATTGCTTTTTCTGTCTCTCTTCCCAGTCTGTTCTAAACCCTCTGATTGATTTTTATAGTTAATTCTAAACCCTTTGATTGATTTTTATAGTTATCATGCAATATTTTATATGCCCTACTCTTTTTAACAGCATCTTCTATTCTAGATTCAACTGAAAACCCCACTAGAGCAGGTCTTTCACTTAAAGATTCCCCTATCCCTTTGTTTACACTCTGATATCAATCCCTGGTAGGGAAGGCAGTCTCTAGCCTGAAGTCAAAACATCTTCTTGGCCTCATCCCAGTCCATTACCTTTCCCTCTCTAGTTATTTGCTCCCAATACCTTGGTTCATTTGTCATTTTTCTCCAGTAAATTCCAACCTGCTCTTGCCTATTTTCTGTACATCTACTTGCAATCATCTCTATTGGCAAAATCTTTCTCCATTGTCTTGTTGACTCAGTTCTTATTTTCTGTTACTTTATGAATATAATATAATATTCTGTATGGTTGTTATTTTCCTTAAGGAGCTGCATCCAAAATCATACTGTCTCTATTTCTTGAACTTCCCACCTGTGTCATTATCATCCCTTTTGATTCTGCTTGAGTTATGAATATGAACATTGATTGTAGCTGTAAAATATCCCTTCAAATCAAGTAATCCTAAATCACCTTGTTCTGTTGGAAGGATCAACGTACACCAGCTACCTCTTGCCATCTTGCCTTCCTAAATAAATTCCATCAACTTTTTTATTAATTACTGTCCACAACTTATTCTTTTATTGATAAAAGTATGGCTGACCCATATATAAAATTAAGGAGACTAAAAACATTTTCATTACGTATATCTTAATATCCATATCCATTGACAAGAGCTTCCATTTTCTCAGTTTATGTATTATCTTTTTTAGTCTTTTCCCACATATCCTTAGATGCCATAACAGTAGCCTTTTTAATCCATACTCCTAAATACTTCATCTTATGTCTCCATAAATATCAGTATTGCTGAACTAATTTGTGTGTGGGTACATAAGTTATGGCTATAGTCTTTGTTTTATCTTCATTAATTTTATATCCCAAAAAGATTTGAATGGTCTCAAAATGTTCTACAATACTAAGATGTCCTTTTCTGGGTTTATCAGGTACAAGATAATATCTGCAAATAAAGCCAATTTTTCTTGATTACCATACCAGTTGATCCTTTCATTTCTGAGTCCATTATTTTCTTTGCTAATCAATCTAAATGTAAAGCAAATAAAGTGGAAAGAGGACTCCCCTACCTGGTTATCAGAGGGAAACCCTCCCACTTTAATTCTTGTCTCTGGCCCTTCCTATAACCTCCTGATTACCTTATTATTGTATCAGGAAATCCAAATGCTTCCATTGCCTTGATCATAAAATCCCAGCTTACTGTGCCAAATAGTTTCTCTGCAACAAGACTCACCAACAACAGTGGCATTTCTAACATTGTGCTTCCTTCTAGATCATCATTGTTCTATTCATGTTTTTAAATGCTTCACTCCTCTCCACAAAACTACATTTTCACAACACCTTTGACATTATTTTAGCTAGTATAGAGATAAACACTTTATAATCACAGATTAAATTAAAATGGATCTGTATGAAGCTGGTTCTGCTGGATCTTCACCATACCTAGGTAATTCAGCTACCACAGCCATCTTCCAAGATTTTGGTGGTCATGTTCCTTTTAAAATACAGTTAAAGAAAAACTTCCAAATCTTTATCACTTTTTTTTCTCCTAACTTCCACAGGAATACCATCTTTTCCTGAAGACTTTCCTGAAGATTTATTATTCATTACCATTTTTATTTCATCCCCTCCTATCCTAACTCTTAATTGTTGAGCCTCATTTACCTGTGGCATCATTAAGTCTTCCATAAATATTTATATTTGTTCTCTTCCTTTATTTCCATATTTCTATGCTTTATACAAATTTTCATAAAATTTCTAAACATATCTCTAAAACTTCTACATGATCTCTGACTATTTTTCTTGTTAAAGACTCCCTAACTTTGGCAACAACCCTTTCTACTTTCTGCTGCCTAAGCCATTGTGCTAAAGTGTATGTGTTCTGGAGTTATTATAAAAAATAATTACTTAACAGCAATCTTTCTAAACTTTTTATTTATACATTATACATTTTATTTGTACATGATCTGAAATTGTAATTGGGTGTGTGTCAAAGCTTTCAGTTAAATATAAATGTTCCTGTGAAATATAATTTCTATTTAGTCTAGCCAAGTTATTGTATCTTTGGGAATACAATGTATTGCTTCTACTGAAATCACATCTTCTATACCAAATATTTTCATACATTTTTCAAAAATCTACATTTTTTTGTTATGTTTTCCCTTCTAGGTCCCCTTGATGCATCCTCACTATTGCAAATCAAGTTCCAGTCACCAGCTGTAAGAGATATTCCCACTGAAAGCTGATTATTTCTCCTAAAATTTTCTTAAGCGCCATAACTGCAGTTTGTGATGGAGTAGGAAAACGTGCCAACATAATCCTCTTCCCTTGCCAATAGACCCTTACTTCCACAAACCTGCTTTTATCCTTTTTTTCCTCTTTTATTACTATTGGAACCCCTCTACCAATAAGTATAAACACATCATTTGCCTTTGCCCTTATATTTTGCTGAATACCCATCTTAAAATCCTTTCTTTGTCAAATTCACATGCTCATTTCTTTCCAGATGTGTCTCCTGCAGCAATTCTATTTGTACTCTATATTTCTTCACATAATTTAATACTCTTTCCCTTTTGTCTGCAGCTGTGAGGCCATTTACATTCCAATATGGATAACATAGCTAATATGATCAAGAAATATTGCCAGTAGAATCCACACAAAACGTCTCAAATACAAGATAAATGTAAAAACCACAGAAAAAGAGAGACGCTGACAGCTGCAAAAATCCAACAAGGCCTTTACTAGTGCAAAAACACAAGCGCTTTCACAAAATGAGCTTCCTCAGGTGTACATCAAGCACTAATGAGACACACCTATATATACACAGTACAAATCACATGATGCAAAACAATCAACTTCCTGCTTAAAAAATTCTTGACATGTATATAAGAAATACGTATAAAAAATATATACACATAAATAAAACCTAAACAGTAAACATAAATATAAACATAAACATCATTTAATATACATTAAATACTAAAATAAACAAATAAACACTTTAAAATCATCATTTTAGTGGCTTCATTTTCAACCTAGGTTTTAGGGGAATGCATTCATTAAGACCATGCCCTTCCGTACTTCTCAACCTGGTAATCCAAATAGCTTCTAGATTCTCAGTCCTATTATACATATCACCCTGTCTAATACTCTCATGCAGCAACCCAATCACTCTGAAACTAAAAACATGAGATACATCTGTACTAGATACATGTTTAGAAAGTGCATTAGTTGTACTAAGTTTCCTGATGTTATAAACATGCTCCCTAATCCGATCCCTAAGATGCATATCCGTCTTACCAACATAAAATTTGGCACAGGTCCTACAGCTAGCAAGGTAAACAACATGTTTACTATGACAGGTGCCAGAAACTTTAAAAATATAATTTCTACCCTGGTCAGGGTGAGTAAATGATGACCCACTATCTATATAGCTACACCAATTGCAGTTCCCACACTGTTGAGTACCAGTGCAAGCACTATGTAGCCTATCCTTCTTCGGATAGCAAAGTCTCCTTTTAATAGAGCTGTCATTCCTAAAACTGATCCTAGGAGTATCATCAATTATACCTGATACTTCACTGTCCGTCAATAACACCTGCCAGTGTTTCCTAATAATATTAATATACCTATCCACATCAGAAGTGTATTTCAGAGAGACTCTCAGATTGGCCTGAGTTGAGATCTTATCTGAACTTTCAGAAGGTTGTTTCTTCATGGGGAAATAAGGTCTGGCTCTATCACTCTGTTTACATGTAGCTCTAGGTACTTGTTCAGACAAGGTCCTATCATCATACCCTCTTTCTTTCAAGAAGCTTTTAACTCTATCCACTTCACTTTCAAAGTCTTCTTCCCTCACATTTAGTCTTGAAGCCCTCATGACCTGATTTGCCACAACATTTCTAAATATATGGGGGGGATGTGCACTGTCACGATGTAAAAGATGGTTAACATGACAACTCTTCCTGTACTGTTTGGTATATACATTCCCATCCGGGTCTCTCAGTACTGCTATATCCAAAACATCTAAACCTTCATAAGATAACTTATGTGTGAATTGCAAATAATCTGTAGACTTGTTAACATGTAGCAAACATCTGGACAAACACTCCTCATCTCCCTCCCACAAGATAAAAACATCATCTACAAATCTACGATAAAACAAAACATGCTCACCAAAAGGACCCTTAAAGATATAACGGTCCTCCCAAACTGCCATAACTGCATTGGCATAGCTGTTGGCACAAGAAGTGCCCATAGCCACGCCATTGCACTGTCTAAACATCTGGTTACCAAACAAAAATATATTGTGTTCAAGCACCATTCTCAATAAATTTACCAATAAAGTGACTGTCTCATTACTATACTCTGTATAGCTCTCTAAAAATTGTTGAACAGCTGTCACACCCATGTCATTAGGTATCACAGTAAATAAGGAAACTACATCTAAAGTAATGAAAGAAGCCTGACAATCAGTGTGTGTGGATAAAAAATCATACAAATCTCCAAGAAAATGCTCAGTGTCCCTGAGTATATGCTGTGTCTTATTCAGGATAGGTCTGAGGTGCTTCTCTATAAATATAGAAATAGATTCAGTGCACCACCCTCTACCTGAGACAATAGGTCTCATAGGTGGATCCAGGGTGGATTTATGCACCTTAGGTAAACCTTGCAACACCGGTATAAGTGGTTTCATAGTAAGAAAATAATCAAATAATTTCTTATCTATCAATCGTCGTTCAAAAAAGCGACTCACACCATTCGCTACTTCATCTATATGTGCAGCAACCTGCGCCAAATTTAATTCTTCATAAAACAACCTGTCCCACAGACTCTCTAGCATCCTAACCTCATACCAGTCTCTGTCAAGTACTACAATAAGCCCACCTTTATCTGCTGGTCTAAAAACAAGTCGTCGATCATTCTCCAACTCCCTCAAGGCTATATTCTCCTGCCTGGTTAGATTGAATCTCCTCTTCCTGGATTGTATGTCAGGACTCATACATGTATCATAAATATCCCTTATACACAATTTCTCAAATGCATTAATTATCGAATTATTATTAGGGATAAAAGAACTCGGTTTCGAAAACATGTTCAGTCGCTTATCAATATCACTATTCTTATACATTAATTTTAAAGTCAAATTTCTAGTAAAAGTCTTAATATCCATGATCACATCTACAAAACATGAATAGCTGGTGGGTATAAACGAAAGACCTTTCTTCAATACTGCCAGCTGATAGTCATTCAAAAAAATACTTGATAAATTCAAAACTAATCCTTCTTCACATTTGAGAACGCTTTCTTTATACTTATCTGCCCTGTCGAGGCATTGTCCCATTTCCGCTTGCCTCGATACAGACTCCTGTCTCTCGAATGTTCTCTCCTCACATTGTTCGAGTTCTCCTTCATGGGTAGAGGGAACTCTATGTTGTACCATCGTAAAAAACTCTCCGACACCACAGGGGGATCAGTAGAATCAAGTCTGTCCCTATGTACTTGCGCCGTCGTAGTAACAAACTTTTTTCTGGTGTTCAACTCTCCAGGAATAAGACCTGCAAATGCAGAGGCACTTGCATCTCCCTGTTGATCTCCAGATGGCAACTGTACTTCCGCCCCATCAGAAGCAGCCGATGCTTCTTCCGCTGTCGTAGCAGTGCTCTGTAAACTGTGTCCCTCATGGCCACGATCTTCCCTCAGCCAAGTGAAGATGTTCCCAACATGAAAATCGGCTCTATCTCTGGAAATTTTCTCAATTTTCGCTTTTTGGAGTTTATTCTCACAGAGAACTTAACTGGTTCTATTAATAATGTATATGGTGAGATGCTGAACTTAACTGGTTCTATTAATAATGTATATGGTGAGTTGCTCAAACAATATCCTAGAGATGTCTTAGATTTTTATGTAGAAGACATCCTGAACTCACTTACTCTCTATGAGAGTAAACTCCAAAAAGTGAAAATTGAGAAAATTTCCAAAGATAGAGCCAATTTTCGTGTTGGGAACATCTTCACTTGGCCGAGGGAAGAGCGTGGCCATGAGGGACACAGTTTACAGAGCACTGCTACAACGGCAGAAGTAGCATCGGCTGCTTCTGATGGGGCGAAAGTACAGTTGGCATCTGGAGATCAACAGGGAGATGCGAGTGCCTCTGCATTTGCAGGTCTTATTCCTGGAGAGTTGAACACCAGAAAAAAGTTTGTTACTACGATGGCGCAAGTACATAGGGACAGACTTGATTCTACTGATCCCCCTGTGGTGTCGGAGAGTTTTTACGACGGTACAACATAGAGTTCCCTCTACCCATGAAGGAGAACTCGAACAATGTGAGGAGAGAACATTCGAGAGACAGGAGTCAGTATCGAGGCAAGTGGAAATGGGACAATGCCTCGACAGGGCAGATAAGTATAAAGAAAGCGTTCTCAAATGCGAAGAAGGATTAGTTTTGAATTTATCAAGTATTTTTTTGAATGACTATCAGCTGGCAGTATTGAAGAAAGGTCTTTCGTTTATACCCACCTGCTATTCATGTTTTGTAGATGTGATCATGGATATTAAGACTTTTACTAGAAATTTGACTTTAAAATTAATGTATAAGAATAGTGATATTGATAAGCGACTGAACATGTTTTCGATACCGAGTTCTTTTATCCCTAATAATAATTCGATAATTAATGCATTTGAGAAATTGTGTATAAGGGATATTTATGATACATGTATGAGTCCTGACATACAATCCAGGAAGAGGAGATTCAATCTAACCAGGCAGGAGAATATAGCCTTGAGGGAGTTGGAGAATGATCGACGACTTGTTTTTAGACCAGCAGATAAAGGTGGGCTTATTGTAGTACTTGACAGAGACTGGTATGAGGCTAGGATGCTAGAGAGTCTGAGGGACAGGTTGTTTTATGAAGAATTAAATTTGGCACAGGTTGCTGCACATATAGATAAAGTAGCGAATGGTGTGAGTCACTTTATTGAACAACGATTGATAGATAAGAAATTATTTGAGTATTTTCTTACTATGAAACCACTTATACCGGTGTTGCAAGGTTTACCTAAGGTGCATAAATCCACCCTGGATCCACCTATGAGACCTATTGTCTCAGGTAGAGGGTGGTGCACTGAATCTATTTCTATATTTATAGAGAAGCATCTCAGACCTATCCTGAATAAGACACAGCATATACTCAGGGACACTGAGCATTTTCTTGGAGATTTGTATGATTTTTTATCCACACACACTGATTGTCAGGCTTCTTTCATTACTTTAGATGTAGTTTCCTTATTTACTGTGATACCTAATGACATGGGTGTGACAGCTGTTCAACAATTTTTAGAGAGCTATACAGAGTATAGTAATGAGACAGTCACTTTATTGGTAAATTTATTGAGAATGGTGCTTGAACACAATATATTTTTGTTTGGTAACCAGATGTTTAGACAGTGCAATGGCGTGGCTAAGGGCACTTCTTGTGCCAACAGCTACGCCAATGCAGTTATGGCAGTTTGGGAGGACCGTTATATCTTTAAGGGTCCTTTTGGTGAGCATGTTTTGTTTTATCGTAGATTTATAGACAATATTTTTATCTTGTGGGAGGGAGATGAGGAGTGTTTGTCCAGATTTTTGCTGCATGTTAATAAGTCTACAGATTATTTGCAATTCACACATAAGTTATCTTATGAAGGTTTAGATTTTTTGGATATAGCAGTACTGAGAGACCCGGATGGGAATGTATATACCAAACAGTACAGGAAGAGTTGTCATGTTAACCATCTTTTGCATCGTGACAGTGCACATCCCCCCATATATTTAGAAATATTGTGGCAAATCAGGTCATGAGGGCTTCAAGACTAAATGTAAGGGAAGAAGACTTTGAAAGTGAAGTGGATAGAGTTAAAAGCTTCTTGAAAGAAAGAGGGTATGATGATAGGACCTTGTCTGAACAAGTACCTAGAGCTACATGTAATCAGAGTGATAGAGCCAGACCTTATTTCTCCATGAAGAAACAACCTTCTGAAAGTTCAGATAAGATCTCAACTCAGGCCAATCTGAGAGTCTCTCTGAAATACACTTCTGATGTGGATAGGTATATTAATATTATTAGGAAACACTGGCAGGTGTTATTGACGGACAGTGAAGTATCAGGTATAATTGATGATACTCCTAGGATCAGTTTTAGGAATGACAGATCTATTAAAAGGAGACTTTGCTATCCGAAGGAGGATAGGCTACATAGCATTTGCACTGGTACTCAACAGTGTGGGAACTGCAATTGGTGTAGCTATATAGATAGTGGGTCATCATTTACTCACCCTGACCAGGGTAGAAATTATATTTTTAAAGTTTCTGGCACCTGTCATAGTAAACATGTTGTTTACCTTGCTAGCTGTAGGACCTGTGCCAAATTTTATGTTGGTAAGACGGATAGGCATCTTAGGGATCGGATTAGGGAGCATGATTATAACATCAGGAAACTTAGTGCAACTAATGCACTTTCTAAACATGTATCTAGTACAGATGTATCTCATGTTTTTGGTTTCAGAGTGATTGGGTTGCTGCATGAGAGTATTAGACAGGGTGATATGTATAATAGGACTGAGAATCTAGAAGCTATTTGGATTACCAGGTTGAGAAGTACGGAAGGGCATGGTCTTAATGAATGCATTCCCCTAAAACCTAGGTTGAAAATGAGGCCACTAAAACGATGATTTTAAAGTGTTTATTTGTTTATTTTAGTATTTAATGTATATTAAATGATAAACAAACTGTTCCAAAACTCGGGGTATAGTACCAGCAAAGTCAAAGGAGTAAATCAAAAACAACAGTAGCTGGTACAAGTATGGCACCAATACAGTTCTTTGTAAAGTCTCTGTGTATCACAGTGAATGCTCACCATGTTGAGTATTGAAGGAAGTAAATAAAATCCACAGGTATCAAATGCTGATGTACGTATAGCACAATCACAGCTCAATCTTCCTCGATCAAAAAATCACCACGTGCAGCAGCAGTAATATTCAAAGATAAAAATCTTTTATTCACAGTAAGCGCTTTCGCCTGACGGCTTCCTCAGACTGTATAACAACAACACATGGCTAAAACATACATTTAAATACTCTAAAACCACTATTCATTGGTTAGAGTCCACAAACTTGTCATGAGAAACAATACGGCTCTAACCGGAAATGACTAACATAAACATGCCCATACGTTAACGTGAATTCTTTTAAATGAATGGAAAAACAAAAATCTATAAAAGTATATGACTGTATAACATTGAAATGAAGTATGAAGCATTCAATGTTAAAATCCAAGTGCTGTCTTTATACTAGAAGTGTATAGGCTCTGTACTGTTCGAGCCCATTAAAAAACATGTGTATATCTCAACAGAGAACTCCTTGTATGTATGCGCGAACAAAAATAAATAAATTGTTAGCGTCAACACATTTAGAAAAGAACTTGGTTACCTGAGAGTACTCATCTTTAGAAGAGATGCAATATCAGTAATCCAACTTGACATTTAGAATCATATACCAACTCTGAGTTACAGCAGCTAAAGTGAGGGTTGTTGACGATCGTGCAACTTCATAAGGTGATGATGTCACCACGTATAAAAACAGCGGATGACACAATTAAAAGAATAAACAGCAAACATCCCATATGTGTATGCATTTGTTCATCTTCTTAATAAAACATTATTTTAGACATGTTGGTTATATATGAATAGAAACGGGTATGTAATATACTCTCATATCTTGAAAATGCGTAAGGCAACAAACATGACAGACACCTAACGCAATTCTCTGAGCTGCTTTTGAATGAGCGAAACTCATATACAATCCTAACCTACCGCGGTGTCAGGAAACAATAAACACAGTGTATATAAGGTCCTTATAACTTAAGGTTGTCAAATTATTGTTAAAAACAAGACTTAGCAGATGTCAAATATGACAACCAATAAAATAGTAAAACAAGCTAAAATAGAGCCGTAACTTATGTTAAAATCGTACATAAAAAAGATAATACATACTTGCAAATGAAAAAATCCCATGCTCTCATAATTGACATCATTAAATACAGTACTACTTGATGCTAGAGAATCGTTTCTAATAGTCATAACTGCAAGAATCTATGTAGCACCAGATTGAGGTGAAATAAACCTATAACGTATACTAGGTATGCAGATGACTACACTAAATGATATAATATAAATACTTAGAACACATATATTCAGCCAATTATTACTGAAATAAAACAAATGACAAGTGGGTTATAGTAGAATTTCTGAATGAGATCCTTACAGTAAAATAAAATAAAATAAAACTGGGAAATAACTCTGAGATGTGGCTAAAGAGAGAGATATAAAAAAGGGGGGGTCATGGACCTCACAATTGTATCTAATGGTGTTCACAAAAAGCTATCTAGATGTAATAGAAATCGAATACAATTGCAGAAGTGCTGGAGTCAATATATACATACATATGCGTCCATAGACCTGAATGAGATATAATAACTGGATACATTGACCATCGTGCTGTAGAATTCTCTCTCATAGGGAGACTATATTATAGTGAATCACTTATGTTGTTTCGGGGCCCGTAACTTCCTTTTTCTGAGGAAGGGTTTAATTTGGACCTTATCATTGAGGCCTGGATGATGGTCTGCTCTAAGTCTAATGATCCACCTCATCTCATTCTCTAAAGTATAGTTAATGGTGTCTCCTCCTCTCTTGCCAGGTGTAATCTTTTGAATGACAAAAAACTTGAAAGTATGACTAATTCCTTGTTCCTTATAGTGTTTTGCTAGTGCATTAAACATGGAACCTACCCTAATATGGTAGGTGTGCTCCCTGATTCGTTCTTTCAAAGACCTGTTGGTCTTTCCAACATAAAATGCTGCGCACACCTCACATGTAGCAATGTAAACAATGTGTACACTGTTGCAGGTAGTATTGGTCTGAAAGTTGTATATACGTTTAGTATTAGGGTGAATGAAAACTGTAGTTTCATTGATGTACATACACTGATTGCATTTGCCACAAGGTATCGTGTTATTATTGTTAGTGTGTTTCATGTGAATGTTATGCTGATTCCTGGGATTACACAAGATTCTTCTCAAATTAGGTTGGTTCTTATACACTACTTTTAAATTAGATCCAACTATCTCCTTAATGTCCTTATCTAATAACAGGATGTCCCAGTGTCTTTCCATGATTTGTTTAATGTTCATGGAATCTTTTGTAAAGAACATGGAAGCTCTACTGGTATCCAAGGGTTTAGATGTCACATCCGACACTGTGTTAAGCGATGGTTCGGAGAAATATGGTTTGGCTTTACTCTCCCTTAGGGCTTGGATGTCTGACATGGTGTGATCAAAATCAATTTTATCATAGCCTCTTTGTAAAAAATTGTTCTGTAATTCAACCAATTCCTTCCTATAGCCTTCCTCTGTCGGGTTCAACCTCGAAGCCCTGAAGACTTGTCCTTTCATGACATTGTTAAAAACATACCTTGGATGCATGCTGTCCTTATGCAGTATGGTATTCCTATGGCACAATTTCCTATGTACTGAGGTGTTCAACAACCCATTGGTGAGCCTGTTAATGTTTACATCTAAATAAGAAATCTGATTGTAAGAGTACGTTGTAGTGAATTTCAAAAAATTCGTTGAATGATTCATATCGGTTATGAACCTCAGTAGTGTGTCTACATCACTATTCCAAATAAAAAACAGATCATCCACGAATCTACGATAGAAGCCTACATGTTCCTTATATAAATGGGATTCAAAAAGGAAAGTCTCCTCCCATTGAGCCATGACCAGGTTGGCGTAGCTATTTGCACAGGACGTGCCCATAGCTACGCCATCCTTTTGGAGAAAAAATTCTTCTCCAAACATAAAGATGTTATTAGTTAGAACAATTTCTAACAATAAAGCAAGGAAGTCTACTTTCTCAGTAGTAAGATCAGAATGTGTCTTTAAATAATCTTGAATATATTGTATCCCTAAGTCATTGGGGATCACGGTAAAAAGGCTCACTACATCCAACGTGACCAGAAGGTACGATGCATTGTCATCTACAAACTTCATGTGGGAATATAAATCCAACAGAAATTGTTTGCTGTCCCTAAGAATAATTCTATTCTCACTTACTAAAGGTCTCAGGTGAAATTCAATGAAGATGGACAAAGGTTCGGTCACCCACCCTTGACCTGCAACAATCGGTCTCATGGGGGGTTCTGTGTGTGATTTATGGACCTTGGGGAGGCCTTGAATAATAGGAATCAGAGGATTGTAAACTCTAAAAAAATTATAAACCTCTTTGGTTATATTACCAGAAGCAAGTAACTCATCTAGTGTGTAGGATATCTGTAGAACTTTCTCCTTGACAAATTCTGTATTTATCTTTAAATACGAGGACGAATCCTCTAAAAGGAGATGCATCCTTCTGTCATAATCAGTGACGTCCATTAATACTATCGGTCCACCTTTATCTGCTGGCCTAACCACCACATTATCATCATTTCTTAAATCTTTGAGTGCTTGCCTTTGTTTAAAGTTCAAGTTACATTTAAATCTCATGTCTTTTGACTCTTCAAAATACTTGTGTATATCATTTTCAATCATCCTAGAATAAACATCTAGGAGGGGGTGTAGCTGTGGAATATATACACTATTGGGTTTAAATTTCTCAGTGATTTTTCCTTCATTCGTGTCACCAAACTCTAATTTCAATTGTACATTTCTTATGAACATCTTAGAGTCAACTATATAGTCAACAATATTTCCTCTCTTAGTGGGTATAAAATTCAACCCTTTATTCAAAACTTCTTCCTCATGTACACTTAGTATCCTACTAGAAAGATTCACAACTAGCGAATCGATTTCTCCCACATTCTTTTCAATGTGGGTCCTTGTTGTTGTTCTCCTCCTGACCCCTTCCTTTTTTGCCTGCCCCTGCTCATGGATCTCGTTCTCCCTTCGTGTTGTTTGTGAGCAATGGGGAAAGGAGTATTAATCAATGTTTTAGTCAAGGGGTCAGAGAGTGGACCACTACACTGTGTAATTTTCCTCCTAACGACTGCTTCCTCTTGTATGTTTGAGTCAAGGGGAGCAGTGGTTTGAGCATGGTTTAACCCATGTGACCCTCCAGTATTAATACTCTCAACATTGGTGTTGACAGTATTCCTCTCTGCATCTTCCTGAAAAACTATTTCAGTGTAAGAAACATTCCTATCTTTGTTGTTCCTATTGTTCATTTGCACATCATTATTAGCAGCATCATTGGTAGCGGGTGGTGCAGTAGGATTATGCGTGCAAGTATGTGCAAGTGTAGTTACAGTAACACCATATGTATTATCTCTGGTAACAGCCCTCCTACCCTGTGTGTTATTGGTATTATTATTAGTAACATTGGTACGTTCTCTGGGCCAAGTAAATACATTAGAACTTTTAAAATCCCTCATGTCCCTTAAAATCTTATTCTTCTTCTGTTCTAATAACCTTCTTTCAAATACTGTTACATTGTCTAACATCCTTTCTAATTTTACTTCAATGTTGTTATTAGAATATTTCTTCATAATTGTATCAAACATATTATTCACTTTCAGTCTTAAACTATCTTCTTCAGGTTTATGATAGTTAATAAGTAATTTCATGTAATTGTAACTAAGCTCCATATTGAGCTGTTGCCATTGATACAATAAGTCCGGTAGGCTATCACCTGATGTGGGCATCTTTAGGATGCGTAGGCCACGTGGTATATCGTTTCTCCAAACAGGCCTCAAAGTAATGCCTTTGAATTTGTAACTTCTTTAGTTTTATTGTCTCATATTCTAAAGTAAACAGTTCTTCTTGCATATTCACAGACTCCTCATTGTGAATGGCGCCTTCTGTTGGGCCCAGAACCGGCTCATATGCCAATAATATGTTCTCACTGCCAGTCACACAAACTTGGAACCTTTCGGTTCCTAAATGAAAGTTCTGTCTTTGTGGCACATAAGGTAATTCAATATTAGTAGTATCATTGTCGGCCATCCCCTCTGATTTGGAGTATAAAATTTCGCTGTAACTATAAACAAACTGTTCCAAAACTCGGGGTATAGTACCAGCAAAGTCAAAGGAGTAAATCAAAAACAACAGTAGCTGGTACAAGTATGGCACCAATACAGTTCTTTGTAAAGTCTCTGTGTATCACAGTGAATGCTCACCACGTTGAGTATTGAAGGAAGTAAATAAAATCCACAGGTATCAAATGCTGATGTACGTATAGCACAATCACAGCTCAATCTTCCTCGATCAAAAAATCACCACGTGCAGCAGCAGTAATATTCAAAGATAAAAATCTTTTATTCACAGTAAGCGCCTGACGGCTTCCTCAGACTGTATAACAACAAGACATGGCTAAAACATACATTTAAATACTCTAAAACCACTATTCATTGGTTAGAGTCCACAAACTTGTCATGAGAAACAATACGGCTCTAACCGGAAATGACTAACATAAACATGCCCATACGTTAACGTGAATTCTTTTAAATGAATGGAAAAACAAAAATCTATAAAAGTATATGACTGTATAACATTGAAATGAAGTATGAAGCATTCAATGTTAAAATCCAAGTGCTGTCTTTTATACTAGAAGTGTATAGGCTCTGTACTGTTCGAGCCCATTAAAAAACATGTGTATATCTCAACAGAGAACTCCTTGTATGTATGCGCGAACAAAAATAAATAAATTGTTAGCGTCAACACATTTAGAAAAGAACTTGGTTACCTGAGAGTACTCATCTTTAGAAGAGATGCAATATCAGTAATCCAACTTGACATTTAGAATCATATACCAACTCTGAGTTACAGCAGCTAAAGTGAGGGTTGTTGACGATCGTGCAACTACGCAAGGTGATGATGTCACCACGTATAAAAACAGCGGATGACACAATTAAAAGAATAAACAGCAAACATCCCATATGTGTATGCATTTGTTCATCTTCTTAATAAAACATTATTTTAGACATGTTGGTTATATATGAATAGAAACGGGTATGTAATATACTCTCATATCTTGAAAATGCGTAAGGCAACAAACATGACAGACACCTAACGCAATTCTCTGAGCTGCTTTTGAATGAACGAAACTCATATACAATCCTAACCTACCACGCCGGTGTCAGGAAACAATAAACACAGTGTATATAAGGTCCTTATAACTTAAGGTTGTCAAATTATTGTTAAAAACAAGACTTAGCAGATGTCAAATATGACAACCAATAAAATAGTAAAACAAGCTAAAATAGAGCCGTAACTTATGTTAAAATCGTACATAAAAAAGATAATACATACTTGCAAATGAAAAAATCCCATGCTCTCATAATTGACATCATTAAATACAGTACTACTTGATGCTAGAGAATCGTTTCTAATAGTCATAACTGCAAGAATCTATGTAGCACCAGATTGAGGTGAAATAAACCTATAACGTATACTAGGTATGCAGATGACTACACTAAATGATATAATATAAATACTTAGAACACATATATTCAGCCAATTATTACTGAAATAAAACAAATGACAAGTGGGTTATAGTAGAATTTCTGAATGAGATCCTTACAGTAAAATAAAATAAAATAAAACTGGGAAATAACTCTGAGATGTGGCTAAAGAGAGAGATATAAAAAAGGGGGGGTCATGGACCTCACAATTGTATCTAATGGTGTTCACAAAAAGCTATCTAGATGTAATAGAAATCGAATACAATTGCAGAAGTGCTGGAGTCAATATATACATACATATGCGTCCATAGACCTGAATGAGATATAATAACTGGATACATTGACCATCGTGCTGTAGAATTCTCTCTCATAGGGAGACCAATAACATCTTTATGTTTGGAGAAGAATTCTTTCTCCAAAAGGATGGCGTAGCTATGGGCACGTCCTGTGCAAATAGCTACGCCAACCTGGTCATGGCTCAATGGGAGGAGACTTTCCTCTTTGAATCTCATTTATATAAGGAACATGTAGGTTTTTATCGTAGATGACCTGTTTTTTATATGGAACAGTGATGTAGATACACTACTGAGGTTTATAACCGATATGAATCATTCCACGAATTTTTTGAAATTCACTACAACATACTCTTACAATCAGATTTCTTATTTAGATGTAAACATTAACAGGCTGACCAATGGGTTGTTGAACACCTCAGTACATAGGAAATTGTGCCATAGGAATACCATACTGCATAAAGACAGCATGCATCCAAGGTATGTTTTTAACAATGTCATGAAAGGACAAGTCTTCAGGGCTTCGAGGTTGAACCCGACAGAGGAAGGCTATAGGAAGGAATTGGTTGAATTACAGAACAATTTTTTACAAAGAGGCTATGATAAAATTGATTTTGATCACACCATATCAGACATCCAAGCCCTAAGGGAGAGTAAAGCCAAACCATATTTCTCCGAACCATCGCTTAACACAGTGTCGGATGTGACATCTAAACCCTTGGATACCAGTAGAGCTTCCATGTTCTTTACAAAAGATTCCATGAACATTAAACAAATCATGGAAAGACACTGGGACATCCTGTTATTAGATAAGGACATTAAGGAGATAGTTGGATCTAATTTAAAAGTAGTGTATAAGAACCAACCTAATTTGAGAAGAATCTTGTGTAATCCCAGGAATCAGCATAACATTCACATGAAACACACTAACAATAATAACACGATACCTTGTGGCAAATGCAATCAGTGTATGTACATCAATGAAACTACAGTTTTCATTCACCCTAATACTAAACGTATATACAACTTTCAGACCAATACTACCTGCAACAGTGTACACATTGTTTACATTGCTACATGTGAGGTGTGCAGCATTTTATGTTGGAAAGACCAACAGGTCTTTGAAAGAACGAATCAGGGAGCACACCTACCATATTAGGGTAGGTTCCATGTTTAATGCACTAGCAAAACACTATAAGGAACAAGGAATTAGTCATACTTTCAAGTTTTTTGTCATTCAAAAGATTACACCTGGCAAGAGAGGAGGAGACACCATTAACTATACTTTAGAGAATGAGATGAGGTGGATCATTAGACTTAGAGCAGACCATCATCCAGGCCTCAATGATAAGGTCCAAATTAAACCCTTCCTCAGAAAAGGAAGTTACGGGCCCCGAAACAACATAAGTGATTCACTATAATATAGTCTCCCTATGAGAGAGAATTCTACAGCACGATGGTCAATGTATCCAGTTATTATATCTCATTCAGGTCTATGGACGATATGTATGTATATATTGACTCCAGCACTTCTGCAATTGTATTCGATTTCTATTACATCTAGATAGCTTTTTGTGAACACCATTAGATACAATTGTGAGGTCCATGACCCCCCCTTTTTTATATCTCTCTCTTTAGCCACATCTCAGAGTTATTTCCCAGTTTTATTTTATTTTATTTTACTGTAAGGATCTCATTCAGAAATTCTACTATAACCCACTTGTCATTTGTTTTATTTCAGTAATAATTGGCTGAATATATGTGTTCTAAGTATTTATATTATATCATTTAGTGTAGTCATCTGCATACCTAGTATACGTTATAGGTTTATTTCACCTCAATCTGGTGCTACATAGATTCTTGCAGTTATGACTATTAGAAACGATTCTCTAGCATCAAGTAGTACTGTATTTAATGATGTCAATTATGAGAGCATGGGATTTTTTCATTTGCAAGTATGTATTATCTTTTTTATGTACGATTTTAACATAAGTTACGGCTCTATTTTAGCTTGTTTTACTATTTTATTGGTTGTCATATTTGACATCTGCTAAGTCTTGTTTTTAACAATAATTTGACAACCTTAAGTTATAAGGACCTTATATACACTGTGTTTATTGTTTCCTGACACCGGCGTGGTAGGTTAGGATTGTATATGAGTTTCGTTCATTCAAAAGCAGCTCAGAGAATTGCGTTAGGTGTCTGTCATGTTTGTTGCCTTACGCATTTTCAAGATATGAGAGTATATTACATACCCGTTTCTATTCATATATAACCAACATGTCTAAAATAATGTTTTATTAAGAAGATGAACAAATGCATACACATATGGGATGTTTGCTGTTTATTCTTTTAATTGTGTCATCCGCTGTTTTTATACGTGGTGACATCATCACCTTGCGTAGTTGCACGATCGTCAACAACCCTCACTTTAGCTGCTGTAACTCAGAGTTGGTATATGATTCTAAATGTCAAGTTGGATTACTGATATTGCATCTCTTCTAAAGATGAGTACTCTCAGGTAACCAAGTTCTTTTCTAAATGTGTTGACGCTAACAATTTATTTATTTTTGTTCGCGCATACATACAAGGAGTTCTCTGTTGAGATATACACATGTTTTTTAATGGGCTCGAACAGTACAGAGCCTATACACTTCTAGTATAAAAGACAGCACTTGGATTTTAACATTGAATGCTTCATACTTCATTTCAATGTTATACAGTCATATACTTTTATAGATTTTTGTTTTTCCATTCATTTAAAAGAATTCACGTTAACGTATGGGCATGTTTATGTTAGTCATTTCCGGTTAGAGCCGTATTGTTTCTCATGACAAGTTTGTGGACTCTAACCAATGAATAGTGGTTTTAGAGTATTTAAATGTATGTTTTAGCCATGTCTTGTTGTTATACAGTCTGAGGAAGCCGTCAGGCGAAAGCGCTTACTGTGAATAAAAGATTTTTATCTTTGAATATTACTGCTGCTGCACGTGGTGATTTTTTGATCGAGGAAGATTGAGCTGTGATTGTGCTATACGTACATCAGCATTTGATATCTGTGGATTTTATTTACTTCCTTCAATACTCAACGTGGTGAGCATTCACTGTGATACACAGAGACTTTACAAAGAACTGTATTGGTGCCATACTTGTACCAGCTACTGTTGTTTTTGATTTACTCCTTTGACTTTGCTGGTACTACACCCCGAGTTTTGGAACAGTTTGTTTACAGTTACAGCGAAATTTTATACTCCAAATCAGAGGGGATGGCCGACAATGATACTACTAATATTGAATTACCTTATGTGCCACAAAGACAGAACTTTCATTTAGGAACCGAAAGGTTCCAAGTTTGTGTGACTGGCAGTGAGAACATATTATTGGCATATGAGCCGGTTCTGGGCCCAACAGAAGGCGCCATTCACAATGAGGAGTCTGTGAATATGCAAGAAGAACTGTTTACTTTAGAATATGAGACAATAAAACTAAAGAAGTTACAAATTCAAAGGCATTACTTTGAGGCCTGTTTGGAGAAACGTATTATACCACGTGGCCTACGCATCTTAAAGATGCCTACATCAGGTGATAGCCTACCGGACTTATTGTATCAATGGCAACAGCTCAATATGGAGCTTAGTTACAATTACATGAAATTACTTATTAACTATCATAAACCTGAAGAAGATAGTTTAAGACTGAAAGTGAATAATATGTTTGATACAATTATGAAGAAATATTCTAATAACAACATTGAAGTAAAATTAGAAAGGATGTTAGACAATGTAATAGTATTTGAAAGAAGGTTATTAGAACAGAAGAAGAATAAGATTTTAAGGGATATGAGGGATTTTAAAAGTTCTAATGTATTTACTTGGCCCAGAGAACGTACCAATGTCACTAATAATACCAATAACACACAGGGCAGGAGGGCTGTTACCAGAGATAATACATATGGTGTAACTGTAACTACACTTGCACATACTTGCACGCATAATCCTACTGCACCATCCACTACCAATGATGCTGCTAATAATGATGTACAAATGAACAATAGGAACAACAAAGATAGGAATGTTTCTTACACTGAAATAGTTTTTCAGGAAGATGCAGAGAGGAATACTGTCAACACCAATGTTGAGAGTATTAATACTGGAGGGTCACATGGGTCAAACCATGCTCAAACCACTGCTCCCCTTGACTCAAACATACAAGAGGAAGCAGTCGTTAGGAGGAAAATTACACAGTGTAGTGGTCCACTCTCTGACCCCTTGACTAAAACATTGATTAATACTCCTTTCCCCATTGCCCACAAACAACACGAAGGGAGAACGAGATCCATGAGCAGGGGCAGGCAAAAAAGGAAGGGGTCAGGAGGAGAACAACAAGGACCCACATTGAAAAGAATGTGGGAGAAATCGATTCGCTAGTTGTGAATCTCTCTAGTAGGATACTAAGTGTACATGAGGAAGAAGTTTTGAATAAAGGGTTGAATTTTATACCCACTAAGAGAGGAAATATTGTTGACTATATAGTTGACTCTAAGATGTTCATAAGAAATGTACAATTGAAATTAGAGTTTGGTGACACGAATGAAGGAAAAATCACTGAGAAATTTAAACCCAATAGTGTATATATTCCACAGCTACACCCCCTCCTAGATGTTTATTCTAGGATGATTGAAAATGATATACACAAGTATTTTGAAGAGTCAAAAGACATGAGATTTAAATGTAACTTGAACTTTAAACAAAGGCAAGCACTCAAAGATTTAAGAAATGATGATAATGTGGTGGTTAGGCCAGCAGATAAAGGTGGACCGATAGTATTAATGGACGTTACTGATTATGACAGAAGGATGCATCTCCTTTTAGAGGACTCGTCCTCGTATTTAAAGATAAATACAGAATTTGTCAAGGAGAAAGTTCTACAGATATCCTATACACTAGATGAGTTATTTGCTTCTGGTAATATAACCAAAGAGGTTTATAATTTTTTTAGAGTTCACAATCCTCTTATTCCTATTATTCAAGGCCTCCCCAAGGTCCATAAATCACACACAGAACCCCCCATGAGACCGATTGTTGCAGGTCAAGGGTGGGTGACCGAACCTTTGTCCATCTTCATTGAATTTCACCTGAGACCTTTAGTAAGTGAGAATAGAATTATTCTTAGGGACAGCAAACAATTTCTGTTGGATTTATATTCCCACATGAAGTTTGTAGATGACAATGCATCGTACCTTCTGGTCACGTTGGATGTAGTGAGCCTTTTCACTGTGATCCCCAATGACCTAGGGATACAATATATTCAAGATTATTTAAAGACACATTCTGATCTTACTACTGAGAAAGTAGACTTCCTTGCTTTATTGTTAGAAATTGTTCTAACCAATAACATCTTTATGTTTGGAGAAGAATTCTTTCTCCAAAAGGATGGCGTAGCTATGGGCACGTCCTGTGCAAATAGCTACGCCAACCTGGTCATGGCTCAATGGGAGGAGACTTTCCTCTTTGAATCTCATTTATATAAGGAACATGTAGGTTTTTATCGTAGATTCGTGGATGACCTGTTTTTTATATGGAACAGTGATGTAGATACACTACTGAGGTTTATAACCGATATGAATCATTCCACGAATTTTTTGAAATTCACTACAACATACTCTTACAATCAGATTTCTTATTTAGATGTAAACATTAACAGGCTGACCAATGGGTTGTTGAACACCTCAGTACATAGGAAATTGTGCCATAGGAATACCATACTGCATAAAGACAGCATGCATCCAAGGTATGTTTTTAACAATGTCATCAAAGGACAAGTCTTCAGGGCTTCGAGGTTGAACCCGACAGAGGAAGGCTATAGGAAGGAATTGGTTGAATTACAGAACAATTTTTTACAAAGAGGCTATGATAAAATTGATTTTGATCACACCATATCAGACATCCAAGCCCTAAGGGAGAGTAAAGCCAAACCATATTTCTCCGAACCATCGCTTAACACAGTGTCGGATGTGACATCTAAACCCTTGGATACCAGTAGAGCTTCCATGTTCTTTACAAAAGATTCCATGAACATTAAACAAATCATGGAAAGACACTGGGACATCCTGTTATTAGATAAGGACATTAAGGAGATAGTTGGATCTAATTTAAAAGTAGTGTATAAGAACCAACCTAATTTGAGAAGAATCTTGTGTAATCCCAGGAATCAGCATAACATTCACATGAAACACACTAACAATAATAACACGATACCTTGTGGCAAATGCAATCAGTGTATGTACATCAATGAAACTACAGTTTTCATTCACCCTAATACTAAACGTATATACAACTTTCAGACCAATACTACCTGCAACAGTGTACACATTGTTTACATTGCTACATGTGAGGTGTGCGCAGCATTTTATGTTGGAAAGACCAACAGGTCTTTGAAAGAACGAATCAGGGAGCACACCTACCATATTAGGGTAGGTTCCATGTTTAATGCACTAGCAAAACACTATAAGGAACAAGGAATTAGTCATACTTTCAAGTTTTTTGTCATTCAAAAGATTACACCTGGCAAGAGAGGAGGAGACACCATTAACTATACTTTAGAGAATGAGATGAGGTGGATCATTAGACTTAGAGCAGACCATCATCCAGGCCTCAATGATAAGGTCCAAATTAAACCCTTCCTCAGAAAAAGGAAGTTACGGGCCCCGAAACAACATAAGTGATTCACTATAATATAGTCTCCTATGAGAGAGAATTCTACAGCACGATGGTCAATGTATCCAGTTATTATATCTCATTCAGGTCTATGGACGCATATGTATGTATATATTGACTCCAGCACTTCTGCAATTGTATTCGATTTCTATTACATCTAGATAGCTTTTTGTGAACACCATTAGATACAATTGTGAGGTCCATGACCCCCCCTTTTTTATATCTCTCTCTTTAGCCACATCTCAGAGTTATTTCCCAGTTTTATTTTATTTTATTTTACTGTAAGGATCTCATTCAGAAATTCTACTATAACCCACTTGTCATTTGTTTTATTTCAGTAATAATTGGCTGAATATATGTGTTCTAAGTATTTATATTATATCATTTAGTGTAGTCATCTGCATACCTAGTATACGCTATAGGTTTATTTCACCTCAATCTGGTGCTACATAGATTCTTGCAGTTATGACTATTAGAAACGATTCTCTAGCATCAAGTAGTACTGTATTTAATGATGTCAATTATGAGAGCATAGGATTTTTTCATTTGCAAGTATGTATTATCTTTTTTATGTACAATTTTAACATAAGTTATGGCTCTATTTTAGCTTGTTTTACTATTTTATTGGTTGTCATATTTGACATCTGCTAAGCCTTGTTTTTAACAATAATTTGACAACCTTAAGTTATAAGGACCTTATATACACTGTGTTTATTGTTTCCTGACACCGGCGTGGTAGGTTAGGATTGTATATGAGTTTCGTTCATTCAAAAGCAGCTCAGAGAATTGCGTTAGGTGTTTGTCATGTTTATTGCCTTACGCATTTTCAAGATATGAGAGTATATTACATACCCGTTTCTATTCATATATAACCAACATGTCTAAAATAATGTTTTATTAAGAAGATGAACAAATGCATACACATATGGGATGTTTGCTGTTTATTCTTTTAATTGTGTCATCCGCTGTTTTATATCGTGGTGACATCATCACCTTATGTAGTTGCACGATCGTCAACAACCCTCACTTTAGCTGCTGTAACTCAGAGTTGGTATATGATTCTAAATGTCAAGTTGGATTACTGATATTGCATCTCTTCTAAAGATGAGTACTCTCAGGTAACCAAGTTCTTTTCTAAATGTGTTGACGCTAACAATTTATTTATTTTTGTTCGCGCATACATACAAGGAGTTCTCTGTTGAGATATACACATGTTTTTTAATGGGCTCGAACAGTACAGAGCCTATACACTTCTAGTATAAAAGACAGCACTTGGATTTTAACATTGAATGCTTCATACTTCATTTCAATGTTATACAGTCATATACTTTTATAGATTTTTGCTTTTCCATTCATTTAAAAGAATTCACGTTAACGTATGGGCATGTTTATGTTAGTCATTTCCGGTTAGAGCCGTATTGTTTCTCATGACAAGTTTGTGGACTCTAACCAATGAATAGTGGTTTTAGAGTATTTAAATGTATGTTTTAGCCATGTCTTGTTGTTATACAGTCTGAGGAAGCCGTCAGGCGAAAGCGCTTACTGTGAATAAAAGATTTTTATCTTTGAATATTACTGCTGCTGCACGTGGTGATTTTTTGATCGAGGAAGATTGAGCTGTGATTGTGCTATACGTACATCAGCATTTGATACCTGTGGATTTTATTTACTTCCTTCAATACTCAACGTGGTGAGCATTCACTGTGATACACAGAGACTTTACAAAGAACTGTATTGGTGCCATACTTGTACCAGCTACTGTTGTTTTTGGTATATTAAATGATGTTTATGTTTATATTTATGTTTACTGTTTAGGTTTTATTTATGTGTATATATTTTTTATACATATTTCTTATATACATGTTAAGAATTTTTTAAGCAGGAAGTTGATTGTTTTGCATCATGTGATTTGTACTGTGTATATATAGGTGTGTCTCATTAGTGCTTGATGTACACCTGACGAAGCTCATTTTGTGAAAGTGCTTGTGTTTTTGCACTAGTAAAGGCCTTGTTGGATTTTTGCAGCTGTCAGTGTCTCTCTTTTTCTGTGGTTTTTATAGCTAATATGGTAGTTACTGTTCAAACCTATTATACATGACAGTTGTCGTGAATGTTTATTTCCAACTTGTGTGTTACATGTACATGCTAATGTTTGGCAGGCTGATCTTTGATACAATTGTTTTTTTTTCTCATCTCCATTTGAACCTATGTCATGTTTTTCAAGACTTTTGTTTTTAATGAAAAATCTCAAACAAAAAAAGAAATACATTTTCAAAACATCTCCATCTCCTATTAACTTGGAACAAACACAGAAAACAATGTACATCTTCAAAACATTTGTCCAAAATTAACAGATGCATGCACAGATATTACCTAACCTAAAATTAAGGTTACCCATGCTAAAGCACATGCTACAGCCTGTGTTCTCACGTATGCAAGTTGCTATCTGTTTTTTATCTCTATTCCCCTCCCAGATGTGAAAAACAGCTTGTATACTTTCAGAAAACATTAACTTTTATACCTAAGAAAAAGTACACTGCCTTTCTTTAAAATAAATTACACTCTGTTCTATTAAATGAATTAAGGCTGCTAGGGAGACTGCTATCTCTTATTTGCTTCCCATAATTTCAAACTATTCTTCACTTAACTGCTTGCCATTCTACCTTTAAATTTGCATTTCCTTCAGCAAAACATACTCAGAATTCCCAAGGTTAATTGCTTGCACCTACAGACAGCTAATCTCCATGGAAAAGTACCCAGCAATGAGTGTAAGTTTCACTGAGAAAAGAATGTACAGCTGCCTTAATTTGCAGACTTCTCAACTCTCACTGAATATTTGCTAATGGGAAAAACAAGCTAATATCTTTGCAGATGTACAAAACTTAGCATTTTCATGGATTTCATAATTATGTCTTATTTTTAAAGCCTACTTAAGCCAAGGGCATTAATCTACACATTCACTCTTGTAAAAATAAGGGGAGTATCTTAATTCTACATAAATTATAATCAGTATACTTTTACTCTCTACCTCACAAACAAAACCAAAAAGCAAAAGGGTCACAAAGACTAACAAGTTAGTAAAAACTACAAGAAAAACCTAGTCAAGCTGGAGTTTTCACTGTGGGATGAGAGGCCCATGGGATGTATGGAAATGACCCCTTAAGGACATCAAGTGTTTCAGCTGTATGGCTTTGTTGTCCTGAACCTGTCCATAGAGACTTAAAAAGGGAAAAAGTAAGCCATACTGCTGAAACACTTGATTTCCTTAAGGGGTCATTTGCATATATCCCATGGTTCTCTATTCTAGGAGTTTTGAGGTATCACATAGTAAACTCTAGCTTGGCTAGATTTTTCTTGTAGTTTTTACTCTCCACCTTCACAACAGCAGCCTGAAAGCACAGCTTATTAACATTAAACTTGCCTTTGTTGAGCTTTTCTGCTCTTGTTATACTGTAAAGACTATGTTTCTTACATCTAAAAAAGTACTTGTTTACTTTAATATCTTTAACACTTACAATAGTCACTGAAAAGATCTCCCCACATTTAATAAAGTACATACTACACAGTACACAAAACCACTTTTCTATATATAACATGCAGTTTATATCATGAAATGTTTTATACAAATACTAGTAAAAACAAAAATTGTTTTACTTATCATTACTTTTCCCCTCTTTTATTGTCCTTCCAAACTTTAATAACATAAAGTGGGGTATATGCTTTGCAAAGTCAAGAAAAATCCAGTCATTTTCAGACACTTTTTCTTGCAAAGTCATATTTCACAAATGTGATTTATGCTATATAGTCTTCCATTTATTCACTAATTTCAGTGTTGCTGGTCTTCCTGTACTCTTGATTCTTCTAGTCAAATCCTGTGCTTTTTTCTGCCCCTCAAACATTTTCCTTTGCAACATTGGAAAAGGTTTCACTGGCAATGCCTCTCCATCAGCTTTATTACCATAAGAATGAGAAGCAGAATCCTCTTCTGTTTGCTGGTTCACTTTTTGTTGGATAAACTTTTTTATTTCCTCCGTAACCTATTCTGCTTCAAAATATGTATTTGTTCCTCCAAGAAAAAAATACTCTGTTAACATCTGGTTACAGCAGCTTGAATCTCACACCTGCCTGTCTACATTCCAAGACGTGAGGATAAATTTGCTTCTCTTCTGCCTGGTATACAGTAAATAATTTTCTTCAAGCACTCTGCTGTCTACATTTTTTTACTTTACCCTTCTACCATAGTTTTGTCAGAAACAACTCTTTCTGCTGGTATGACTGCATCTTTACTAATACAGGCCTTGGCTGTTTTTTCATTGCCAGGTTTGAATTACATACTTCATGTGCCCTTTCAATTAACAAATCCAGCTGTGAAACACCAGTCCAGTTACATATGTGTGTCATAAAATTAATACAGTCTGTTCCTAACAATTTTTCTGGTACAGCAGATAATCTCAGGTGTTCTCTGCACACTCTGTCTTCTTACTCTACTATTTTTTTGAAACAGCTCTTCCTGAGAAGCCTTATACTCAGCTATCTTTTCTTAATTTCAGCCTCTGATTTTGAGTTTTATCATTTTATCTGAACAGCTAGTTAAATTTTCTGTTTATTTCCAGTTTTTTTGTTATTTGAGTTTAATTTATTTTAGTCACCTCTGAGTACATTTGATTTATTTTCCCTCTAAAGTACATTTCTTGAACCAAAACTGAAACCTGAACTGCTTTTTGCTGAACAGCTGCAGAATCTTTCCCAGACAGTGATTTATCTTCACCTTTTCTGGTTGACTTTCTTCAGCGTTTCCATTTTCTCAATGCAGGCATCCAGGCAGTATACTTACTAGCCTGTAAATGAATTTTACCCCAAAAAACAGTTTGAATAGCACCCCTTTCATTCAGTTTCTGTTTTCATACTGAGAGAGCTGAAGGTAAATTGTTGATCAGTGTGCAGACATCTTGAAAGCCCACTTCTGGATCTGTTTTAAGGAGATTTGATTGGCTTTGTTCTCATAACCTCCCTGATTGTGTTAAATATGAGATTCTAAGTTCTGATCTAGATAAAGAGATTCTGTTTGGCCCTTCTGCAGCTGAGGTGTTTAAAAAAGATGAAAGGAGAAAACTGATTGAAGGAGTGACTTAAAATTATCAACCTGCTTTTTCAGACCAGATAATAGATGTTTATCATTTCTACTACTGCAATTGCCCTTTGGTTATATGGGTTGTGTCTTTCTCAAGATACAACAACTGGCCAGATTTCAAAATCTCTGGCTCCCTCACATACTTTCACTCTGACTGCTGACTGGTCAGCCCTGAGGAGGGAAAATCATCTGCCAGAGTAGAAAATCTTCAGGACTTTACAGCTACCTCATAAAGAGGCAGCTATAGGCTTCGCAAGACTAGCAGCTGGCACTTAAGCTCCTTTTGGGCAGATAAGTCCCCTTTCAGGAACCTTTCTATACAGAAAATGTAATTATCTAGTTTATATTTTTATATAAAGAGCGAAAAAAGTGTGTTTTTTTAGTTTTATTTGCTTTAGCAGTTATGTCCCTTTAAGAAACCTAGTGTTTTTTTCAATAGGCTCATAGGTTTGTAGGTGTTTACTAACTTAATGACCACAAGGTCCTTTTTAAGCCTAGTTATGCAGTCTCTGGGATACATACCTGTCTCTCCAGCAGGTCCTATTTATATCACAGGCAAGGTTTAAATGTTTAGACAGGGAATTCTTGTGCAGTTTGTTTTGTGGATATGCAGAAAGTCCGTCGGAGTGGGGTATAACAATGCCTTGTATCCTAGGGATAGATCTCCCCTCAACAGCCTGTAGGAGACAGAATACAGGGATAGGGCCTTGAGGCGATCTGCACAGGACATGTCACATATCCCCAGTATTCTTTCAGTGAGAAAACTCTGTGGACATTCCAGTTGTTGGACATGCCTGGTTAGGTACATACCAAAGGGGATGTTGTACTCAAAGATAGGTTTGATGAATGCTAAATACAGTGAAACAATGACTTTCTTAGACCTAGATGTCATGCCTTTATTTATGTTACGCAATATAGAATGATTTCTTCACTACTGTAGACACGTGATAGTCAAAGGCTAGATTACTGACTATGTATGTCTACAAGTCCCTGACTACAGGGTTAACTCTTAGTGGTATGTTGGAAATATGATAGTTACCAGGGATGGATGACTTCTTGAAGGATACTATTATGCATTTCATGGCATTTAGTTTTAGTCCATAGCTCTATAACTAGTTATTTTTCTGTCTCAACCCTTCTTTGAGGACATTTGTGTCAGCTGGGATTCTATGACAGGTCCTAATTTTCAATCATCTGCAAATTTAGTCAGCCAGAGGCCATTGACATTGGTCTTGACTTTGGAGAAGTTAATGCTAAAAAGGAGCAGTCCCAGCACCAATCCCTGAGGGACTCCACTTGTGACTCGACTCTTTCTAGAGGTACATTCCCCAGCTATAACTTCCTGGGTCCTGTCTGTTAGTCAGCTGAATATCCATTGGGTGACGTAAGGGTTTGTACCTAACTGCTTGAGTTTGTCAATGATGCCCAAGTGGAGTATTATGTCAAATGCCTTGGCAAGGTCAAGGTAGGCAATATGAACCATTTTGCCCTCAGCCATTGCTTTGGTAACCTTCTTAAAGAAATCCACCAGGTTGAGTAGGCATTACCTGTCCTTGACAAAACTAAATTGGGTTGGGCCCAATGTCTGGAGGTTTCCTCTACCATTATTGATCATTTCCATGATAATTCTTTCCATGGGTTTGCATATAAGACTAGTGAAGCTTATGGGTCTGTAGTTTCCAGACTTTGTAAATGGCCTACCTTTGTGCAGGGGATGACTGGTGCTGTTCTCCATTCATGATGTATGATGCCTGTTTGGAGGCTACAGTAAAATAGCAGTTCCAGAGGTCCTGATAGGTCATGTTTCTTGCTATTTAGAAAGCATCCTGGGATATTGTCCAGGACCATCAATGCAGTGTTCTTGACCTTAGAAAGAGCATTAAGGACCTCTTCCCTAGTGATAGCAGGGGGAGTTATATTTGATGGTATTTCTGAAGGAAGGTTGAGAGTGACAAAGTGGTAAAGCTGGATTTGAATTTATTGGCCAGTAGTTTTGCAATATCTTCTGGCTCAGTATAGGTGGCTCAATTAACAATGAGCTCTGCATAGAATTGTGTATTGCCATAGAGGTTGAAGACATAGCTAAATCATGCGTTGTGGTTGTCTTTGGCCTGGGAGGCCAGATTTACTTCAGATTTGGCTTTGGTAGACTTTATTTGTCCTTTGAGATTTTTTTTTAGTTTGAAAATGATTTTATCCTGCTAGGTGCTGCACCTCCTAATATTTGCCTTGATTTTCTTCATTCTATTATACAGCCTATTGCTGTTGTAATTCCACCAGGGTGGCTTGTTTTCTGAGCTAGTTCTGTACTTCTTCCTGATGGGTACAGCTGCCTCTATGCAGCTATTAACATGTTTAAATAGGGTTTCTGTGAACAGTTTTGCATAGGCAGCAGTGTTCTCATGGTTTATGTGGTCTTGAAAGTTTGCCAGGTTATCACTTAATAGTAAAAATTTAGCCCTAGAGTGGTTCCTGAATATTCCAGAGTTGGCTGGGGTTCCACGTTTTATTTTCACTTCATAGGAGACCATTTTGTAATCTGACCATACCAGAGAAGATATTACATTAGGGAGTGTGCAACATGCTCCCATATCTGTGAGGGCCAGATCCAGTATTTTTTCCCCCTGGTTGGTGTTTGACAATCTGGTCCAGGGAATTTTTCTTTACAATATCCAAGAATCTCTGTGCCTGTACATTTGGTGTCATATATGTTTCCCAGTTAACAGTGGGGTAATTAAAGTTACCCATGAATATGGTATCAGGTTGGATAGTGAATGTTTCCAATAAGTATAAATACATGTTATGGGTTTCCTGAGTCATAGAGAGGGATGTGTAGGTTGCAAGAAACTGGTATGGGATTTTGTCTATGGTGATTTGAACATGGAGCAGCTCAAGTGCATTGTACTGGTTGACAAGCCTTGAGGTATATTTATTTTTGATGCAAGTTGACACTTCCACCTCTAGTCCCTGTCTGTGTAATAGCTGGCCTAAATGTGTGGGAGACATTATAGCCTTGCACTGCCTGTGTGCTGTCTGCATCTTTAAATCATGTCTCAGTGAATGCACTGATGTCAGCATTCTCTATGGTGAAGAAATCTTGTAGGAGTGAAGTTTTTGTTTAGACACCTAGCACTGAGCAGTAATAACTTTAGATTTCAACATCAGAAGTTTCCTATCAATGGCCATTATTTTAGTGCTGGATGATTTGGAGGTTTATTTTATGAGGGAAAGTAGTGAGTATGCAAACTTATTTGTGATTGAGCTAAAATTTTGTAAGGATAAGTGTTTTATGTTGGGCAGGGAATTCTACCAATAGAAGTAGTGTTAGTGTTCATGCTGTTACAACTTACCTAATATTATTTTCTGTCAGACTAATTTTATTCTAATGGAGCTTCTGACATGATATTTTGTGTGCTGCTTATAAATTACAGTGTTTTGGGGATATTTTTGTTTGTTAAAGTGTAAGTGTACTGTTTGTGCAAACAATATGTCAATTTACCTTCTGACTGATCACTTGGACAAGGATTTTGAACAGATTTGGTAAGATAATTTTTTTCACTTTGGTTATAGAGAACTTAACTATCAGACCCATATGTGGAAGTCTCTTCTTTTTTGTATAGATAGTTTGAGAGACCTAGCTATCCCTCTTACCCCCTGAAAGTAATGCTTATCTCAATTATATTGTTTCACACATTTCCCAAGTACTTAAACATGCCTTAAGGATTGTGTATGATTGTGCAGATACTGTGTTTAGGGCCTCTGCTTCTGCTACTGTTTTGATGAAGTATGCCTGGGTATGAAAACAAGTTTTCTGATAAAGGTAAAGTCTGAAATTTTCAATTCAGTTTTAGATAAGGTTTTATTTTACTCATAAACAGTTTGAAGACAGAGGGGAAATTAATTCAGGGAGTTTCTATGATTTTTCAGACTCCCACTTAAAAATCTTGCAGATCCTCTTTTGAGTATAAGAAACAGAATAAACAATTCCTGTCTTCTCAGGCCAAACAGGGAAACAAAAAGAGATGCCAGGAGGGGAACATTAAGTAATAAGGATCATTTCCAAAAGTGGACAGTCTACAACTTCAGAAAGACTTTGCCAGCATTCTGCCCCCTCCCATCCTGCCTCAGTCTCTCAAAACCTTTCCCAACATCTGGTACTGTACATTCACTTTGTCACAAGACTGTCACAGACCTATGGATATTAAAGGTGATTCAGGAGGGAAGCAGTAAGTACTTGATAAACAAAAATACTCCTTTCAGTGAAGTTTTTTCTCACGCTCTAAGCCAAGCATAATTGGAAGGTGGATTAGATACAGTGTTTATCTGTAGATATCAGTACTAAATACGCATTTAATTACATTCTCTTGATACTGAAAGATATCCTGATTACCAGTCAGCGTACCAATAATATAGGTGTGATGATTTTAGCTGAAGTACGGCCATTGCCCCAACTTAAACCTATTTTACTGGATTAAATGCTTGATTAATTTTAAGAGCAGAGGGTATACCTTTGATTGATGATATAATTATAATTTTGACATCAGCTGTGGTAACCATACTCCATTTTTAACATATTGCTGAGTTATATTTCAGTCTTATTCTAAATTATATCTGGCTGATATGCAGAGTGAACAAAGCCACTGAGAACTACTCACACAACTGAAAAAAACAAAAACAAATTCCTTCCAAAAGAACCAGACCACAAAAGCATGAGACCAATGTGAAGTACAAATAATACTTGTTTAATAAGTATAATAAAAACAGTACAAAAACAAGTTGTGTTTTTGTCCCATCCAAATTAATGGGACTTCCTCAGAACTAAAATTCATAAAGTGATGTAATAGTTTAAATACCCTTTTATTAAAGGTGTCCACTCTAAATCTGTGTATAAAAAATGTGTAAAAACATTTTAAAAAATGTACATATACTTAAATTTTCCAGTAACCTACTCTATAATAAACTAAAAAATATATGTTTATGTTATATGTATGCATGTATCAAAGTGTCCATTATTCCTGTTCTACAGTTCAGATCATGTAAATTATAAGTGACTGTACTGTACAACACTTTCTTGATACATACATACAAATGGCCTTTTTGGTCTGGTTCTTTCAGAAGAAATTGTTTGTTTTTTCAGTTGATATGCAAAGTGGTTAAAACAATCAAAAGGCACCGTAGAAGGTGAAAAAAATCCTCCAGTGTAGGAAAGATTCAAAAACCATTTATTATACACATAACATGAGGTTGGTTAAGCACCTCTCTTACCATGGACTTCTTCAGAACAGGAAATTCTAGTCCATGTTAACTTATATATAAAATTACCTAATCTTTTCCAATTACAAAAAACAATCAAGCAATTAAGTAATTATCTAAAATCATAAAAGTATATATTCATGGAATCTCGAAATACTGAAACATCGAATTTCGATATCTTGAGAAAGTGTCAAATCTGCAGATGAGCAAAACTGCAGAATATCGAACCTGGAAATGTCGAACCTGAGGTACTGATGGCACGTTAGGTAAGTGTGGTGTTTTAAGGGTTTTGGGGAGGGTTTGTGTGTTTGTGATTGTGTCGGGGAGTGTTAGGTGTGGGTTAGGGTATGTAGGCGAGAGTGTGAGTGTGTCAGTGTTGAGAGTGGTGGTGTTTGTATCTGTGTGATGTGTGTTTGTGCAAGGGGTGTGTGGAATATATGTTAGTGGGTTTTGTGTGTGTTGGTGTTTAGTGCGACCTTGGAGTTAGTATATATAAGTAGGAGGTGTGGGGGAGGCACAACCCCCCACATGGGTGGTGCCCCCCTGCTTATAGTAAGTGTGTGTGTGTTGTCTGGAGGTAGGTGTAGTTGTGTTTGTGTGTGTGCTTTAATGGTCGTGGTTTTGGGTTTCACTGTTTTGGTTTTTGTTTTTTGGTGTTTCGGCTTTATAGTCTCAAAATACTGAAATTCGATATTTCAGTATTTCGAGATTATAAAGTGAATATATATATATATATATATAAAATAAAATCAACAATGCTCTTAAAATTAGAACACTTACAGTCACTGAAATTAAAATAAAATATTCCTGCAACAGAATTTTAATTTCCCCTATTAAATAGGTTTACCTATATCTGCTATAAATCTGATCCAAGAAGTTAACCTTATAAATCTAAACTTTTAAGTTTCAGAATGCTTACTATTGAGACATTCTCATTTAGTCTTGATGGGTCCTGGGAATTTAAGTGCAATTGCCAATGCAATTTCCTAGCCCCTAAGATGATTTCCCAGGGACCTCCCCTTGGATCTACTGGTAGTTTTTCTAAAACAGCAAAACTTCTTATAGTCTGCACATTGCGTTTTATGTTTATATAGAGCATTGCTAGAATTCATTTTACACATATCATAAATATGCTTGCAAATTCTTTTGTTTAATGACCTATCCATCTTTTCTATGTAAAATGCTCCACAAGGATCACAGTGTGCAATATTACAACCACTAGCTAATGAAACTTTAAGACCAAATAGACCCAAAATCAATTCACTACTTTCTAAAAAATGTTGACATTGATTACAGTTTAAAAGCCTAGGGAACATAAAATGTTTTTCATTAGAATTTTTTAAGTTTATAACTTTTTTATATATAATTCTCTGTTGGTCCCCTAAACATTGGGCTAAGTTTTTATCAGTCTTAAATACTACCCAATATTTTTGGATAATTTTTTTAACGTCATTACTCAAAGGGTAGTAACCCTACAATGGGTTAAATTTTGACGCTCTAAAAGAAAGAATCTCTTCTCTAATTTTTTTCAACTAAATTCTGCTGGTAATCTCTGTCTGTAAACATCTTAAATAATTGCCACATTCAGTATGGAGAACCGAATCATCAGTAATCATCGTATAAATTCTTACAAACTGGCCTTTTACTAAGGGCCTTTTCTGAAACACTGGATGAGAACCAGAAAAATGCAGATAAGAGTATGAAAATGTGGGCTTCCTATATATATTACACTTAAATTTTCCCTCATCTTTGTAGACAGTAGCATCTAAAATAACAGAAATTTCAGACACAGAGTGGGTAAATTTCAAATAGGAGGTTGTTGAATTAATATACATGTTGTGAATTCTTCCAATTGACTATGTGTGTCATTTGGGTTCCTATCAGATAACCGAAGTCGCATTTTGTCGAATGCATCTTGGTTGAACTTGAAATGTCAAAAAGGCAAAATAACGAAGTGGCATATAAGCAAATTCTTTCCCTGGGAAAGAAGTCACTTGACCGCTTCATCACTTTGCCATTTTCGGCACTGTAGTGTGATCTCGGAGTTGGTATGTGGGGGCACAGCCCTCCACATTGGGGAGTGTGTGGGGCGAAACCCCCCCACTTTATGTAATGTTTTAATGTCGTTTTTTTTTTTTGGGAACAGCGATTTTTTTCCCTGGGAAAAAAAATCGCTGTTCTGGTTGTTCGAACTTTAGAGTTCGATATAACAACATTCGATCATTTGATCATTCATTGTTATAATATAGACCCTGTCATTCCATAATATAAAAATGTCATCCAAATAACTAGTATATTAGGACCAACTGTTCTAAAATACAGAACTGAATAATTTGTTTTGCTTCCATACCTGAATAATATTGGCATAGCACAAACTCCATAAAACTCATTAAAATTCGAAATTCATCTGCTGATATAGTGGAGGTATATGATAATGCTTCAGAAAAACTATCCAGGCCACTTAATAGCGGCATACATCCATACAAATCTAAAACATCAATAAATACAAAAGGGTACCTTCAACTTTTAGATTTGGGGTTAGTTGCTTTAAAAATCCCACAAATCTCTCAAAATATATTTAAACTCACCTATAAAAAAAATATTTTCCTATCAATATAATCACTAAAGGATATTCTGAAGACTGCCATCCTAGCCAGATAGCATTTTATAGATAATTCTGTCATTTGTAAATATTAATGTAAGCCACAGGCTTGTTGTCTTAAATGTAACAACAGTGCACTCTGCTATAAGGAAGCTAAGGCAAGCATTTTATGACTGCCTTTGATCTTTAAAGTTGGCTCCGGACTGTCTAGGTGAAGGAATTATTGCTATTGATTTAAGGCCCAAGTTAATGGCCAGAATTTGCATGCATAAATGTCCTTTATGGCTTTGCTTCCTGACCTGGTGTGAGCTTACTAAAGAGTATAAATGTAGTTTCTGTTAGCCAGGGAAGTGTGAAGAATGATATAATGTGAACCAGGAATGTGATTTTAAAAACAGAGAGAGTCAGAGAGCATTAAGCATTTTTGTCTTGACCATCCAACTCAGCACTGCCTTTGCTCTATATGTAAGTTTATCTTAGACTTGTGTTTTCACTTTTCTCTTAGAAATAGCTAGAAACTAGAAAGATTAGACTGTATTTTTCTGTGATGTCAGAACTGTACTACTGAATTATTTTAAGTATTTTTCTGTGATCTCTGTGCTTTCTTGACTAGCACTGTGTAGTAAAAAGTATTGTCTTGTGTTTTTAATTGTTTATTATTAAATATGTTTAAACCCTTTTAACTGTGGCTGTTTTGTGTAGAGATAATTTAAGCTCTAGCGTACCTTGCATGTATATAGTGATCCTGTACCAAGTCACTCTAATAAGCCTTGACTGTTTAATCACACTTACTAGTTGGATAATAATATTGTGCAGTAATAATTGGACACCCTTTTAAGGGCCTTTGAGTAGCTGATAAATATTAATTGGTGGTGGCAACTGATACTAAAGCATAGTCTGGGAAAAGGGGCACAGCCTTCCCCAGGAGTGTCTGTGTGGTTGTATAAACTCTTCTCAAAGTGTGTGTGTGTGTGTGTGTGTGTGTGTGTGTGTGTGTGTGTGTGTGTGTGTGTGTGTGTGTGTGTGTGTGTGTGTGTGAGCTACTTGGGCAGGGACACGAAGCACTGGTTGGACAGAGAGGGTGCTTGAGCTTGCCCACTAGGCTGAGATCTGGACCCTATAGCCATGCCAGTGGGGAGTCTTATTGGGGATCTTGAGAGCAAGGGCAATCAGCCCCAGACTGACTGTGATCTCTGTGTGCTCTTAAGAGAAATTGCACTTTACTGTGTGTATTTGTTATCCTTTCCTCCTATATGAGACACCCCTCACTGCTGCTAGTGGTGAGGATTGAGGCTCCTTGATTGCTATCCAGGGCACGGGCATCATATATCATTTGGTAGTGGCTGGATATCCACACCACATATTAAATGCTTGACAAATACTAATTGGCTTGTAGTGGTGTGAGTAGAGTGAATTTCTGTAGCTTGTGTACAGTGAGCTTTGAAGGTGTTTTGTACTCTAAATCAGCCACACAGTGAATACTCAAGAGTTCAGATCACAATTGTTTTATTTCTTTTGTTAGCTTAGTTAGTCAGGGTGAGCAGGTAGCATGTCAGCAGAGGAGTATGGAAAGCTGACAAGGAGCAGCTGGTGGAGATGTGCCAGGCTAGGGGACTGGTGCATGGAAACCTGACTAAGGCAGACCTAATTGCAGCCTTGGTTACAGCTACATCAGAAAACAGCAACCAGAAGGACAATCAGACTGGTAGTGGAGATATAATACCCTCAGAGAAAGGAGAGCTCAACCTTGCTGCAGAGGACTTAAAAATCCATCTGGAGCTAAAGAGACTTGAGTTGGAGGCTAGGCATTTGGAGATAGAAGCCAAGGAAAATGAGTGGCAGAGGAGGCATGAGAGGGAAATGCTGACTTTTCGCCAGAGTCATGGAGGTAATGGGGAAGGGAGTAACTGGATCCCAGAAGCACAAAAGGTCAGTAAATTTCTTCCACAGTTTAAAGAGGGGGGATAATTTTGATAGTTTCATTCATATGTTTGAGAGGGTATGCAAACAGTATGGTGTTGACCAAAGGATCTGGGTACGGGTCCTAACCCCCTTACTCCATGGTAAAGCTGTAACTGTTTTGTCAAAAATGTCTGATGTTGCATGTTTTGATTATACTGCTGTTAAAAATCACTTGTTAGAATTATTTAAGCTAACACCCGAAACGTATAGGAAAAAGGTTGATGAGCATAGACGCAAGACAGATGAAAGTGTGTGTGAATATGTTGCTGAACTGAGCACTTATTTCCATAGGTGGGTGAGTGGATGTCAGGTCACCACTTTTGAAGGGCTGGCAAACATTTTGGTGAGAGAACAAGCCCTTAGCACTTTGCCTGAGGACATGAGGATCTGGTTAGCTGATAGACAATGTGCTACTTCAGATGGGTTGGGGAAGAAGGGAGACCTACACTAGCAAGCAGGGCAGCCCTGCACAGGAAAGGGACCCCCAGTACTGCTCATGGGTCTAAAGGAACCCATGGGGGGCAGCACTGACTGCTCCACCAGAATCTGCCAGTAGAAGGGGAAGCCACTAGTCTAGGTACACATCCAGGAGCTAGGGTTAAATGTTTTGAATGCAACCAGTGGAGCCATGTGGCATACAGGTATCCATGGAGGCAAGGTGGGGAACAAAAGATAAGGGAGCCAGTAAGTGGGAAAGACAAAATGCCAATAGTAGGTTGTCTTGAGACAACAGGGGTACTGACCTGCCATCCTGCAGATGCCCTGATAGAGAAGGATTTAGACGAAGCAGTACCATGTGCTTATGCAGTTATATGCAGTAAGGCTAGGAGACAAGAATGTGGGTCTGGTAGCCTGGGGAAGACCCAGACAGACTGCGTACTTGCAGCCAGGACAGGTGAGGTGGTTACTTCAGGGAGGGAGCTACCCTGTAGCAGTAAGACTGAAGGTGTGCCACAGTTGCTTGGGGGTACTGATGGTCCCTTGCACAGAGTGACTGCAAAGGTAGAGGTGAGTAGGAGTACCAGGCTGACAGTGAGGCACCACTGTCAGAGGATGCCAGACTTCCTGTGGAAGGGGAGCTGGGGAGGGTTACAAGGAAAGAGTTAAGATAGGTTCAGCTCTCAGACCCTACATTGCAAGGCCTGAGGCAGGTAGCTAGGGAGGCACCTGATGCTCAAGGAAAGGGGGAATCTGTATACTGGGACAAAGGGTTACTATACAGAGAGTGGACCCCTGAGGGATGGCTAGAAGGTGAGAGAGTACAGCAGTTGGTAGTGCCTAGAGCCTATCATCTGGTGCTTCTAGCCATAGCCCATGATATTCCCTTTGCAGGTCATATGGGCATAAAACGAACAAAGAGGCATATTATGCAGAACTTCTATTGGCCTGGAATTTCCAGAGATGTAACAGGGTACTGTAGGACCTGTGAGCAGTGCCAAAAGGTAGGAAAGGCAGGACACAAGGCGAGAGCACCTTTGATGCCTTTGCCTGTGATTGAGGAGCCATTTCAAAGGGTAGCTATGGATATTGTGGGTCCTCTGAGTAGCCCAAGATCCACAGGAAAAAAGTATATCCTCGTGGTAGTGGATTATGCTACACAATACCCTGAGTTGGTGGCTTTGTCCTCCATTGAGGCAGAGAAGGTGGCAAATGCTTTGTTAGAGATTTTGAGCAGGGTAGGTTTCCCAAAAGAAATACTGACTGTTAGAGCTGCCAATTTCATGTCAGACCTGCTGGCTTGCCTGTGGAAGTCCTGTGGGGTGAAGTACATGAAGACCACCTCCTACCATCCCCAGACTAATGGTCTTGTTAAGAGGTTAAACTCTACAATCAAGTCCATGCTACGGGCATTTACAGATCAGTTTAAGAAGGAGTGGGACAAATATTTGCCCTATCTGTTGTTTGCTTACAGCGAGGTTCCCTAGGAATCCACAGGTTTTTCACCCTTTGAGTTGCTGTATGGGCATAGGGTGAGGGGACCTCTAGATTTAATTTGAGATGAGTCTGAAGGTGAGTGCAAGTCTAACAAGGAGTCTGTTGTGGCATATGTCTTAAACTTAAGGACAAGGCTCAGGGAACTCATGGGCTTGGCCCAGGAGAACCCGGCAAAAAGCCCAACAACAGAAAAAGGTATGGTATGACAGGAATGCTCGAGCTAGAGAGTATGCTGTGGGGCAGCAGGTAATGGTTCTCATTCCTGTCAGACACAACAAACTGCAAGCAACTTGGGAGGGACCCTTCAAGGTGGTAAAAAAGGTAAGTGATGTTAACTACATGGTGGAACTGCTAGGCAGGAGGCAGGGGCACAAATTGTACCATGTTAACATGGAGGCTCTTGTGCTGAGCATTTGCAGTGGATTGCAGGAGGAGTCTGAGGGAGATCTGGGGACTGATCTCCTCAGTGAGGCTTGGGCTGACACCTCAGTGGAAGGGGTAGCAATGTCCCAGCAGCTATGTCCTACCCAGACTCGAGAAATCTGAGCAGTGTTGCAAGAATTTGGGGACATGTTCACTGGGAAACCAGGGTGCACCCACCTGGGACAGCACCAGGTGGATACAGGACCCCAAAGGCCTATTAGGCAGGCCCCTTATAGAGTGCCTGAGAGAGTCAAACAGACTCTGAGGGAGGAGGTACAAGAGATGTTGGAACTAGGGGTGATTCAAGAGTCCAACAGTCCCTGGGTCTCCCTACTGGTGCTATCCTTTCCTCCTATATGAGACACCCCTCACTGGTGTTAGTGGTGAGGATTGAGGCTCCTTGATTGTTGGGCCAGGGCACGGGCATCACAAATATGTCTTTGAATTTTTGTGGCTGCAGTAGGTCTCATAGATGGGATTCAGGGCATCTTCATGAATTTTTTGGGATGCCAAATATCAGGGTCTATATTATATGCTCGAAGGTACAGATTCTCATCTACCCTATCGTCGATACATATATGTCGAACGTCCACTTCAACGAACAGCAACATCATCGATTTCCAAGAGAAAAAAATCAGTAGGTCAAATATGCACAACACAATATAACAAACACTATGTGTGACCCCTAGAGCCCCTCTAACTAAATATACTAACTTCGAGATCGCACCACAGTGGGGAAAAGGGCAGATTTAAAACAACGGCAAACCGGTTTCTTTCCCTTGGAAAGAAACTGATGATGTGACCATTTGCTCAAGTTCACGATCGACACATATGTGTCGATGATAGGGTAGTTGAGATTTTGTAACTTCGACTACATAATGTAGACCCAAAAATGTTGTTCCATATGTAGACATTCATATAAGGTATGAGTAATAAGCCCATCAAGTAACAGTTCTTCTAAATATAGACCAACCTTACAGTATGCTAAATTAATCTTGTTTAAAGACACTACAACATATTTGTTTACATGTAGCAATAATTGTAACATATTATTTGAATAATTAGAAGACTCCATAAGTATTACCCCTCCACATTTATCCAGTCTGATATTACATTTTTTAATGTTTCTTTTCCCACTCTATTTAAATTATCAATACTATGATGGGAGGATAAGCTCAATGAATAAATGTCCCGTCAATATAAATTCTCAAAGACGTTAGTCAATGGAACATTTGGGGGTACAAAAGTACTTTTAATCTTCAGTTAACCAGGAACAAATTCATTGCCATTGTTAAAATAGACAGACAAGTTCAACTTTCTAACAAAAAATGTAAACTCTAATAAAGTATCTGACACACTGAACCTAGAAATAGTTGTAAATGTAAATCCTCTCTCAAAGAGACTGAAATGTGCATCTATAAAAATAACATTGCAATAATTGAAAATTTTGAAACCATTTTTTGAAATAAAATATAGGATATAACTAGTGTCCTGAAATCCTGTTGTTAACATCTCTTGGAATGAACTCGACCTCGACAGGATTTGTGATTTCTCTTTTTCGATAAAGGGGGCTCTAAGTTGTTTGTTATTTGCTCATCCAAATAAATGGGCTTGTCCAAAAAAAGGAGAAGATGGAATATCTGAATAGAACAGTCTGAAGGATTCCTTATGTCACTAGGACCCAGTGTTGCACCTTCTGTGGCATCCAGATATGGCCTCATGTTAGAATCCAAAGATCTAGGCGTAGAATTATTGAATACCTTTGATTTAGGAGCTGAGTATAGTGAATTTGTTTTATCGGCATTGGCATCTCATTCAAAATTTTTTTCTGTTTCCTTGCCTTAATAAAGACTTCTTGCCATTCAACATAACTAAAAGTCATTAGGTAGAATTCTGAATATTGTTCAAAATGTAAATCAGATTTAATATTAGCATCCAAACTGCCTATTTGAGATAACAGCATTCCCATTTTTTTGATATTCTCCAAGGTAATTATTTTAATAAGTCCAGGCCTTGCTTATTTAATATGTCTATTAACTCAAAATGTAATAATGGTGAGCCTTGATAAACACCATTTGGAAACTTCCACATATGTAAACCTTGCGGTACATAACCTTTAGAAATACATTTGCAAATAAGTATTGTTAAGTTGTGTCATTCTATAATCTAATAGTAATTTCTAAAAATGTGAAATGTGTTGTGCTAAAGTAGCTCTGAAGAGTATCAAATATATAAGGGTAAATATAAATATAAATGTTCTATTATATGATATTCCACACTAGGATTGTAGATAAAATATAAGACCTAGGAATATAGTAATAGTACAAGACATAGAATACAAACCGAAATAGAAAGAGATCAGAATAAGTAAATATGTATATAGATAAAGAATATAAATATATCTACAAGGGTGGGAGTTTGGCATAGTGGTTAAGGTGTTCACCTTATAGGCACAAGCTACAATGTTTGATTTTTCACATGGGGTAATTATCTGGGCTTGGAATGGCCCACAAGGACAGTTAGCCTGGTACTAATTTATGAATTTATGATCCTATGAACAACTTTACATATAGTAAATAAAATCAAAAAAATGTAAAATCATCTGACCTATACATTTATAAATATGAAAATAGCAATCTGATTTCCTCCCTATAGTAGACCATGGAGATAATGTGAGGTACAGGGAAAGATGACTGTAGAGATATGCAGTTTGGTCAGCTTATAATAAAGATTATGAACACCTGTTTAACTTTTCTTATTTATAATAAGTTACTGATGGACTTTTTTAAGATGATGTATACTGAAAATATGAGACACATTAATATGAAACAGAAAGATTAGCTAAGTATTGTTAGTCTAATGGAGAGTTTGAGAGGTAGTTTGTCTTTTTCAGCAAACTAGAAATACTTTATTCCATGGTAGAATGTTTTAGGGTTATATCATTAGGTAATTTTTTAATTTGTTTTAAAAGTTTTGTTCACAGCTGAAGATTTCATATTGTTATATATAAAGTATATAATAAGTTCTGTACATAAATGTGATTTCATTATATCTGTGTTTTTCTCTCTTATATACTGTGAATGTCTGATTATAAATGAACATCTATTAATATTAATGGAGTGAATAATCCAGTAAGGAGGGGGAGTCTGCTCAAATACTTGCAATTACATAAAACTTAAATAGTATTTCTACAGGAAACATGTTTACTTAATAAAGATGTAAACAAACTTTCATTAAAGAATTATTTGGTTTTAGCAGGTTCTGACTTTTGAGCTAAAAGAAGAGGCACCCTCAGAACACACCAGTAATGCCTAAAGTAAAATATACCTATGTTGATAGAAATGGTATATTAAGCATTGTTATGACTGAGTGGAACAGAAAACTATATACATTGGTGAACTCTTACTGGATTCCAGGTGCTGAAGCTAGAGATGCAAACAATTAGACACTATAGCCTATTACATGAAAGGTGAAGTCATAATGGCTGGTGATTTTAATTGTATTTTATCAGACAAAAATTCCATTGCAGATAGAAAGTTTTGAATCACATCTTCAGCTAGAGACTTAAATTTTGTAAATCTAATGAATTTAAAAGATGTATATTTGAGCTAAGGAAAACAAACTCACTTCAGTTTACCCATTATTCATATAGCAATGGAACACAAACAAATGCTGATAAAAATTTTGTCTCAAACAATCTTTTATCACCTATCAGAAAAGTTTCAATAGTTTCATGTTCATTACTGGATCATAATTCTATAGTCTTTAACATTATTTTAAAAACTCACAATTTAATAAATCACAGGAGATGACCATTGTACATTATTGAAATAAAAGGCTTCAAGGATTGGTATGTTAAAGAGATGAAAAGATTTCCTCGAAATAAACATCAATGGTGACATGGCTGACATTGTCCTGTAGGCTTCACTAAAGACTTACTTAAATGGAGGAGTTACAAGATGATATATTAGTAAAACAAGAGAATGGAAAAAAGAACTGAATACACTACAGGCCATAACAGACACATTAAAGTTAAAATTAAAATCAAATGACATTATCAGTCAGTCTGAACTTAAAACTTAAATACAAAATTTGTTGAATTTCTAAATTATAAAGTTTGAATAAACCAGGAAAACCTTAAACTTTAGGTGTATTCAGTAAACCCTTTAAGCTTGCATAAATTTGCATTAGATCAAGGAAAATTAATAAACTAAATCATATTAAAGAAATTCTAACACATATAAATAATAAAAAGAAAGAAGAATAGATATTAAAAGTATTTTTGAGGGCTTTAAAATATTTTATGAAAATATAAATAATACTACATATGACCTAGATAATGATGATACAGTTAAAAAATTTCTAAGGGAAAATATAAATAATCAAATAATAAGTGAACAAATAAAAAATGATAGACCATTTACTTTAACAGAAATAAAAGATCAAATAAAAAAGTTAAAAAATAATAAGGTCCCGGGCTTAGATGGTCTTATACCAGAACTATATAAAATACTACTGGATGATGCAGTTAAAATGTTAGATAAGGTCTATAGAGAAATTAAAACAACTTCTGAGGTCCCACCATCATGGAAATATTCCCTTATACCACCTATTTTAAAACAAGATAAGGCTCCTACAAAGTGTTCATCATGCAGACACATTTCACTTTTAAATGTAGACTATAAGATGTTCATGTTAGATAACATAATTAATCTACTTATACCTATACTAATTAATAATGATCAAACTAAATTTATTTTAAATAGACAAGTACAGGATAATATAATATGAATACATTCACTAATAGAATGTGCAATAAAAAAATAAAAGAGAACTTTCCATCATTAGTCTCAAATTAGATATGGATTTTGACTTGGTTAATTGGTTGTACCTGTTTAAAACACTTAAAGGGTATAATTTCTCTCCTGAGCTAATTGCATACATTTTAAGTTATACAATAACTCTTGTGCTTATGTTAAAATAGGTTATTTTCTTTCTAATTCCTTTAAATTACAAAAAGGCACAAACATATAATTAGTTTTATGTGTCAGTTTGAAGAAATATCAAACTTAAGATTTAATCATAATAAAACAAGTACATTACTAATTAATAAAAATTTAAAATTTCATAGAAATATTATTCTAACTCCAAATGGAATAGCAATCAAATGAAATATCTTGGTATAACCATTATGCCTAATAGTAAAGAAATGATACAAACAAATCTTTAACAGGTTGTTGATAAAATTTTAAGTGTAGTCACAAATTGGAGCAAACTCTTTTATTACCATGGAAGAACAATTAATGATGGTAAGTCCTCCTAAAATATTGTTTGTCTTGCAATCTTCAGTACTATCTCCAACAAAAAAATGGTGAAGAAGATAAATAATATTCTACTTAATTTTTTGGCATCCTAATAAACCAAGAGTTTCCTTTGATTGGCACAGAAAAGTTTGGGCTAATGGAGGAATCAGATTCCCTGATATTCGTTTGTATGCTACGCCAACAATTGTAAAAGTTATAGAATTGTGGATAGATTAATCTTATGATTCAAAATGGAAAAAATACATCAAGAAATATTAGTAAATAGTAAATACATCACAACCAATCATAAACAAATGAAACATCTCACTGAATTTAACTAAAACTGAATTGTAAGGTAAGGTCATTACTGATTTGGATACTGAGATTAGACAGTACCATAGTTTCCATCATTGGACTACATTGTATTATAGTATTCCTACAAAAATTGACAGACATGTAGCCACTATCATTGCACATAAGCAGAAAAAAACTTAAAAGGTATGCAAACAGCTATATACAGAAATCCATTTATCCCTTACCTGTGCCCATTAATAAGAACTTTTTGAATACAAAAACACAACAAAAAAATTACACAAACATCACACATAATACACTAACTAACACAAAATAATCTCTATAATATATCCATTATATAAAATATATATTCTAAAATAGTTCCTATATAATATATAATATTGATAAGTAATCCCATAATTTTTAATATTTTATTTTTTTTTAATTTTTGTTATTAAGTTTGTTTTATGTTTTTTATATGCTTTATTATATTTCCATTTAATTATATTAAATGAATTCCAATGGTTCCAGAGTTCCAATTATATTATTATTAATTATCAAACAAAAAAAATATTCATATAAAAAAATATCTGTTTGCATCTGAGAGCTCTCTGTTCGGAATGAAGAATCGAATTCCCATGACAGTGTGACTTTTGATAACCCATCTTTTCAGTTGTTTTTTTTGCCAACTTTTTTAGTTATCCAAAGCATAGACAACTATTTAAAATCATGAGAATATGAAGAATACAGTCTTGCACAGTATGGACAAAACAAATTAATTCTCTGGTTAAATTTATATAATCTAAGATGTGTGTAATATGCATTGTTCCAAATCATCAATTTTGCATCAGTTCAGTTTTAGAAAGAAATTTATTTTTTATATTTATATCAATTGCTTTTTTTTTCTCTGTTTTCTTTTTCTAAATTTTGTCTAAATACTCTGAAAATCAAAATTTTTGAAAAAAAATTTTCCACTAATTTAAATTTTATAAAGTCTTTATAAATTTGGGTTGGATGTCACAACAATTCAGAATCTCAAAGAGCACTTATCCGCAAAATAAAGCAGCTGTAAGCAAAAGTTAAGGTAGCTCAAGGCAAGTTCTTAAAACATGTATTATAACAATTGTGTCAATTCATAGGTAGATTCATTTAAGTCTAATTTCAAAAGTTTAAAAAAATCAAATTAAGAGCATCAAAAAGTATTAATGATTTGATGCTATGATCGCATCAGCTGATTTCAGATTTTTATTATTATTAAAATTAGGAGGTTCTGTAGATATTGAATATTATCATATATAATAAAAGTTTGCAAAAGTTAGCAAAAAGACAGTTTATATTATTATGACCCCCATGATATATGATACCATATCCCATTATTTTAAATAAGACTAATTTTGTCCATTTAGGCAAAATTTTTAGGATATTCATTCCTATCCAATCAAGACCCACCATTCAAGACCACCCATTTTATTGTCATCATTTTAAATTTTAGTAATTTAAAATTTATTTAAATAATCAAATAATATGCTTCAAAGTCAGGTAGCCAAAGTTTTTTTTAGGGTCATTAATTTCTCATAAAGATATTCTAGTTCTTTTTTGTAGTTCTTAGATTTTATCTAGAGATTTTTGCTCTTGTTTAATTTGTTTTTGAAAAAATTAATTGGGCAGACCTAAATAAGACGATAAATATGTAGTATATTCATTTTAGTAACTATTCATTTGCTTGATACCGTAGTTAGTTTTAAATTCTTCATCTTCTTCAACTCCAGCTATTGTGTGTGTGTTATACTCGTTTAACATTATTGTTATAAAAGTCCTTATTATCCGTAGAGAAGTTGAATAAGAACTTTTTGAATGATGTCTCTAGTTTTTCAGATTACACAAATTAATCCATTATACCCATGTTGTCTGGAGCATCTACAAATAATAATTCTAATTCTAATTATGACTCAGATTTTCCACCTTTAAGTATACGCCCACATAATCTTGATGGTATGGCTCCTAATTTAAACTCAAATCAAATTGTTGATGTTTCTTTTCATTTGGAGCTGAATGGGTCTAAACAGACTTTGAGGACAAACAGATCCAGAGGTCAACAGAAAACCAGGGCAAGAGGCTGACAAAGAAGGAATTAAGTTGTCGTATATTTAACCTTAGCTCTCATATTTTGAAGGTGGACTAACATAGATTCTTGGATAAAGGTTTTACCTTTATCCTTGCTTTGTGGATGATTTTGCTCAATTAATGGTTGACTTTAAGCTATACGTTAGAAAACTAAGCTTAACATATATTTTGCATGATGTAAAGGGGTTTAGTGAACTTTATTCTAATGTGCTTTGCAGAGCTGGATCAAGGTCAAATGGGGGCATGGATAGGGTAATGGATCAGGGACCCCGTACTCAACCCCCCCCCATGCAGCCATTCCAGTGTCCTATTACTTAACTATTTCTCCCCAGTTACCATGTCCACTGTTCAAAACTCAAAGTTTACATACTGTTTTCTGCTTTAATTCTATAATGGTTACAGATATTTGGATTTAATTTAAAACTTTTATTTCAAATTTTATAGCAAAATCCCACATTCAAAGAAAATGCTTCTGGCCAGTGGCAGATTAAGTTTACCTTTGAGCTGTTTTCAAATCATAGACCCCTTGAACACATTTTAAGGACCATGCAAACATACAAGAATTCTTTGATTTACCTTCCAGATTGTATTAAATGATATTCCTTGTATAATACAGTGCCACTTGTTAGGGCGTGTTTTAAATGTATAGTTTTAAAATGTTTCCAGTAAGCAATGAAACAAAATATATAAACAAATAATGACAGAAATGCCCAATTCAGAACATTTCAACCATAAAAGGCCACCCAAACTTCTGTCATTACAATCTACCCAAACCAGTCAATATGCACAGTATTTGCAGAAGTAAAAGTCATCTGACTAATTCCACATTAAAGAGATCTATAACTAATGAAGAGGTTGCTGCTAGCAAATAACTTTATATTTCAGTGTTTCATCTACAAATTCAGTGCATGCTGCTCTTGAAGAATAAATTGCCTATGTTGCATTAAAAAAATGGTAAGCTGGTAATATTGCAATACAGAATTGATGGCTACAGGTTCACAGTTACTAGGCATCTCATCCAAAGAAGGATAAAATCAGGACTACAGCACCCCACCCCCTTAAAGTGCAACACAGTATCAGAAATCCATCTACATGCTGTGGGAGTAGAGTCAGTAACAGAAGTACAAAAATCATATGAATACATTTCTGACAGAGGCTGAAACATGAACTGCTGCTGCCCAAGAGGTAGTGGGTGGTTTTGCTGGGACTGACCTAAGTAAACACGAACTAGCATAAAGGATAATGCATGGAAGTCAGAGGAAGGCAGCTGTAGGAGGATAATGCCTGATTGCTGGATGATTGGAGGAAGGCACTGTGAAACAGTTGACTATAAAAGTAACAAGTAGCCAAAGGTGCAGCATAATGCCAGGATACCTGATAGCTAGTCTCCCCCAACAAGGAATTTTAATTTGTACTGGTGCAGTGAATAAAGAATTCTGTGAAGAAAACAGATGACAGCATATTAGGTATAACCCAAGAGAACTCTCTGGTGACTTATTCAGTCACACTGAGGAAAATGGCAGACTCAGATAATGAAATAACTGGACCAGAGGATTATTAGCAACTCCTTTACTTAATGGCGAGTGTTAAACTGATCAAGTGGATGTTTATTATTGTGCTTGAATAACTAAGCACTTCTCAAAAACCAAAACTCTAACAATGAATACACTTAGGATATTACTAAAACAATGACATATAAAATTAAGAACATTTGTAAGAAAACATTCACTGGGACACTTGGTTACATAAAATTAAATAAAGAAAATAAGTAACTACAGGCATCTAGAATGATACAACATAGGCAATAAAACTTCACAGGATTAAAATCCATTCTCATGTCTATTTGCAGCCAGTTCAGTTTAGATGCCCTGTCAAAAACAACAACACTTGACTAATAATTGTTCAGAAATCAAAATTATGTATGTAATAAGCCTTAAAATACAAACCAGTTCCAAGAATTAAAATGTTAGCCCATGAATTCCACAAGCAGCCAACCACAATAAATAAAATTTAGGCTGAATATTGATTAAATAAAAGACAAAACTGGCAGCAGACTCTTAAATAAAAAAGCTACTTGTATAAAATGAAATGTCTGCACCACAATTGTTTCAACTCCACTTCCACCCACTGCTGCCTAACATCATAAAAAACTCTTCTGAAGAGGATTCCAGCTGCTCCCCCTACAATTCATTTAACTCTAGTGGACATTAGCACCATAGAGAATTCCTCCAATCTGAACTCCAAGGCTACACTCCATACAAACCCCATTAACATCAATGCACTAAAACCAGCAAAACATGCCCCAGGTTCCAGTCTCCTTTTGGTGGTTATTCTTGGCCTTGACGTCATATTGACTGGCAAATAAAACTGCCACAGTAAAACTGACAAGTGTCTTATGTAGTTGTGGAACAAATATATGTAGAACCTGAAGGTACAGAAATAAATCTTTTTAAAACTGGAAGCATGCAGAATGCCTCAGATATGCTTAATGCTGAATATAGCTCACAAAGTATAAATCAAAATATTACTACCTTCATCTGTTTTATACATTCTCAGTAATATCTACCAGTAATAAACTGCAAACATAAAAAGGGTTTAAAGAACTGCAGTTTTCTAGCCATTTTACAGCAGGAAAGGAAACGTTAACATTTAGTCAGTGAACCAGCAAGTAAGATGTAGCCTGTGACTCTACACATGCCACAAATTGCCTGTGAAAAGTCTCCTAACATACACACACATTACGTACACACACTTTTTATCTAGTTTAAATCATACTTACACAGACATACACACACACACACACACACACACACACACACACACACACACACACACACACATGCTTACCTTTTCTCATAGAGGAACGGCAAGTTTAAATTCCATGCATAAGCGTGGAATGCTTTTTCCATGGTGGTATGTGTGCAACGCTACACACGCATGGTTCTCCTTAAAGGAGAAGGCACCACTACCATGGTGTTAAGAAGTTTTTTTTTACTATATTATTCAAATAAATGTTTAAGCCTCTTGACCAGAGTGGCCCCCTCAGCCACGGGGCCCTAGGATACTGCCTATGTCACCTGCTGCTGGATCCAGCTGTGGTGCTTTGTAAGCATAGTACATATAATCCCAGTCTACTGAACACTCCATGTATTTTCAGAAGCCTGTATCCAGGACATCAAAAATATGTTTAATAAGAAAAATGTTGTTAAAAATTTTAATTTGGCTTACAATTAATATAAGGCTTTTATTAATTTGACTAACAAGCAGTTAAGAATTATGAAAGCCAATAAAGGCAACAGTATTGTTCTGATGGACAGTGAATATTACTGTAAATGCATACTTGAGATGTTATCTGATACCGTGTATTATAATTTAATTTCTAAGTATGTCATGGTAGAAAAATTTAATCAAGTATGTGGGTGTTTAGTAGATTTATTAAATCAAGGATACATTGATTTTCAGACTTTTGAAATCTTAAAAAGTGACTTTCCTAAAGTAGGAGTCATTTTTGGAACTCCTAAAATCTATAAGAATGCTATCAATCATTCATTTTGACCTATTGTTTCGCCCACCATAGCAAAACTGAAAATATTGCCATATATTTGGATTCCATACTTAACCCTATGTTCACAGCTCACAATTTTATTTACAAGACTTGTGGGTTTGCTTGGATACATCGTGAAACTATTAGTTTCTTGGCACTGAAACTATGCTCATTTCTGTAGGTGTTGTTTCATTATATACTTGCATTCCATGGGACATTGGAATTCAATTTGTCCGTTTCTAAGTAAATATATTTCATTACAAACTGGTCAAATAAACGCTTTGTGTCGATTGTTAGATCTAGTATTTACCAATAATTTTTTCATGTTTCAAAATAATATCCATCAGCAACAAAAGGGCATAGCTATGGGGGCCAGAATAACCCTTGTTTTGCCAATCTGGTAATGGCATGGCGGGAAAGTGATATACTTATTAAGCATCCTTTTTATTGCTATGTCTCATTCTATAAATGTTACCCAGACAATTTAATATTCATATGGAATGGTACCTGAGATTAATTTTTGATTTTTCTAGCAGACATTAATATTAGCACAGAGTTTCTTAAATTTACTGTTGTGTCAATGGCACTTCTGTGAATTTTCTAGACTGACCTATTACTAATGATGCTGTGCAAAAATGATTTCATAGTAAAATTTTTCACAGATTTACATTTGTGAATAGTTATTTACATTTCTGAAGTATGCATCCCACCCACTTTTATGAGATGTAGCACTGCTAGACGGCAATTTATCAGATAAGTCAATTTATTAGTGATGATATAATGTTTTAGAAAAAGCTATGTTAACTGAGTTATTTGAAAATCATGGTTATTCTGGAACTAGATTATATAATATTTTGAAGAAATTAAAAATAAATATAGTGATATATTCTATCCAAGGTTAAAAATGAACAGCGTAAGAGGTTTATAAATTCCTTTGCCCTAACAATTTGTATAAGTTCTGTTAGTATTAAGAATATAGTCAACAATAATTGGAATATAGTTCTGGGCAATAAAGAGTTGACTAATTTTATTGGTGAAATTCCTAATTTCACCTATAAAAAAAGTACCAACCCATTTAGTTATTTCAATAAAAATAAGTGCAGCTCTGTTGTTAGTACAAGTGAACCATGTGGTATATATAAATGTCAAAATTGTAAATTATGTAGGTATATCTCTAATACTAATTCAATAATTATCCAGGTTTCAGGTAATGTTTTATATGCAAATAAGAGGTATACTTGCAAATCTAAAAATGTCATTTATCTTACTCTCTGTTCCTCACGGCTGGCTTATTATGTCAGCAAGATGACTAGAACTTTAGCAGAATGCATTTATGAACATGTCTTAGCTATCAAGAACAAAGACTCAAATAATGCATTAGCCAGACATTCTTTGTTGTGCCATACTTTTAAAAATTAGATTTTTTTGTGATTGATAGTTTATCTGATATTAGGAGGGAAGGGGACCTTTGCAATATGCATAAATAAAAGGAAACACACTGGTAAATTATTTTAGAAGCAGATACATTCCCTGGTTTAAACTATAAATGTAAAGTGTTTATTGTCCATAAAAAGAAATATATATATAGATATATATAGATATATATAGATATATATAGATAGATAGATAGATATATGGAATCATGTATTTAGTTTATTATTTGAGGTAGACAGTCCTTTAAATTTGAGAGTTTTGATTGGTTGTATTAATCATGTGATTTTAATTATATGTATTTAAATGAAGTTTGATATACAAAAAAATTGTGGTTTGAAGAAGTTCTATAGGAAAATAATCAACAAAAGTGCTTACCAATTATATTTGCTTTAAGGCTGTTTTTGACGAATACTGTTGGTATACATTTGACTAGGCATATCAGTTGATTTGTCTTATCTACTGTTTTAAAACCAAAACCAAATTAAAAAAAAAAAACAAAACAAAGAAAAGGCCTGCTTTTATGGAGCTATCACCTGGCTTTATTAACCTGTTTTGTATCACATGTAATATTAGAGATCGTGTCTGTCTTTGTGGGTGTCATATTCCTTGAAGCTAATCACGAAAACTTTATTACAAAACTTTTCCAGTCTGACTTGTCCTTAGCAATGTTTGTATCACATGAAATATGGCAGGCTGTGCCCACTTTTGTGAAGCTCATATTTCCTGAAATACATTATGAAAGACTAATCTCTTGTTTGGCAAAAAGGGTTATAGAGCCTGCTTAAATAGGCTTGAATATATATGACTAATATGACCAGTCCCCATTCTTCTTCCTGCTGAAAATAACCCTTTTTGTGTTCAGTGGGAAGTAGCCACTTACAGCCACACTAGGTGACTCACATTTTCTTTTTGAAAAATGCATGCATTACAGTGGAAACAAGTCACAGTGCTCACTTTTACAGAGCTCGTGGATATGTACAAGAAGGAGAAAAAATATAAGCACAGTTTGAGACCTCAGAACCTTTTGTATAGACTTTCTGTGCCCATAGAATAAAAATCCACCAAGTGGTGAAGTGCAGATTATACAAAACCTTTAATAAAAATAAGTGCCTATGTTGTAAAAAATGCAACAAAATGGAGTGGGCTCCTGGGATAATAATTTTCACAATACTGCAAATTACAGAAATTATGTTAATTGCAGACCAAGTGGCTAGAACATCTATAGCTGGTTGCTTGGGGAATCCACAGTGAAAGGGACAATACCCCTGGTCTCAGAGTTTGGTTTTGTGGTGTTCCAGTCCAGGGGTCTTCACCAGTGGCAGCTGGTGACTTCAAATCAAAGGGGGGGGCTGCAGGAGACAGCTGAATGGGTGGGGTCAATGGGAAGGGGTATGGCCAACTAGAAAGGGGAGGAGCTATGCTCAAAACCACAAAAACTAACTAAATACACTGCCCTGGGTGCCAAACCGTCATTATGAGAGTCCAATCAAGAGAAAATGAAGTGTAGAAGAATAAAAATATTTCAATGCATTGGCTGCATGACAGCTTACTTAATATCTAGATGGAAACAAAGAGGTTGTGAGGCATGAAAAAATAAATTACTTTTTAAATATATTAATGGAATGCCAGTCAAAATCAAGTATAAGAAAAACAAGCAGCACTCAACTCAAACCAATTCTTGCACTGCAGTTCTAATTATAATTTATAATCAGCTTTATTAAAGTACCAAGTAACATGCTGAAAGTAGAAATCTCTGATGCTCCCACTTGTAAAAATGTTTCTTATCAAAAAAAGACCTGCTGCCTGACAACTATCTACTTGTTTCATGGGGAAAACATGATCAAAGTAAAAAATTAAAAGCAAACAAGAAATAACCTCAAGATACATTGCTTAAAAAGATTACTGTACAGGTTATGGACCACACGATTGGCATTCTGTTTAGCTTATGGGTAAAGCTTGCAGAGATGACTGGAAGTCTCCAAGTGTAATGAGCTTCTTAAAATAATGTAATCCTGTCCTTTATTACAAATACTGTCATATGCATTTCAATACCCAAGGCGTATACATTATCTAGTTAAGTATTCTCTACATGGCAACAACAGAAAAGCTTTCAATGTTGGCAATTCTTTAACAGTATGCTAATTAAAGCTTACTTGCATCTTACGATCTCAGCCAAGCTTACCTGATGGTCATTAAAGTATTGCTACTTAAACACAGAGCAACAGGCACTTTGAGTAATAAGTATAAATCAACAGTACAAAAATATGTCAGAAACCAGACCATTCTGCAAAAATCAAGGACAGATGAAAAGCCACTCTAGTACTTGTGTCTACCTTGGACGGGGGGGGGGATACTCTGCACATTTGCACTGCATAACTACTTCTTGCCTTGCTTCGACACATCAAGAGTCACTACATGGGGGAGTGGGGTGCAACAAGTATGTCACAATTTGAAATGTCTCTGGCTGACTGTGATGGCCCTGACACATTTGTCATTCCTCTCAACCTCAGAGCAAGAAATCTGGACAAAGCCATACAAAGAAGTGGGACAAAGGCCCAAAAATAAGGACAGTTTTTAAATATTGCTCTTATAAACTTAGAAAGATAATAGAATAGGTCTTGCATTAGTATGAATTTTCTGAATGGTATGAAATCTGAAACTGAAATGTCTGTCATTATTTTTTAACTTCAGTCTTTAATGATTTGTCACTAATTTGCCAAAAAAAAAACACAATTTTATGAAAAATGGACTAAAAATGTGATGTAAAAATATAAAATAGCCACACAATACAGCTGGGAACCTGTCAAAGAAGGGACACTTTAATATTAGTACTGCTAACTTGAGCAGCTGACAAAATAAAAGAATCTACATGCATTTCTGAAATAAAAGTAATCTATAACTCTGATTATTACAGTTATTTCTTAATTGTAAACCCTCCATGTTTTCTTCCAAAATTGCTATTTTGTGGAGGGATTATTAGGGGGAAGAGCAACATTTTGAGCCAAAATCAGGGACAGTTGAGAGGTTTGGCTATACCTAATTATAAAAAGCAATTTATTTGCATGTACCTCTCAACCTGTTAATGCAATTAATCTGGACAAGGCCAAATATATTGGGGGAACATACAAACAGTACTAAAAATTGCTCTTGTATAAACTGAGACAGTTGATAGAACAACAGGTCTTACATTAGCATGCATTTTTCTAAAGGTTATGAAGTCTGCAACTCAGTGTGTCATTATTTAGTGACTTAATTCCTAAATGATTTGCCAGAAAATCACAAATTTTATGAGGAACAAACCAAAAATAAGAAGCAAAAATCTATTCATTCTTTGAAAATCTGGACAGTTGGGAGGTATAGTTCAGCTGGGGCTGTCTTTAAGTTTGATGCCCTTCCCCCTCACAAAATCATGGTCGAATTGAGCCTCCCCCGCAGCCATTCCAATGATCCATTACTTGGCTATTTCACTCCATTTACCATAAACACTAATGTGCATACTGATTTACTTCTATGATGATTTGGACTTCATTTGAAAGTTTTATTTTGCATTTTACAGCACAAACACTAAGCCATCTGCTAAACAAACTTAGCATTAAAACTTCTCTGCCCTTGAAACTCACATTCATTGAAACAGCATTAAAACCCACATTCAAATTAAATACATTTTACCAGTGGCAGATAAATATTAATTCTGGGCTGTTTTCAAATCATAGGCCCTTTGAATATTAAACATACATGTGCTCTTTGATACACCTTCCTATTGTTATGAACATTTTTCCAGTAAACTATGAAACAAAACACATGCACCAATAATGACAAAACTGCCTAATTCAGAACATCTTTCCAGTAAACAATGAAACAAAATGCATGCACCCATAATGACAAAACTGCCCAGTTCAGAACATTTCCATCATAAAAGTCTACTCAAACTTCTACAGTCCACCATTATTAGTAAATATGCGCAAGTCTACAGTCCACCTTTATCAGTAAATATGCACAATCTCTGAAGAAGTAAAAAAGTAATCTAAATAATTCCACATTAAATAAATCTGTATCTAATGAAGAGGTTGCTACTAGCAAACACCTTTATATTTCATGGTTTCATCGAAAAATAAAGTGCCTGATGGCCCTGAGGAATAAATTGCCTATATTACATTAAAAATGATAAGCTAGTAATATTGCAATAGGAAATGTATGGCAAACTGATAACAGGCTCATAGTTAGTATCTTAACTTTTTCAGTACAGCAGCATTCACCCCTTGTGGGAGTAGAACCAACAACCTTCTGCATCAAAAGCAAGTACACAACCTGTTGTGCTATTAACAATGCAAGCTGACTTAGCATAAGCAGCACTAAACTTCTCTTCCCCTGCAGCTCTCAGCTCCTTTTAAAATCTACTCAATACTCAACTGCATCTCAACTTCGCAGCACAAGATATCTGGAAAAAGCCAAATTTATTGGGGGGGGGGTCAAAAGCCCAAAAAACAGGGACACATTAAATATTGCTTGTATAATCTTGGAAAGTTGCTAGAATAAAATGCTGTTACCACCATACATTTTACTGCCAAGGTCCCTGTGCAAAAGAGTCAGAGCAACATACCACTATGCCAAATCACCTGCTTTGTGAAAGAAAAATGCTGTGTTACCACCATATATTTTACTGCCAAGGTCCCTGTGCAAAACAGTCAGAGCAACATACCACTACGACAAATCAGCTGCTTTGTGAAAGAGCGGAAGACTGAAACTTAAATGGCTATCATTTAATGAATTCAGTTCTCACCATAGCTGTCAACCTCTTAGCACAAAACACCTGGACAAACCCAGTAATGAGGGAATACAGCCCTCAAACATATTCAGTGAATTCAGTTCTTGCCATAGCTGTCAACCTTAGCACAAAAAACCTGGACAAAGCCAATAATGTGGTAATACAGTCCCAAAAATAAGGACAAATTTCAAATATTCATCTTATAAACTTAGGTTGCACTACTATGTATTTTCTGAAGAATATGAAGTCTGAAATTCAAATGCCTGTCAATTTTACTTCTGATGGAACAAAAACAATTTTCAGCAGAGGCCCATGGAGAAATACTGCAGACACATGTCTTTGTAAAATGGTAGGACACCAGAGCAAATCCACAACAAACACAGGGATGAGATGCAGACTCCACACAGAAGGCACCCCAGCCAAGAATCAAACCAGAAAACCTATAGCTGTAAGGCAACAATGCTACCACTGCACCATCAAATATGTAAGGAAGTAAACATTCAGAAACCTGAAGTCTGAAATTCAAATGCCTGCCAATTTTATTTAACATTTGTTAATGAGGACAGTCTGACTTGGAACAAAAAAACAATTTTCAGCAGAGGCCCAGGAAGACATAATGCAGACATGTCTTTGTAACATGGGAGGACACAAAAGCAAACCCACACAGACACAAGGAGAAGATGCAGACCCCACACAGAAGGCACCCCAGCCAAGAATCAAACCTGAGAACCTGCAGCTGTGAGGCAACAATGCTACCACTGCACCATCAAATATCAAGCATTGCAACATTTAGAAACCACAGATATTATGATGAACAGATCAGATCAAATATGAGGCAAAATTCTGCAATTGTTTTACAAATGGTGGTGGGTAGGGAATTCAGGTCTTTAACACCTGCATACAAGGTACAGGGTTCAAGCCTGAGGTATTCCCTACCACACCACCATGAGTTTGTTCTAGTCACCAGTATATAGCAACTGGGGCATTTACACACACACACACACACACACACACCTTGAGCGATCATCCATAGCTGTCTTACCTGGAGCAATGTAGATCCCATCCCTTTGTGCCATAAATCCATAGCTACAAACCCCTGCCCATTGGAGCACATCCACTACACAAGATCTTCCCCTGACGAGACTCCAGACTGCTGACGTGGCAGTCCGAGTCTGATGAGTTTCCTGTGAAGGTCTATGCAGTTACAACTGCATAGACTTCTGGGATCATGTTTCCCAGTCCGGACTGCTGCTGAAACAGTCTGCGCATGCTCCAGACTGCCTCAACAGCAGTCCGGACTAGTGCGCATGCGCGGATTTTTCATATTTATTTATCTTTTATTTTCTTTAATTTTACAGCTGGGGGGGGGGGCTGCAGTCCGGTAGTCCAATAGCACGGGCCGCCCCTGGTCTTCACTATCAAGCCTCTTCCTGGTTCTAGCAGTTAGTGACAGCTCTTCTTTTTTTGAATAAACACCTTTATAGAATTATCACTTGTGACAAAGGCAAACCCACATTTATATAAAAGTAATCAAACCATATTAACAAGCTCACTTTTACAAACACTATACATCACAGATATTGTTCTATACAATATAATCAGTCCAACATTACATAAATTGTTAAAATTCCTGCTTTCTCTTAAACCTCATTCTTTCTTCAAAGCATTTTTCTGCATGTATTGCTCCCACAATTTCCATTTTTTCTATGTATTTTAATTCTACCTTTTTCTAAAGATCACATGTCCTGTTCTTTTATCTCTGTTACAATATGCTACTTTAATTATAGCTGGTTTAGACTTTGATTTCCATTTGCTAGCAATTGGCTTTTGCAATCACCAGAATTAAACCTAACAAGGCATTACTATGTCTAGGTAAATTAGATCCTGTATTCCATGTCAAAAAGCATTTCCTTGACTACACTCATTTGCTCACTCAGCATTCCTGACAGAGTACTCTATAGGGAATGTTTAACTTTTACCAATTTTTTACACTCTAAGAACATATGCTCATAGGTACGTCTTTCTTCTAAATTACACCTCCAACATTTGCTGTCTACCTGAGGGCAAATTCTTTGGAGTCTGTTTCAGGTATAAAAGTACCTAAGCAAACACTTCCAGGCAAAAATCCTAAATCCTCTAAATTTTGCTGCATATTCGGGAGCCATTCATATGTCCTCCCATTGTTTCTTTGTGAAATGCTTATTTAATATCTCTTTCCAATCTTTCCTGACCTCCTCTAACTGATTCCTACAGTTTTCATTAAAAATTCTCTGTGCCCTACTAATTATTCCTTTTTAAGAGCAACTTCTGTTCTAGATTCAACTAAAGAATTCAACCAGTCCAGGTCTTTCATTTATGATCCCCCTATCCCTTTCTCTTTGTCTATACTCTGATATCAATCTTTGATAGGGAAGGCAATCTCTATCCTGCAGTTTAAATGTCTTCTTGGCCTCTTCAGATACTATTACCTGTCCCTCTCTAATTATTTGTTTCCAGTACCTTAGTTCCTTTGCTAGCTTCATCCAGTAAATTTCAGGCCCATTTTTTCTACTGTCTGTAGCCCTAATGGCAGTTATTCTTATCAGCAGAATCACCTTTCTCCATTCCAGTGTTGGCTTAGTTCATAGTGTACTTTTTCCTATTTTATGAATATAATGTTTATGCCTTATTATTATCTTTAAGAATTTGCATTCAAAATCCCACTATTTCCTTATTTCTTGAATTACTCCATGCTAAATCATAATCCCTTTCACCTTTGAATTGTAGCTTTCTACTTGTGTTATGTATGAGTCTTAACTGTGCATCTCTAAAATATCCCTTAAAATCAGGTAATCCTAAACCTCCTTGTTCTATTGGAAGGATCAACTTATCCCACTTAACTCTTGCCCTGTTCCCTTACCAGATAAAATCCTTCAATTCTTTATTAATTACTAACCACAACTACACCTCTGGCTGAGAAAAATATGTCAGAACTGCGTATAAAAGTAAAGGTACTAAAAAGATTTTTACTGCTTGTATCTTGCTATTCATATCCATATCTGTAGGCAAGAGGTTCTGTTTTCTTACTTTCTGTATTATCTTTTTTTCTGTCTCAACCCACATATCCTTAGCTGCCATAACAGCATCCTTTTTAACCCATACACCTACATACCTAATTTTATCATGTCCCCATAAATATGGGCATTGCTGAACCAATTAATGTCTGGGTATATGGTTTGGAGCTATAGCTTTTGCTTTATCTTTATTAATTGTATATCCCCCCCCCCCAAAAAAAAAAAACTGGAGCTGTCTCAGAATGTTTGACAATACTAAGATGTCCTTTTCTGGTTCTATCAAGGACAAAATAATGTCATCTGCAAATAAAGCAAAATTTTCCTGTATACCATACCAACTATAATGTTGAATTTCTGAGTACCTTATTTTCTTTGCCAATTGTTTTAAATATAATGCAAATAACAAAAGGGAAAGATGACTCCTCTGCTTAGTTCCTCTATTCAGACACAACCTATAATAAAGGAACTCTCTCACGCTGATTTTTTATTTTGAGCCCTCATATATTTTCTGAATTAATCTTATTATTGTTTCAGGAAATGCAAATGCTTCCATTGCAGTCCTCATAAAATCCCAGCTTACTCCAACAAATGCTTTCTCTGCATTAAGACCCACCAATGGCAGTGGAATTTTCTTGCATTCTGCTTCCCTCTGGATCATCATTGTTCTATGAATGTTGTCAATTATTTGCCTCCCTTGCACAAAACCACAATGATCCATATCTATCAATTTTGGGAACACTTTTGCCATTCTTTTAGCCATTATAGACACAAACAGTGTATAATCAGGGTTTAAAATTGAAATGGGCCTATAAGAAGATGAATATGATGGGTCTTTACCATCTTAAGTTATTGCAGCCACCACAGCTTTTTTCCAGAATGTTGGTGATTCCCCTTTTTAAATTACTGTTAAATAAAATCTTCCAAATCTTTATCACCTGCTTCCAAACTTCCGCCAGAATACCATCTATTCCTGGAGACTTTCCTGCAGATACATCACCATTTTTATCTCATTTCCTCCTATCTTAACTGTTAGTTTTTGAGACTTATCTACCTCTAACCTTGGCACATTTAAGTCTTCCATAAATATTTCCATTTGTGCTTTTTCTTGATGTCTCTACTTTATACAAATTTTCATAAAAATGTTTAAGTATCTCTAATACTTCTACAGGATTTCTGGACATTTGTCTTGTTATAAGCTCCTTAAATTTGGTAACAACCCTTTCTACTGTATGTTACCTAAATTGTGCCAAAAGTTTTTGTGCTCAAGAGTTATTACCAAAAAATAGTCACTTAGCAATCTTTCTAAAATCTTGCATATTATCTGGGTACTCCTTTATTTTCTCTTTAACACTCTGCAATTGTGCCACTTCTTGTTCTTTTAGATTCCCCTTATTCTGCAATACTTTAATCTTTGTTAGTCCCTCTTAATAATTCTTGTTCATACTTAACCATATCTCTTTTTCTTTCACTTCTATCCTACTTTTAAACTCCACTTTTATTTTATCTTATTCACTAGCTGTAACTTCTGGAGTATTTCCAGTCTTCCCTAATAACTCCTAACACTACCCATTCCTTAAATCCCTCTTTTTTAACAGGCAAGTGGAGAAGCACCAACGTCTCATCTTTACTTCATTACCCTGCATTTTTATCTTAGTAATTACTGGCACTTGATCTGAAATAGTTATTGGATGTGTCAAAGTCTCAATTAAATTTTATTTATTTTATTTATTTAACATTTGTTTACCAGAATAGTCCAGCTGGACTGCTCGTGTCCATTTTCAGCAGAGTGTGTATTCCTGTCAAAAATAATTTCTGTCTAGTCTACCCCAATTATTGTACCTTGTGGGATAATATGTAAATTCTCTCCCAGTTCCTACTACTGAATTCATGCCTTTCATACCAAATATTTTCATACATTTCTTCAGAAATCTTCTCTCTTTTGTTATATTTTCCATTTTATGCCCCAAGACACATCATTGTTGCAAATCAAATTCCAGTCCCCACATATAAGTATTTTTTTCCTGCTGAAAGCTGATTATTTCTCCAAAATCTTTTTAAGATCCATAATAACAGTTTTAGGTGGATTATAAATATGTGCCAGAGTAATCCTCATCCCTTGCTAGTAGCACATTACTACCACAAATCTGCCAATATTATCTTTGTTTCCTCTTCTATCACTATTGGAGCTCCTCTAGTAATTAATATATGTACTCCTCTTTTCCTTTGTCCTAGATATTCTGCTGAGTATCCATCCTGAAGTATTTTCTTTATCAAATTCACATGCACAGACCTTTCCAAATGTGTCTCCTGTAGCATTGTTATTTGCACTTTGTATTTCTTAATATAATTAAATATTCTTTCTTTTCTTGTCTAAGACTTGTGAAACCATTCACATTCCATGATAATATGGACAATGTCATCATTATGATAAGAAGCCAGTATTCTCACCTATTCTATATGACAGCTTTTTAAAACTATTTCCAGCTTTTGTGATACATGCACCCACTACTGTTCAGCAGGTTAATCCATTATACAGTTTATTTTTATCAACATTGGAACCTATGCCATATTTTTCAAGACTTTATGTTTTAATGAAAACCCTCAGACAAACAAACAACAAAAATATACCGCAGAACCTGTTAACTTAATACAAACTCACAAAACTGTGTACATATTCAAATAATGAAGTTTAACCCTCCTAATAGGAATAATTGTCCCAAATAGACATCTGCAAACACAGGCCTTAATTAACCTAAAATTGAGGTTATCCATGCTAAGATGTATGATATTGAATGTATTTCTTCTTACACTAACTGGTGTCTGTTCTTTTTTTATCTTTATTCCCCTCTCAGATGTGAAATCAACATACAGTCTTTCAGTAAACATTAACTTTTAGCCCTGAAGAACCAGTGTTCTGTCTTTTTATTGCCCTATTATCAGCTTCTTTCCTTGGAAACATAAGAGAAAAAATGTAGCTCTCAGCTGCAGGCTTCTAAAGACAAGCTGAAACATCTATTGCTAAAGGAAAACTTTTCATTGTATTCAGTGTTCCCTTATTTGTTTCCAATTAAAATTGTTATTTGATTAAGCCAAGGGTCTTAATCCATTCACCTATGCAAAAGTAAGAGAAAACATATCAGCTCTACATATACTATGATCTATGTACTTCTGCACTCCCCATCTACCACCTCAACAACCTAAGATTAAAGCCTATTAACTTAAATGTGTGTATGTCTTGCCTTTTTTTTCTCTTTTTGCATTGCAATGCCTACATTTATTAACATTAAAAATAGGAAAGAGAGAAAAAAACTCTGTTTACTCCAGTATCTTTATCACATACAAGAACAACTAAAACATGCTTTATTATCAAACGTGTTTGTATCATGAAGCATTTCATAGAAATACTGTTAAGAAAGACATTGTTTTACTTACAGTTACATTTTCCTTCCTCTTCCCTTTCCCACAGTGTTCTTCCAAGCATTAATGACATCTAATGAGACGAATGCCTTTCGGTTCCCCACAAGTTTAAAAAAGTCAACAAAAGCCACTCTTGCCACTTTTTCTTATACAGACACATTTCATAAATGCAATTGATCCTTTGCAGTCTCATATTTAGTCACTAATTTCTGTGTTGCTAATCTTCCGCTTGTGCATCTCCATCTCCCAAATTCAGATTCTGGTTCAATTCCAAAGTATTCATGATTCAAAGATTTTAAAAGTGAGACAAAGAAAATGTGAGGAAAAATCAGGAGTTGCTGGTCTTCTTACTGTTCATCTCAATCTCCCAACACCAGACACTGGTTCAAATTCTAGGTACTGATGATTCTTTTAGTCAACTCCTGTGCTTTTATCTATCTCTCAAGCATTTTCCTTTGGAACAGTGGAAAAAGTTTCACTGGCAAAGTCTCTTCATGTGCTTTGTTATCAGAAGAACGAGAAGCAGAGTCCCCTTTGACTTGATGACTCACCTTCTGCTGGACAAAATTTTGTGTGTCCTCCTTAACCTGTTTTGCATCAAAAATGACTTTGATTCCACAGTAAAAATGTTTCTGAAGACAGCTGGATATAGCAGGTTGAATCTCACACTTGCCTCTCAACACTCCCTGATTGCTGGAATAATTCATTTCTCTTCTGCCTGGTGTACAGTGAATCATTTTCCACAAAGAGCTACTGTCTCCATATTTTAATACTTTGCCTCTTTGCCACAGTTTTGTCAGGATCAACTCTTTCTGCTGATAGGTTTGCATCTTTACTAATACATGTCTTAGATGCTTTCTCGTGTCCAGATTTGGAGCATAAATTTGATGTGTTCTTTCAATTGACAGTTCCCATTGTGGAATACCAATAGAATTGCTTATTTGATCCTTCATAAAATTAATACAGTCTATTCCTTCTAGCTTCTCTTGTACAGCAGAAAATCTCAGGTTTTCCCTATGTGCTCTGTCCTCTAATTCTATTATTTCTTTAAACATCTCTTCTTGAGCAGTCTAATATTTAGCCAGCATTTTCTTCATTTTGACTTCTGTGTTTTCCAGTTTTATTAGCTCATCTGAATATCTGTTTAAAGCTTCTTCAATTTTCCAGCCTTTTGCTATTTGAATTGATGAACTCCTTTAGTGTTTGTTTATTGTAATCAACATTTTTCTCCTCTAGATTACTGGAAGCCATGTCTTGCACCAAAGCTGGAGCTTGAACTGCTTTTTGCTGAACAGCTGCAGGATTCTTATTAGTCAGAGTTTTCTCTTCACCTTTTCTGGTTGATTTTCTTTTGGGATCCTTTAGTTTGTTCTTTGTTGGCATCCAGGCACTGTACAGAATTTTCTAAAAGTGATAAGAGTTCCTGGCTCTTGTCTTTCAGTTTCCTTTATTCACACTGGGAGAGCTGAAGTTAAGCTGTTAATCAGTGTGCAACAACCTTGGAAAATCCTTAGTAAGGGGGGCTCTTCTGTTCAGATTCTTTCTTTCTTCAGGTTCCAGGTAGTAAAGGCAGTACAAAAAAGAATTAGATATCTCTGTGCCTGGCTAGATAAAAGTCTGGCAACTGGGAAGGAACAGATGGAAGGGCAGTTAAACATTCTCCATAAAGTATTCACAATTAACATTCCTGATAATATATATTACTCTTATTGGAGATCTCTTTGAATCTTCCTCTATTTATATTACAATTACTGAGAATGGTTTCTCCAAATTATCATAGCTGAGACTAAACAAAGATGCTCTTTATCTCCTTATCTCTTTGTACTATCCCTTGATCCTCTCATTTACTGCTTTTCTCACTGTTTAAATCATATGGATATAAGTTTTAGAACATTTATTAACATTGTACCCTCTGAAAATATTTAGTTACGTTTAAATAACCATAAACAAGCTATTCTTAGTTCCTTAAAAATTGTAGAGAACTGAAAAGCTTCTATGAATTACCTAACGAGACATTAGCATTATTGTCATATACATCTACAGAGATCTCAGATTACAAGGATTTAGTTTAGTTTGCTAAAACATCTCACAGACAATAACCTACTCGCACACACCCAGCATGGTTTTTGGACAGCACACAGCACAACAGCCTTACTGTCATTTATAAACACTGTATACAAAGCTGTTGATGCAGGCCTTCTAACATCAGTGATCCTACTAGACCTATCAAAAGTTTTTGATACAGCATCCCACTCAAAACTACTTTTACAACTTGAGACCATAAATTGCTCCCCACATACTCTAACCTGGATCCATAACTATCTACACAACAGAAAACAATCTGTTAGATGACAAAGTAAGCAATCCGATTACCTGCTCAACAACACAGGCATTCCCCAAGGGTCTATTCTTGGGCCCTTGCTTTTTAACATATTTATTAATAATCGCCATAAAGCATCCCTGCAAAGTACACTCATTCAATACGCAGACAATTCAACTATAATTACATCCACTAACAACACCTCAGATCTCCTAAAGTTAACACAAAATGCATTTACTTACATCAAATCCTGGCTTAATGAAGCTCAACTGCTACTTAATCCCCAAAAATCAAAACTTTTATGCTTCACAACCAAACTTCTAACTCTAGACTTCAAAATATTTTCTCAAAACAATACAGAAATTGAAATTGCAAAAACAGCCAAACTACTTGGCACCACAATTGATGACAAACTATCCTTTGAGAATCATATACTCAGACAAATCAAAAAGACCCAGTTTAAGCTAGGCATAAACTCTATTTGGACAAGTCTACAAGTTAAAACTAGCTAATAGTCTACTTCTACTCTCCCTCCTCTATGGTTGCCCCATTTTCACTATCCTACACACATCTCTCCTGAACAAACTGCAGTCGTGCTACTATAAAATAACCAAGTTTGTTTCCAACATGCCAACTTGCACACATCATTGCCTGGCCATTAAATCTATAAACTGGTTTGAGTTCCCCTCATTACTTAAATTACTCCCAACTTATTCTCACCCACAAACTACTAAATAATCCAAACTACTGCCCATCCCTTCAAACTATAATACAAGCACGCACCCCTACTTAGGTCATCTAACAAACAACTCTTAACTATACCTAAACCCAACAAAAGAGCTGGACAATGTCTCTATTCCCATGCCATTACCAAACTTTGGAATGTGCTCCCTCACTCTATTACTCAACTAGACTCTTTAAAAACATTTAAATTTGCACTAAAAGAACACTATCTCAATAACCTTGTCTGTTCTTGTAGTCTTATGATTAAACCACCTTAAATGTTTTGGCCACTATACACTACAAATACTTTTACTAACTTAATATAGTTGCAATTTACACTATCTGTCTTCGTATCCAATCTCTCTTGCTTTCTTTATTTCTGTGGTTGAATAAACAGAATTGATTAAACAGTAGTCATACCTATGAGAATATACAAACAGAATTACTAAAAAATTAACACATTGGGTTTATTTTCTTGCATTGTATACATCTACAATATGTATTTGTCTTGTATATCTACTTCAATGTGTATTATATAAAAACTTTCTTGACTTTCAAAGTTAAGCTGATGTTATGTAAAAATTTCAGTGATTGTATGAAGCTTTTCTTCCCGGGCCTCCATGAAAATGGGACGTTTGGGCCCAGTGGACTTTCCCAGTCAACAAATGTCAATAAATAATAAATAAATACTAGTTTTGAAAATAAATATATCAAATGAAATCATACTCAGTATCACTAACTTGGATCAATGTGATTCAGTTATGTAATAAAATAAATGATTACCTCATGACATGGTCTAATCTTAAGGTGAACTTGGCAAAAGCATCAATGGTTAAATTATTTTCTCTTGTCCTTTTTATTTTGAAACAAGTTTGCTTATGTTGCCACAATGTTTTGAAACTCTCAGTAAACTTTTAATAATAAAATACTGTCTAGAGTAATAAAACTCCAACAATTAGAGTGATTAGACTCTCTGACCATGAAAATATAAGGTATACCAAAATTACCAATCCTTACTTGAAAAAGGGAAGGAGGAACTTACATAGCAATAAATGGAAATTGTGGCAACAATAAATGCAGAATAATGTTAAGGAGAAGAAAAAATAAGATTTAGGGGAAGACAGGAATTCAGTAATGTATGTAATGTTGGACTAATGATAATTACAAAGAGAGGAAAGATATGTGATGTATAATGTATGTAAATGGAAAAAAATGTTAATATGGTTTCTTTTCTTTTCTGTTAATGGATGTTTGCCCATGTCTTAAGTGGTTATTAGATTTAATAAAGTTGTTTTACGAAAGTTACCAAAAAAGAAGTTATGTACTCACCATAACGTTCCATCTGAGTAGTTGTACTTCATTTGTCTTCAACCTGTGGGAATACAGATCCATATCGGATCCGAGCTGGCAACTTTTGCTAGCATCAGCTCTGAGCTCCAGATTCCTCCCCTTACCCATAATACACTTCCACTGCCTTCCATCCCCAGATCAAGTTTGCTAAACTTATACTACGAACCCGACCTGATAAATATACTTGTGATCTATACTGCAGCCCATAGGCTGATCATGCACCAAGGTCCGGGGGAAGGAGGGAGGGACAGTTGAAGGCAAATGAAGTACAACTACTCAGATGGAGCATTATGGTGAGTACATAATTTCTTTAACTGCAGTAGTTTACTTCATTTGGTCCCCAGCTACTAAACTCCTGGGAGGCCCTCATGGAAGGATGTTCCGGAGCACCACGGAACCAAAGGATGCTCTCCTTCTGGAAGTCAAATCCAATTTGTAATGAGAAATAAATGTATGAGATGAGGACCAAGTAGCTGTAGAACAAATGTCATCCAAAGACATTCTAGACCAAAAAGCTGCAGACATAGCCATGGACCTAGTGGAATGAGCTTTCACTTGACCTGGAGGAGACATGCCTCTGCCTTATAGACCTGCATGATGCATGATGAAATCCATCTAGCTATAGTGACCTTGGAAATAGGTTTCCCTAAAAAGGGTTTATAGAAGGAAACAAGCAACTGATCAGATTTACGGAAATTATTTGTCCTGTGTAAATAAAATTGTAACTGTCTATGAACATCCAACATGTGGAGTTTGTATTCCATCTTGTTCGTAAAATTGGGAAAAACACAGGCAAATTAATAGGCTGATTGATATTGACTGGTGATGCCACCTTAGGAAGAAAGGATGGATTGGTTCAAAGGGAAACTCTGTCTTTATGAAAAATCATGTACGGAAGTTTGATGGACAAGGCCTGCAATTCTGAAACCCTTCTAGCAGAGGTAATAGCCACCAGAAAAGCTGTTTTCCATGATAAAAACTTTAGATCTGCAGTTGCAGCAGGCTTGAAAGGCGGAGCGACCAAAGTTTGAAGAACCATAGTAAGGTCCCACAGTGGAACAGGATCTTTGACCAGGGGACGTAACAAAAAGGTTCCTTTGATAAAGGCTTTACACAGTCTGGAAGATGCTAATGTGGCAGAATTTTTGCCCACATGAAAATAAAAAATGCCAACCAACTGAACTTTGACAGTAGAAGAACTAGCTCCATGCTGGAAAATATCAGCTAGAAAATCAAGAATAGTGGAAATAGGGGCTGTGAAAGGGTCTAAACTCTTTTGAGAGGCCCAGAAAGAAAAATGTTTCCACTTGCTGCAATAAACCTTTCTGGTCAAAGACTTATGAGCAGCTACCAAAATAGCTCTAACTGAGAAGGACAGTTCGGGAGTCCTATGGGAATTGGAGCAGTCAAGGCATGAGCTTCAAGCTGTCCAGACTCGGATGAGGCACCCCCGAAGGGTGTGAAATTAAATCCTGAATGGGATCTAGGATCCTAGGTGGAGCCAGAAGGTGAGACCAAAGGAAGGAAACCATACTTGGCGAGGCCAAAATGAGGCAATGAGGATCACTTTGCTCTCCAGTCAGCAAGCTTTCTGCAGAAACCTTGGAATGAGAGGTATTGGTGGGTAAGCATACAGAAGACCAGGAGGCCAAGCATGAACTAGAGCATCTCTGGGGGACTCTCCTGGCAGGGGATTCAGAGCGAAAAACATGCTGTACTTTGCATTGGAAGGAGATGCGAAGAGATCGCGGCAAGGTTGGCCCCACTCACTGAAGATCTGTTCTGCTACTGACAGATTCAGAGACCACTCATAAGGCATCAGAATGGTCTGACTTAGCCTGTCTGCTAGAATGTTGGACCGTCCTGGAATGTGCATTGGGATGAGAAAGTGACTGGCGGAGATCACCCATTATCACACTCTCATGGCCTTGCGACAAAGGGGAGGAGATCTGGTCCCTCCTTGTTTGTTGATATACCAGACTACTGACATGTTGTCTGACTGAATAGCAATAATCCCCAGAGGAAGAAAGGCAAGAAGGGCCTGCAATACTAGAAGGACCACCCTCATCCCTAGGACATTGATATGCAAGCTGGTCTCTATGGGGGACCACAGGCCTTGGACTGTCCTGCCCTAACAATGCCCCCCACCCAAGTTGGGTGGCATCTGTGGTCACTGTGGTTTGGGCTGGAACAAAGGGTCACCCCTCCAAAATGTCCGGAGAGCTCATCCATCATATGAGGGATGACCAACACATCAACTTAGTTGGATAGGATACCACTTAACTACTAGAGTCCACTGAAGAATCTGCATGGGTAACTGAGCACACGGGAGAAGAGTTATGGTTGCCACCATTGAACCTAGGGCCCTCAACACTGATTCCACCATTGGAAGATGAGAACTGTAGATCAGGGAGACATGCATCCTCATGTTTTGAACTCTCTCTGAGGTCAGGAAAATTTTGCACTGAAGAATATCTATCCTGGACCCAATGTAGTCTATCACCTGTACAGGATCTAGGAGAGATTTGGATGTGTTGATTGTGATACCCAAATGTAGGGAAAGTGTCAGGAAGTAATCCCTGGTTTGGGAAAGTAGATACCTGGTGGGAGCAGTGAGGAGCCAATCATCCAGGTACAGACAGACCTGAATCCCCTGAAGCCTCAGATGATCCGCTACAACCACCATCACTTTGGTAAACACCCCAAGAGCTGTGGTGAGACCAAAGAGTAGGGCTCGAAATTGGTAATGACTGACTCCTTACCGGAAGCGGAGGAACCTCCTGGAGCATCTATGCATTTTTATGTGATAGTAAGCATCCTGGAGATCTAACAAGTACATCCAGTCGCTCTCTTGCAGGTACGGCATAATGGACTGTAGTGTGACCATCCAGAACATCTCTTTGGCACCGGACAGGTTCAGGGTCGAGAGGTCCAAAATGGGCCTTACGTCCACCATTTTCTTTGGCACCAAAAAGGAGTAGAAGCCTGATCCAGACTGATCTGGGGGAATGGTTTCAATGGCTCGTTTTACTAGTAGCTTTGAAATTTCCTGTGCTGCTGCCTCTCTTTGTGTGGGTGGTACATCCAGGAGGTGACTGGGAGATATGGGGGAACACATGAAGGGGATAGAATATCCTCTGGATATGATTTGAATCACCCAGTGGTCCATTGTTATGGACTCCCATGCTGCTGGGTGCAACAATCGTCCCTGACTGCCTCCAGAATAGAGCAGTCAGGCAACCTCTCAGGGTTGCTTCCCGAGTCTGTCCAAGAAACGTTCTTGAGACCGGAAGTTCTGCGGATCCCCTCTGCCTCTGGGCTGGCATCCATTCTGTCCCCCTCTGCCTCTGAGGGAAGAAGAGCCCTGAGTGTCCCAGGAATACTGTGACTTCTGGAACCACATCTTCTTTTGCCCTCTCTGGTTCAGAGAAAAGGACCTTTGAGGGTTAGAAAAGTGGATTCCAATGGCAGACAGTGTCTTCCTATCCTTCTCACTCTGGACTAATGTATCCTTGACGGTCTTACCAAAGAGTGTAGAACCATCATAAAGGGTATTGGCAAATGATGCCTTGAAGGGTTTGGAAAATTGACATAACCTGAGCCAGGTGTTATGCCTCATGGACACGCCAGACCCAGCCACCCCAGCCGCTCCTTCTGTAGCATGGGAGAGGAGTCGCATGGACATATTAGATACTGCTTTTAGAGTGGCCATACTCATAGAGAACGAAGCCTTGTTCTCCTGCATCATGGACTTGGGGGGGAGACTCCTCCAGCTCCTTTACTAGGTCGTGTTGGAGTCTAGTGACATGGGCCAAGTAATTCAGCTCCCTGATCAAAAAGGTAGCCAAAGCGTACACCCGCTTCCCTAGGTGGTCCATCATCTGCCACTCCCAGTCAGAAGGGTGGACCGAGGAACTCTCCTGGGCAAGTTCCTTCTTAGTGGCTGCTGCTACCACCATGGCATCCATTGGGGAGCCCTTATTCCAGGATGGCCTATCAATGGGGGGGGGGGCTTAAAATTTTATTGGGTAGCTTGGGGATAGGCTCCATGGTGTCCGGTTCCTTCCATGCCTGCAAGGTGACCAAATCCACCAAAGGATCCATGGGAGGGGACATACAGGAAGTAGACAGGCCCATGCCAAAAGCCTCCAGGAACACAGACTCATCAGAAGAAGGTTTGGGGACAGACCAACCTCCCCACTGGTGCAGGATCTCCATGATGTCTCCAAAGCAGACATCCTCGGGAGGTGATCTTGGGGAACCCTCTCCATCGTCTAAATCCATGTCCTTAGTGAGGGACTCAGGGGAGTCCAAATGCCTCCTCTTGCACGTATGCTTGCGAGGTGCATCTCCTGTGGGGCTCTTCAGGGGGGCAAGCGCAAGCCATTTGTTCCTTGGGGGAAACTGTCTGGGGCTCTTCGAGCATGGGCTGTCCCTCTGGTAAGACAATGGAGACTGTAGACAGAACTGAGGGGGTTTGGGAGGAGTCTGAGAGGGCAGTGAGGGGTCTTGATCTGATGCAGAGGACCCTTTCTACCACATCGAATGCCAAAGGAGAGCAAACCTCCTGGGAAACTAATAAGGAGGTCAGTCTACCCAGGTCCAATGTGAGAATTGGAGCCAGGCCTGAGGTGGACAGAGCTCTGAGGGAGGGAATTTGGCCCAACAAAGTCAGAGCTGATGCAAAAGGTTCCACTCCCTCAGATCCGACACCCAAGCTCCGGCTCCGAGATCAGCTGGGATCCGAGCTGGTCAGATCTGAAATACTCCAGGCAGCTGTCAGCATCGAGGAAACAGGCACTGTCAGTGCCAACCCCCTGACTAACGCCAACCTCGGATCCGAGTACTCCAAAGCCAAAGGTCAGATTGGAGAAGGAGAAATGGGTTGAAAGAAAGGAAGCGAGCTCCCCCCTCCAGAGGGAGAGGGGGTTGGCAAGACCCCCATCTGGATCTGTGTATGGATAAAGTGCCTCATCATCTTTTCCAGATCCATATCCGACAAGGAACGGGTTGACTGTGATGAGGCCACAGAGTCTGACCTGGTGGGTTGGGGTACCAAGGCCTGAAAGGCTGGATTGCCTCCTTTGGCTCTGGGGAGAACCTCGGAGATTGGAGCCAAGGGGAGTCATGGGTCTGTGGAGTTTTGATGGGTGAAGCAAGGTCCAGGGACCTCCTCTTCTTTTCCCTCGTCTTCGACTCTCTCTCCCTTTCTCTACCTCGCTTCTGCTTCACTACCACAGGCTTAGGTACAGGAGTTTGAGCCCCAGCCTGGGAGGGAGGAGAAGCCAGAGGAAGAGAGGAGGGAGAGACATGCCACAGCAGCTGCTGTGACTGAAGCTGAAGACAAGGAAAGAGAGTTGGAAGAAGACCTTTGAGGGTCAACTTGGCCTTCCTATCCTTTAGGGCGCGGGGGTTGAAGCCCACACAGATACTACATTCCATGCTCATGTGGGCCACACCCAAGCACAAAGCACACAGAGTGTAGCCATCTGCTGGGGAGAGCTTATGGCCACACTCTGTGCAGCACTTGAAAACAAGCTTTTCAGCCATAACCGAATGATAGCCTCAGGAAAAAAAAAACAGGCAAAATCTTTCTAAATTAGAGCATACACACACCCACTCACCACACACGCTACAGAGAACACTGGGGGGGAGGGAGGGGAAGCTGCTACCTACACCACAAAACAAATTACTCAAAACTACCTGAAAACCACTAACATTTGATGCACCAAGTGAGGGGAGGAGAAGGGGAACCTATTCTAACCTAATCTGATGAAAAGAGAAAAAGTTTTTTTTCTTACAGAAAGTTTAACAACCCACTGCTAGCTGGAGCTCAGAAGACACAATGTGTAGCAAATCACGGCAAATGAGATCTGGGGATGGAAGGCAGTGGAGGTGTATTATGGGTAAGGGGAGGAGTATGGAGCTCGGAACTGATGCTAGCAAAAGTTGCTGGTTTGGATCCGATACGGATCTGTATTCCCACAAGTTGAAGACCAAATGAAGTAAACTACTTCAGATCCTGTTATTTTATGTTACATCAAGGATTATTAAGTTGTTATCCATTTCAGACCATTATGAACCCACCTATTAAATAGTCCATATGAATACATACACTAAGATATCAAATTGAAGACTTAGGTTGCTAATTTAAATCTATTACCATCCTTGACAATAATTCAAAGCATTTTACCTTATTAATTCTTATTTAAGATGACTTAGTTTAGGCTTTTATCTGGGTTTCTTATTTGATAACCTTTTTTAAACAACCCAAATATTACAATTAATAACTTACCACTTCATGCTGAAAAACGTCCTCTATTAAATGTTGTGTACTTCTATCATTAATAGAAAACAAATTGATTTCTAATGATATTAGAATCTCAAAGAGGAACTTAAAAAAAAGCTTCAGCTTACCCTCTTCTAAGGATTGCCACTTTAAAATTAATACCACTTCTTAAATATGACAAAGATAAATTAAAGGTTATGTCATCTTGGAAAATCTACTCCATTAAAAGCATTATCTCTCATATATCTATAATTCTTTTATAAATTCTAAGTACTACTCAGTGGTTCTTCTTCCAGATTGTTGCAGTACCTTCTTCCCAAACTGGCTGAACAAATGTAAATTATACCTTACACAAAAATATTCATCAGCAATTTATGTTAGTGCATATTGCATACTTATCTCCTCATAAACTAGCAGTTATTGGGTAATTTATTTATCTACACTGTACAGTATGTATTTATGATTCAACTGCTGAAAGTCATTTTAAAGTGTCTGATCAGTCATTTTAAGGGGTCTTTATTAGATGTCACATGATTACTAATGCCCAAGATTGCAAATAATACCAAACAGTTCTTGAATATACCCTTAAATAATACTTCCACAAGTATATATTTTTATATGTTTAATTTCACTCTAAATGAAATTGCTGTGACCAAGAAATAATTAAAAAAGAACTCTGAATCATCTTATGGAAATCTTATGTTAGGTTTTGTCTGGATTCATGGAAATTGTCTAACAAATTCCTGTCATATGTAAATCAAGTATCCCAACATATGGGACCACTTGTCATAAGTTTTTATTGGATACAACTCAATTAGTTAATGAGTGGACTATGGTTTTATCAACTATCCAACTATGCATTACATGCCTGTGAACATATGAGTATTCCCTGTCTAATTTGTTAATACTAGATAGTTATAATTTATTCATTTATTAATTTACTTATTTATCTGTCCATGGGTTAATCCCACTAGGAAAGTGCCCTTCCTTCAGGGGATAGTCAATGTGGTATTTCTAGTACTAGAGGAGGTTTGGTTATGGCATCTGAGAACTTCCCCTACACATAGCATACAGGGACAGTATTGTTGGTGGTGCTTCCAGCTTCCTGTTTCCATTTCAGGAGCATAGGCAGCTCAGAGAAACAGGTAGAAGTATGGTGAGTGTGTGTGAGAAGGTTGTATCAGAGAAGGAGAATGCCAACATGGAGGTAGCAGAACCTTTACGAGAAAGTCAGTTAAGTGAAGTGACTGTCCAATTTCATACTGAAGTTGAAAAAGAAGCATTAAAAGATTATTTAAAGACTGTATGTAAAGAAGTGATGGACATTTACAAAAATATATACTGATAGAGGACTGTTGATTGGGAATGGTACTGTGGAGTGGTCTTGAAAATGGAAAATGAGAATCTTATGCACATTTCAAGTGTAATAAATGTAGATGGAAATAGAGGATATGTTAAATATAGGGGACAACCAAAAACATGTTATTTTTGTGAAAAATACAATAATTTAATTAGCAATTCTGATAAAATAAAATGTTTTATTTGTGGAAAGCCAGGGAATGAAGCTAAAAAGTGTGATACGATATATAAACCATGTGGGAAAACGGGACATATATGGATGAATTGTGAAGAAAATGTAGTAGTTAAAGAACAAGAACAAATGCATGAATCTGTACATAGGATTATTGAAAAAAGAATGTGAAGAATGCATTGATAATAAAGAAAAAATAGATGAAAATATAAAAATGATGAAGTGGAGGAACTGGTATGAGAAACAAGTGAAGATGAAGATGTCAATTGGAGAGTTGTGAGAGGTAAAAATAACTCTATAAGGAAGAGAGTGAAAGACAGAAAAATAAAACCACAGTCATGAAGGAACATAAAAAGGCAAAGAGTAAATAAAAGGGAAAAGCAACACTTTACTAAAAGAAGACTGAGAATCTTAGTGATAAATGTTAATAGTATAAAGAACATTAAAAGAAGACTAGGTATTTTAGAAGGGTGTGCATTACTGATATTCATATAATTATATTGGAAAATATAAGAATGTTAACAGAAAAAATAAAGGTTACAAACAGAAACATTATGAGATGGGAATATTAATTGAAACATGGGGAAAGATATGTGCTCAGGTATTGCAATATTATGCAACAAAGCAATAAAAGTTTTAGAGTCTATTATTGTAGAGTTAGGTAGAACAATAGGAAAAGATATATGAATGAGAAAAGATGTGCATAAAATTATTGCAATGTATGTGTATGTTATGATGGAAAAAAGAGAAGTAATGTTTAAAAAGATTCTGAACTATGTAGGAGCAAATATGAAATAATATTAGTGTGAGACTTTAATTGTGATTTAAGTAGAAAGAAAAACTAAGAAGTGATGTTAGGAAGGTACATTAAATAATGGAAAGTGAAAAGTTATATATATGGGATGAGAAACACTGGACTTATAAAAGAAATGAGATGAAACTGGAACTTGATTATTTTGCAATATCTAAGTTTAAAAATGTTGCAAAAAAAGAATAAAGGAAACAGGATTTTTGGATCATTTTGTTTTATGGTTAGAAGTGCAAGAAATGGAAGGAATAAGCTTAGGTAATGTTATTAAGAGACTTAATGAAACAGACTTAGATAAGGAAGGAAGAGAAAGGATTAACCAGTTATCGAGGGATCATGTAAACATGATATTTTTTATGAAAATTAGACAGATTGGTGGATAGGAGTTAAAGAAAAATATAAAAGTGTTTTTTACAATATCAGGTAATAGGAAAGAGGAAGGGAAAGGTAAAATATAAGCAACTAAGTCAGGAGATGTTTAAAGTTATAATAAAAAAAAGGATAATTATTTTTGAAAAGGAGAAGAAGATATATGAAATGAATTAGGAAAAGATAAAAAAACATTGTATAAGTAAATATATTTTTTACAGGGAAGAAAAGAAGAAATGGCACTGTATTTAAACAAGATTGTTAGAGAAAATTAGAATAATAAGGCTATTAAAGAATAGTGAAGCAGAGAGTGTGAATACACAAAAACAGATACTTGAGGTAATAAGGAAATGTATAGAGAATATATTTAAAAAGGGGATATAGAAGAAAAGCAGAAATGGAAAGTTAAAAAGTTAAGTGAAGTGGATAATAAGAATATGGAAAAAATTATTTTAATGGAATTGGATATGGAAAAAGCTACAGGACTAGATGGTATTGAGTATCACACATAATATAACATGGAAGACTAGAAAAAATTAGCTTCATGGAGGTATTACATAAATGGTTGGCTAAAGTAATACTGGATAACAAAATATGTACTGGGGTTATGAAATTTATATGGAAAGAAATGAGACAAAGAGGATATTAAGAATTGGAAACTGATAGTGTTTAATACTAATTACAAAATATTTATGAGGATAATAGGAAAAGGATTATGAAATAGTGTGGATAAATTATGTGATGACATGATTTTTGGCAAACAAGGTAAAGGAAGTCAGGATTTATTATGGATATTGAGAGAGGTGATAGATGATATTATACATAAAGAGGAAGACACTAAAGTTATGGTAGGGGACATAAATAAACATTTGATAGAATGCAATATAATGTTTTGTGGGATCACAGGTCTAGGTTGTGCTCTAAATACAGTTACTAATGCAGAAATCAAGTTTAACAAGCCAGAAAATGCTGAAAATAGGCGGCTATGCAGAAAAACTTAGCAAATAAACAGAGGAAAAATACTTAAAATCTCAAAAGTGGCTCCTTTCTTCTCTCAGCATTTTCTCCTCTTGGTGGGTGCTTCACCAACAGTCAACAAGCCTCAAAAGACGCTAAAACCATGAGGTAACCAGGTTTTAAGAGAGGAAGATGAAGGAGTTAGGAATTGACCCAAAATGACCAATAAAACTACAGTTTCAAGTCAGTAACCACTCCCACAGGGGCAGGCAGGCTGCTCAATGTTTTGCACTGCCACTGATCAACAGAGAGACTTCCTTTTAGCCCAAGCAAAAAATGGCCTCCAAGAAACTTACAAACAGTTCAAGAACAGCAGGCTGAATAAAGAGAAGGTCACGGTGAGCTGCCTATCGGGTGCTAGGATCCGCCACATAACGCAAGCACTCAGGTCACTCCAAAGCAAATACAAATATGACTCAGTCATTGTACATGCTGGTGTGAATGACCTGAGACGTACCTCCCTGGATTACATGAAAAGAGACATAGAAGAGCTCTCTGATCATGTAGCCCAGGCTGGTATGACCCTGACCTTGAGCAGCATCTTACCCTCACCTAGAATGATGCCACAGTACAAAGACAAAATGATCGATTTTAACAATTGGCTAAAATTTTTGTGTCATTCAAAGGGGATCCAGTGTCTGTCAGCCTGGGATGACATGCTCGACAAGCCACGTTGCTTTGCTAGGGACAGCTTGCACCTGTCACCACTGGGCTTTTGGATATTGGCAAAGGCTCTTGCCACCCCCATAGTGCCTTTTTTAGGCAAGGCTCAAAAGTCAAACCCTCCCCCATAGACAGCACAAGGAACAAGAAACTAAGGGTAATGCTGCTTAACACCAGAAGTCTTAACCTCAAGATGCATGCACTCGAAGCTCTCCTCAGTATGGAGAACATCGATATCTGTGCAGTGACAGAAACCTGGTTCAAGGCTCCAGAGAGCACCCCAGCACTACCAGGCTATACCTCATATCATGCTTTTCGGCCCCAAAACCCGGACCAAACCACAAAAGGAGGGGGAGTTTCCATATTTATCAAGGATATCCACACCTCCAGGTTAGTGGCATTGCATGAAGTATCGGAGACCATCCATGTGCAACTAACAGTGGGCAAGACTGATTTTCAGTTTATAGCATCCTACAGACCACCCTCTCAAAGTCAGGAATCCCACTCGGCTTTCCTGAAAACATTGGAGAACATGAAGATCTCTCCGAACACCATTATATTGGGTGACTTCAACTACCCAAACATTGACTGGGAGCACTACTCAAGCCCCAGCACCTTAGCCCAAAGGTTCCTGGAAATTATAAACTCAAATGCTATGGAACAACTAGTCACCACTCCCACAAGAGGGGACAACATACTAGACCTGATCATTACCAACATGGGGACTCTATGCTCCACACCAGAAGTATATCCCTCATTGGTAAGATCAGACCATAAATTAATTTCACTGGATGTCCACATCCTGACCCCACCCCCAGCCCAGAAAACCACAGTGAAAAACTTCTCAAAAGTGAACTTCTCATTTCTCAGAACCGAAGTGGAATCCTTCAAGGCCCCAGGGCCAGTGGAAACTACGGCCCAAACTGCAGAATCCTATATAAATGCATTCTACGGACATGTCCAGGAATGCATGGATCATGCTATCCCAAACAAAACCAAGACCCAATCATCCAAAGGCAGGCGTCCAGTCTGGTGGACCCCTGCCATAAATAAACTGTACAACAGAAGGAGGAAGCTACTACATGATAGAGCAAAATCCCTAATAGGGAAGGCATCTCTGATCAGTACTAGCAAAAAATTACGATCCCTCATAAAATCCTCCAAGGCCAGCTTCGAGAGAAAAATTGCACAGGACACCAAAGACAATCATAAGGCTTTTTTTCAGTTATGTTAGGAACCTGGGATGCAACTCCCAAACTTGTTCTTAGTTGATTCTAAACGATAAAAAATACACTGAACCCACAGACATCGCCAATATCCTGGCAGACAGGTTCAGCGCAAACTTCTCCACCCCCTCCCCCCCAAAAGAGCAAGTATCTATCCCGGCAGAGGGCTGCCTCCCAAACATCTCTGATGCTCAGGTGAAGGCTGCCCTCTCCAAAGCAAAAAACACTGCTTCCATGGGACCAGATGGCGTCCCAGGTTGCATCCTACATGAACTCCAAGAGGAACTAATCCCTCAAATAAAACAGCTATACAATCTCAGCCTCACTACAGGATATGTGCCCACAGAATGGTGTACAGCAACAATTGTCCCACTCTACAAAGGTGGAGCCTCTACGGACCCTGGAAACTATCGCCCCATAAGCCTGACTAGCTTATTCTGCAAGGCTATGGAGAGGATCATCATGGAGCTCATAAACAAAGACATTGGGGACCTACAGACACTAGATCCTACCCAGTTCAGCTTTGTCAAGGGCAGATCCTGCCTTTTGAACCTGGTTGACTTCTTCAAAACAGTCACCAAAGCCATAGATGAAGGGAAGGTAGTCCACACAGCCTATCTGGACTTTGCAAAGGCATTTGACACAATACCCCACTCGGGCATCATAGATAAGCTATCCAGCTTAAATATAAACCCCTATGTCACAAGATGGGTCGCAAACTGGCTGAAAGACCGAACCCACAGAGTGAGAGTTGCTGGAGCCATGTCAGACTTGAAACCGGTCACAAGTGGCGTCCCACAGGGTTCTGTCCTGGGGCCACTCTTGTTCGGTATATACTTTTCCAAGGTACAGGCAAACGTGGGAGGACTATGGCTCACCAAGTTTGCAGACGACTGCAAACTGGGCGTCATAATCGACTCTCCAGCTGACACAAACATCCTTCAAAAAGGTCTCACAGAGACAGATAACTGGTGCCAGCACCATGGTTTAAAGCTAAATGCCAAAAAATGTATAGTCATACCCTTTGGCAAAAACAATGTGCCCACAAATTACCACATAGGCAGAAACCCATTAAGTACAGAGAAAGTTATTAGGGACCTGGGGACCCAAGTTGATAGCAATCTCTCCTTTGAAAACCACATTGCCAAAGTGGTTAGAAAGACCTCCTACATAGCCCATCTCATCACGAAGGGTTTCACATCTAGATCAAGAGAGGTAATCGTGCCCCTTTATTCATCCCTCATCAGGCCCATCATAGAATACAATGCCCCTTTTGGGATGTACCTTACCCAACACCTGCAGCAATTAGAGAGACCCCAAAAGTATCTCACCAAGAGGATCAAGGGTCTCAAACAGATGCCATATGCTGCTCGGTTAAAAAAACTCCAGCTCTACTCAGTTGCATACCGCCTACTTCGAGGCGATCTATGCCTGACATACAAAGCTATGTCAAATCCAGAATTAATGGACATGCTCCACCTCAGTAAATCTAAATCCCTTAGAGCCACACGCTCGAGGGACTTGAACCTCAGCACAGAAATAAATAGAACTTCCTGGATGGACAGGTTCATAACCCAGAGGCTCCCTTCACTCTGGAATAGAATTCCAGTTCATGTGAGGCAGAGCACCTCACTGAATCTCTTCAAGAAGAATCTCGATAGGTGGATGGGGGATCGTAGGTTTGTCCCAGGGATTACTCCCATGTCACTATTAGACAGAGGCACAGTAAACTAAACCTTAAAAAGGGCACAGTATACTCAAATCAAGGGGTGGCGTAAGCCATACAGAATCGGGCTAGGCTTATAATTGCCCCAGGGCAGATAGCCTAGTATGAACCTATGAACCTATGGATATATTAAGAGATTATAATATAAGTGATAAAATAAAAATATTGGTGTCTGAGTATGAGAATAATAATGTGAGAGTGATATTAAATGGGTGGTTAACTGATGAAATAAAAATAAAATGTGGGATAAAGCAGGGATGTCCAGCCAGCAGTATTTTGTTTGAATTAGATATGAAAGTAGTTGTTAGTAAAATGAATAGAGGGTTAAAAATTACATGATATAGTATAACAGGAGAAATTCAAATTCCTACACTTTTTACATATGCAGATTATCTAGTTTTATTTATGAAAAATAAAGAATGGATGGAAGAAGGGATTAGAAGGTTAAATAAGTACTTAAAATGCTTGGCTTATGTATAAACAAAGATAAAAATAAAGGTATCGGGACAATAGGTAGCATAGAAGGGAAGGGCTAAAATTCAATTCAATAATGAGGTTATAGATGTTTTAGGAATACAATTTGGGATGAATATGTATAGTGAAAAGCAATGGGGAAAAACAGTACAGAGATTAAAGGAAGTTTGTGTCTTTTGGAAGTCATATTAATTCTCCTATAAAAATGTATTTAAGAAATTCTATTTTGTTAGGTAAAATTGCTTATTTAGTAGGTGCGTATATGTTGACATCCAAGTTTGAAAAATAATTGTTGTCTAATGTATTTTCTTTTATATGGGGATCAAGGTTGAATCCTGTAAGAAGCGGGATTCTGTAGGTTAAAGAGGAAGATGGGGAACTGGGATTAATCAATCCAATTTTGTATGTAGCTTCATTAAACATTTACAAGGTTTTGGTAGGATTAGAAGATAAATATAAGAAGTTAATAAATCTTATAATGAAAGATAAGTATAACAAATTTTGGGAGAAAATAAGTTCTGGGAAAAGTTGGAAAGATTTAATAAGTGAAGACATAAGACAGTATCAGAATATTTTTAGTGGAAATTGAATATAAAAAATGTAGAAAAAATAGAAAAGAAAAGTATGCTAATATAATAAATGCACATCATTATATATACCCATGGAACCATTTAGGAAATGAAGAAAGAAATGTGATTAAGATAAGACTTGTAACGGAGTAGAACAATTTATGAATGCAATGATTTTATATGGAGATTGACAATAGGAAAATTGCCTGTCAAAGCTAATATGCCTTATAAAAATTTCAAGAGAGTGTGTCATTATTGCGGAGAGTTGGAGACGACAGAACATATTTTTTAAAATTGTTTGAGAGTAAAGGAATTATGGAAAAAGTATGTGAAGATAAGATATTGAAAGGTTTTCAGAGTGTTGCAGATATAAATATGAGCATGTTGTAATATTGGTACTATGGTAACAAAATACAAAAAAGAGATGAAAGAGATTGATAAAAGATTGTTTTATGTTTTGTGGACAATATGGAATGAGAGACTGAACACAATTAAGTTTAAAGGTAAATAGGTATTGCCTGAAAGTTTGAAAAAGATGCATTTTTGGTTGTAGAAAAAAGAGTTTGGGGAATTCAAGATATAGGGAATTGTGTTACATGTTCAATAAAAATGTAAAAATACTTGTAAATAATGTATATTGTGTAAATAATGTATATAATGTAAATAATGTGTATAGGTTGTATTAACAATAAAGAACCCTACTCTTTTTTATAAGTGCCAAAGGATCTTTTACATCAACCTGACATACCACCAACTCAATCAGATACAACTTTGGTTCAACATTTCATCTGAAGGACTTCACACTCAAGAGTAAAGCATACCTCAATATTACAATGCAGAGTCAGCAATCCAATCACCTGGGAATAGAACCCCAAAGTTTCTGGTCTTCCAGCACCAAATGTGAGAGTGCTACCTGTTTTGTCACTGACACTGCTGCCACTTTTCCTGACTATTATAATGAACATGTGTGTTACTTTCATATTCAGCTGGACAGTTTTAGCCTGGACTAAATGTCTGAGAAAGCACTTTTGCAATGTATGTTTAAACAAATGTGTATACCTCAAAACTATAAAAGTTACAAAGTTCTTCATAATGATGATACTAATATGACATCCCACCCTAATAATGATTTGATATTGAATAAGTAAATAGATGAGATGCAATGTTTATTATAATTATATAAACAGCTATTAATAGGGGGTGGGTTTGGCATAATGGTTAAGGTCTTCACCTCACAGACACAAAATACAAGGTTTGATTCTGACCTCTGGATACTGACTAGACTTAAAATGGCCCTTCAGGGCAGTTAGCCTAGTATTCACCAATGAGCCTATAATATCTCAATAAACAGGGTAGATAGCCCCAATTAGGAGTATGACTTTTATTTATGCAGATGTGATCTTCATTTGGCTACAAAGTGGTTTGGTAGATTTTACTTCATTGGTTTAAATATTTACATGATTATGATTTCTATGCATATTTGCATTTTTAATGGACAAAGCACTAATAGTTAGACATCAACTATCAGTACAAAGTTTTTCTAGCATATCGTATGTTCTCATTTGATACCACAGAGTACTTTCTGGTTCAAGTTATTAACATATTAGTCACATATGGCATATAGTCATGATATTTCCTGCAAATAATTCACATTTTCTCTGGTTTCAAGTTCCCCACTTGTCCAAGGAGTTGTTCTTGACCACTGTAGTGAATGAGGATATGAATTGTTGTTCGGTAACAGTGCCTGAGATATTTACATAAATATGATAAATATGATAATGATGAATATATATATATATATATATATAGAGAGAGAGAGAGAGAGAGAGAGAGAGATACTTTATTAATAACCAAGTATAAATATCTGCAAGCTGGTAGTAGGCAGAAGGCAGATATCAACTTTTGAAGCATTGTGTCTGCTTTTGTTTGATATAATAAAGTACTATATATTCATTATCAATGTCAGAGTAATTTTGCATAAAATATTTTTTTCTTGCTTACTGACCCCTATATTGTAGTCAGCAGACATTCCAGACGTGTGCTGCACAGTACTATGAAATGCTGTTCCACCATGCTATTATGTGGATGCTGATTTTCGCATAAAATGTGTAAACATGCACATATGAATAAATATCATATTTATTGTGAAATAAGTACAATCATCTGCAAAGAGGCGATAGACACCAGTTTTCCGAAAAAAATTACAGCATTATGTATTCTTTCACCTGACACCATGAAGTGCCGTCAACCCTGTTTTGCACAAGTTATTATCAGAAACAAAGCTATGGCATATATTCATAATTTGGTTTAAAAATAAAATCACTCTTCTTCACTTACCCACAATATCATTTAGGTTAGAATACATTCCAGACTTGTATGCTGGCTTAACCTGTTAAATAGTGTTCTGGAATAGTACTAAGTAGGCAGTCCCTGGCATATTTGCATAAATATATTTATGCACATTTGCATAATTTTAAATGAAGTACAAATAAATACAACATGGTGCTAATTAGACAGCAGCATCACTGGCAGGTTTTTCAGTATTATTTAAGCTTTCATTTGATACCCTGTAGTTCCATGTAACTTTCTTCTTGATCAAGTTATTATTAGAAATATTAATATGGTATATAATCATAATTTGGCATGAAAATAAATCACACCTTTTCACTTACTGACCGCCCCATATGGGTCAGCAGTCTTAACTGTAAAGGGACACTTGATGAAGGAGATCAAGGAAACACTTCATATCTCACAAATCTGACTAATTACAGTGAAGGATAAACACACACACACACACACACACACACACACACACACACACACACACACACACACACACACACACACACACACACAAAAATCAACCTCAAAACCACTTTTCTGACTGTGTACATCTTGGATGTCTGATTGTGAACAAATGCTGACTGTCTTGTAAAGCCTGTAGGATGTGAACAAAGGGAATGGAAGTGATATAAATGACAGCCCAGAAGGAAACATGTTACAGATCTCTCTCAAACTGACTGGCTGTTCAGGAACATAAGTGTACATCTGTGCTGCAGTACTGGGAGGGCTTTGTGTGGAACTGTAATAATGGCTTTCTTTTCATATTTGGAGAATAGTCTTTCAAGAATTAAAAAAAAGTGCATGTTATTCCTGCATAACTGTGATGGGGCATGTCTATTTTCAGCAGTAAGATCAACCAGATAACAGACTATATGCATGACCTTGCAGTGGACAACAAATATGGTAGGACAACCAGATAAATAGCTTGGTAGTACTGATTTTAAGTTTGTGAAATAACACATCAGTTTCCTTTGGGAGCATATGTTTCTTAAGCATTACTCGACACATACAAAAGTGGGCAGTGGTGGCTAGTAACTTCAAAAAAAAAGTGGGCTGCAGGAAACAGCTGAATGGGTGGGGCCAACAGGAAGGGGTGTGACCAACTATAAAGGGGTGTGGTTATGTTCAAAACCATAAAAACTGGGACTTTAATTAAATATGCTGTCCTGGGTGCCAAACCATCATTATGAGAGTCCAATCAAGAAAAAATGAAGTGGAGAAGAAAAAAATATTTCAATGCATTGGTTACATGACAGCTTACTTAATATCTAGATGGAAACAAAAAGGTTGTGAGGCATGAAAAAATACATTACTTTTTAAATACATCACTGGAATGTCAGTCAAAATCAAGTATAAAAAACAAGCAGCACTCAACTCAAACTACTTCTCTTTGCACTGCAGTTCTAATTATAATTTAAAGTAGCAATCTTTGTGAAACCCCCACTTATAAAAATATTTCTTATCCAAAAGAGGCCTGTTGCCTGACAGCAGCTATCTACTTGTTTCATTGGGAAAACATGATCAAAATAAAAAAATGAACAAACAAGAAACAAGCTCAAGATAAATTGCTTAAAGGATTACTGCACAGGTTATTGACCACACATGATAGATTAGCATTCTGTTTAGTTTACGGGTAAAGCCTGCAAAGATGACTGCAAGTCTCCAACACATTTAATGAGCTTTTGAAAATACTGTAATCCTGTCCTTTATTACAAATACTGTCATATGCATTTCAATACCTAAGGCTTACACACTCTCTAGTTATGTAAATATTCTCTGCAAGGCAACAGCAAAAAGGCTTTCAATGTTAGTAATTCTTTAACAGTATGCTTATTAAAGCTTACCTGCATCTTAGAATCTCAGACAAGCTTACCTGATGGTCATTAAAGCATTGCTACTTAAACACAGAGCAACAGGCACTGCAACAACATGCAGTTTTTGAATAACAAGAAGCATAAATCAACAGTATAAAAATATGACAGAAAACCAGAACATTCTGCAAAATCAAGAACAGGTGAAAAGCCACTGTAGTACTTGTGTCTACCTTGAATGGGTGGGGATCCTCTGCACACTTACACTGCATAACTGCTCGTTGCCTTGCTTGGACATTTCCAGAGTCACTACATGGGGGAGTGGGGTACAAGTATGTCACCATTTGAAATATCTCTGGCTGATGGTGATGGCCCTGACACATTAGTCATACCTCTTAACCTCAGAGCAAGACATCTGGACAAAGCCATAAACAGAAGTGGGACAAAGGCCCAAAAATAAGGACAATTTTTAAATATTCCTCTTATAAACTTAGAAAGATAATAGAATAGTAGGTTTTGCATTAGTATGAATTGTCTGAAGGGTATGAAATCTGAAACTCAAATGTCTGTGATTATTTTCTAACTTCAGTCTTTAATGATTTGCCACTAATTTGCCAAAAAAACACAATTTTATGAAAAACAGACCAAAAAATATGATGCAAAAATATAAGATAGCCACACAATACAGCTGGGAACCTGTCAAAGAAGGGACACTTTTTTAATATTAGTACTGTTAAGTTGAGCAGCTGACAAAATAAGAGAATCCACATGTTTTCCTGAAATAAAAGTAATCTATATCACTGATCATTACAATTATTTATTAATTGTAAACCCTCCACATTTTCTTCCATAATTGTAATTTTGTGGAGGGATTATTAGGGGGAGAGCAACATTTTGAGCCAAAGTCAGGGACAGTTGAGAGGTTTGGATATACATAATTCTATAAAGTGATTTATTTGCATGTACCTCTCAACCTTTTAATGCAGGAAATCTGGACAAGGCCAAATATATTGGGAGAACATTCAAACAATACTAAAAATTGCTCTTGTATAAACTTAGACAGTTGATAGAATAACAGGTCTTGCTTTAGCATGCATTTTTCTGAAGGGTATGAAGTCTGAAACTCAATGTCTGTCATTATTTAGTGACTTCATTCCTAAATGATTTGCCAGAAAACCACAAACTTTATGAGGAACAAACCAGAAATAAGAAGCAAAAATCTATTCAATCTGCCAAAATCTGGAGAGTTGAGAGGTATAGTTCAGCCGGGGCTGTCTTTGGGTTTGCCATCCTTCCCCCCTCACAAAACCATAGTTGAATGGGGCCTTCCCCCTGCAGACATTCCAATGTCCCATTACTTGGCTATTTTGCCCCATGGTAAACACTGTAATGTGCATACTGCTTTACTTCTACAATGATTTGGATTTCAGTTAAAAGTTTTATTTTACATTTTACAGCACAAACACTAATAGACATCTGCTAAACAAAGCAATGTAGTCTCACAATGAAAATAGACTTAGCATTAAAACTTCTCTGCCCTTGAAACTCACATTCATTGAAACAGCATTGAAACCCACATTCAAAGAAAATACATCTGGCCAGTGGCAGATAAAGATTAACTTTGGGCTGTTTTCAAATCATAGGCCCCTTGCAGATGAAACATACATGTGTTCTTTGATACACCTTCCTGACTGTATTAAATTATATTCCTTGTATAATACAGTACAGTTGTTAGATGGCATTTTAAATGTATTGTTTTGAACATTTTTCCAGGAAACAATTAAACAAAATGTATGCACCAATAATGACAAAACTGCCCAATTCAGAACATTTCCATCATAAAGTCTACTCAAACTTCTACAATCCACCAGTACCAACAAATATGCACAATCTCTGCAGAAGTAAAAGTCATCTAAATAATTCCACATTAAAGAGATCTGTAACTAATAAAGAGGTTGCTGCTAGCAAACAACTTTATATTTCATTGTTTCATCTTCAAATAAAGTGCCTGTTGCCCTTTAGAAATAAATTGCCTATGTTACATTAAAAAAAAATGATAAGTTGGTAATATTGCAATAGAGAATGGATGGCAAACTGATAACAGGTTCATAGTTACTATGTATCTCCACCAAAGAGGACGGTCTTAGGACTGCAGCAACCACCCCCTTTAAAAGTACAACACAGTACAGTATCAGCAGTGCATCTACATACCGTGGGAGTAGAACCCACAGCCTTCTGTATCAAAAGCAAGTATTCAACCTGTTATGCTATTAACAATGCAAGCAGACTCAGCATAAGCAGCACTAAACTTATCTTCCCCTGAAGCTCTCAGCTCCTTGTAAAATCCCCTTGATTCTCAACTTTGCAGCTCACAAAATCTGGAAAAAGCCAAAATTTATTGGGGGGGGGGACAAATGCCCAAAAACTAGGGACACATTTTAAACATTGCCTGTATAATCTTGGAAAGTTGCTAGAATAAAATGTGTTACCACCATGCATTTCACTGCCATGTCTTGGACCCAGGACCCTGTGCACTACAGTCAGAGCAACATACCATTATGCCAAATCAGTTGTTTCTCGAAAGACAGGAAGACTGAAACTTAAATGGCTATCATTTAGTGAATTCAGTTCTCACCATGTCTCTCAATCTCTTAGCACAAAACACCTGGACAAAGCCAATAATGGGGGAATACAGCCCCCAAATATATTCAGTGAATTCAGTTCTCACCATAGCTCTCAACCTAAAAACCCGAACAAAGCCAATAATGGGGGAATACAGCATAAAAAATAGGGACAAATTTCAAATATTGATCTTATAAACTTAGAAAATTACTAGAATAAAAGGTTTTGTACTACCATGTACTTTCTGAAGAATATGAAGTCTGAAATCCAAATGTCTTGTCATTATTTAGTGAATTCAAAATCCAGAAAACCACAGATTTTATGAGGAACAGAACAGAACAAAAATATGAGGCAAAAATCTGAATAGTTTTCACAAGTGGTGGTGGGTAGGGAATTCAGGCTCTTGCTACCTGCACCCAAGGTACAGAATTTGAGCCTGAGTTACTGTCTCTAGCCACCAGGTATTTTTCCTGAGGTTCCTCTCTAGCCACCAGGTATATTTAACTGGGGCATTTCACACATACACACACAACCTGAGTTCGGAATTGCAGCAGCTTCGTCCTTCAAAGTCCCTTCTTCCTGCAGCAGCTTTTCCTGGGAGAACTTAATTCGAAATAATACAAAGTCCCTTCTTCCCATGAGAGCAGCTATCCATATGTGCCTGCAGACGTTGCAGTCCGATCCCCACTCTGCCTTCTCTTCATAATCCAGACTGGCTAAACAACAATCCAGATTCCCACATGCATGCGCAGCGTTCTGGGACTTGCAGCTAATTATTTTTATTTTTATTTTATTTTACAGCTGGGGGTCTGCAGGCCATTAGGACAAGCCACCCCTGAAAGTAGGTCATTTAAAGACCCTGGTTTTGTATGCTTGGAATAAGCATAAATACTCCAATTATTTGTGAAGATAGATGTGCTGGAGATGTCATATGGAAGACAAGAAAGATAGTGCTCAGTGCTATAGGTGCCATAACAGATTACATATTATAACACAACTTAACAATCATAATAATTTCATTTTTGAATCTGTACTCTTACGCATATATACCATAGATGGCTTAGAAATGTTGAAAAATGTATAGTATATACATGCTCTGTTGAATTGTGCCAGCTAAGCATACTTGAAATCCTTTGCATTTTGATACAGTTTAAGGTGGCAAAAATTAATCTTTATTTCTGTATATTCTGTATTTAGAATATCATGTCATAGTGAGTACTCTATAATGTGTTCTTCATCTTGATTACTACGTTGAAAAAATATATGGAATTTAATATATGTAAAAATATTTTCAATAAAAATTTGTTTTTAAAAAGATGTTCTTATATACTGACTTAAGATGATGTTGATTTTATGTCTACCATTATTTTTAGAACCGGAATTTAATGTTTAATAAACTGTATTGCTTTAAAAGTCTATTCAGATGTTTAAGATTTTTATTATGTTAGTTTTGCCATTATACTGCAAACTTGATATTGATACTGATAACGTGTTAACGTGTACTGCATTTCTGTGTTTTCACTTGTTTGTATTTTAACCTTGTATCTATATTTCCAGGGCACCTGTAAGAAGACAAAGTCTGTTTATTAATCATTAGAAATCATGGGTGTGATACAATGTGTTTTATAGTTTATGACTGGGTTGTATTGTTTATGAATACATGAAAGGGCATTTTTGCATGGCTTATTTGAAATTTCAAGGTGGTAATTTTTCAGTAATGCTGATGTGAGGTGCACAACTTGGAAGAGTTTTAATGTTTGAGTTAGGTGATTCACGTGTTTGGATCATTGGCAGGGTTTATTTGAATATGAATTTTATACATGAGTGTGATAGGAAAAGCTATTAATTTGCTATGGGAAGCATTGATTTGAAATTATGTTGTCACTGATGATCTTGATAGAAATTTAAAGTTCGGTGTCATGTTAGGTCATGTTTTGGGGATGTTTGAGCAGCTGGGTTGAATTGGAGGGGTGATGTTATTTTATTTTATTGTATTGTAGTTTTTGGTAATTGTAGGTAGACAGCAGCATTTCAGGCATAGGATTGCCTATAATTAAGTGAAGCTATTTTTAGACTATAACATTTACAGAAGTTTTTATTGTTTTTTTTTTGTTTGCTTGTTTCATTCGTGCTTTAAAATGGGTTACATGAAGTTGATTTTGAGAGAACATGTTTTGTGGTTCAGTGCAGCTTGAATTATTATATGTAAAAGTTAAGAGTAAAAAAGATGATTATGTTCCGTGTAGGGGAAGATCATGATACTAGATTGGTTTGGTCAAGGAGGAATCTGCACCTATTTGTCTGGAGACGGGTTTATAACCTGAATCTGGAGGTGTAAGCAGGTTATTGTTTCATTATATTAAGAGATATAATCAGAAAAATGGTATGGTATCTTATAGGAAATTAAGGTGACTGTTTAAAAACTATTACCATTCATGGTTTGTGTATTTACTTCTTGGGCTAGGTTGTGAGTCAAAGGTAAAGTTACTAAGTGCAATTTTAAGTAGACTATAGGAAAGCATAAGAGATGAAATTGGATAGTTGGCAAAAATAGAACTCTAAAGGTGGTAACCCTTTAGTGTTCTGCCTTGCTACTTCAAATCATACTGAAATTTTGAAACTATTTGTTTTTTGTTTAATTTGGTTTTAATATTTTATTCCCATGTTCAAGTGTATTTTAAATGGTTAAATAAATATGTCCCTGCCAAGTGCATTTTTTTCTTTTTATCATTTTGTTATTCCTGTTCTGATCAATAAAAACTGTTTTGCAACAAAGAGGGAAAAGGAATACAAGAATTGCAGCAAAAAGGAATTAACCCCCTTAGCCATTTTTCTAGTATTAGGCTTCTGTGATAAGACAAGTATAGATACCACTATCCTGAAAAATACATGATTACTGGCAACTACCAGAAGTAGAAAAACAGCAGTGAACCACATGGAGCAAATGTCTAGGTGAGACAAACCCAGTGGAAGGAAGAACAAATTATTTGTTTTCAGGAAGATTGATTTGTCCAGTGGATTAGGCAACAGAAGAGGTAACTAAACCTGCTTGAGAGCGAGAGTAAAGGTAACTATGAGGCTGACCCTTGCTTAGATAAGCTTTGCCTTGTGAATGGATTTTATCATTAGAAGAACTAAGGAAAAGGCATGAAGGAGGCCAGTCAGCCTTTTGTGGTCTAGAGCATCCCTTGGGTACTCTGTAGAGATTGTGATAAGTGAAAAGAGATCCCTACACTTGGGGAGTTGGTTGGGGATGAGAGTAGATCACAACAGCTGTTCTCCCTTTGTGAAAATAGTTTCCTCACCACTGAGGAATTGAGTTGCAAGACATGAGCAAGCATCTGCTCATTTTGTTAGCAAACTGGACTCCGCTGAGATGTGGACTGCAATTAAAAATGGCGCAAGAACACAGCCTGTTCCCCAACTTCACAGCTTCCCAGTACAAGTGATATGACTGTGCTCTCCCTTTGTTGATGTGCCATGTGACTATCATGTTGTCCATCTGTATTGTAAAGACCCCTAATGGCAGGGAATCTTGGAAGGCCTGAACTGACAGTAGAACTGTCCTCAACTCCAATATGTCAATGTATTGAACTTCTACTGATGTCCAGACCCTTTGCGCTGTCTGTCTGCCTGTTTGTAGTAATGTCACTAACTTCGGGGCCAATACATCTATGTTGACTATTGCCAGGGATGGATGGAGATGGAATGGTTTGCATGAAGGAAAGTTGTTATCCATGCACCATGACAAGTGTCATTTAGAAGCATGAGAAATATTTCCTCATTCTTCATCAGGTGGTCATTCTAAGGCCACGGAATCTGAAGGGTCCACCAAAAATTCTCATACTGTACATGGAAACAAGAGTCACTGAAATGGCCATCACTATGAGACCCAGCCCCTTTGCACACAGATATGCCAAAACAGAAGAACTGTGAAGAGCAGAAACTGTGGAAACCATTATCTTGAGCATTGGAAACAGGGTCCTGCAAGAAAGAATATCTAGGCTGTAGCCAATGGACTTTTGGCACTAAATTGGTTTCACCTTGTGTCATGTGACCTCATTGAGACAAGTTAATTTCTCAGTGGAGTAGTGATGATATAGTTACCCAGGTAGGGAACAATTTGGTTTCCTGCAGATACAGATGTACTTCCAGGATAGTAGTGAGGCCAAATGAAAGAGTCCAGAGCTGGAAGTGACTGGCCCTGACTCTGAAGTGCAGATTCATTCTGGATTACCTTATACATTTTTCTACACACTACTAGACATCCTGGTGGTTTAAACTGCACATCTGATCTCCTTCTTCATTTGTCAAGACACAAAAGGATTATTTGCATGAGACTATGTAATATGTGTCCTTTTGAACAAAACAACCCAAGTCATTCAAGCCTAAAATATACCTAAGATTCTTGATCATTTTGGCACCAAAAGAACCTGGAGTAATATTTGGAACCTCAGCAGTCTGCTGGAGCCTCTCAGAGGACTCTTTTTGCCAAAGATTAAGCATCTCTTAGTTTGCTGCTTTTTATTGATTGGATAGAAAATCCAACAGTGGGAGGGAAAGGGCACTGAGACTGAAAGAAATAGAATCCTATAACCCACAGAAGAGATTCAAGACTTCTCAATAACATGTTTGTAGTGACTGCCTCCTACACTGGCAGGCTGAGGGACAAATGACAATCAAATGACTCCAGAGGGGAGCAGCTGGGTAAGTTTTAAGGGGTGTTGCTACCCCAAAGACAAACTACGACTTTTCAATATCTGCTAAGAACCCTGTGCACACCCACACTGACATTTTTGGAATTAGCCCTAGTTACTGGACCCCTTGTCAAGTTGTGCTTACTTAGCTGTTATCCATGTTAAACCCACAACTGACATGGACAATGTTTGAGTTTTTGAGTAAAAATTTTGTGAGGAAAAAAAAATACTTAATGATATTGACAGCCAAGATTTTGCATCCTTTGCCTTTTACTTATGCACTATGAATTTTGGGACAAAGATTTCAAGGCCATGAAATTGGATATTCATAAAAGTCACCTTGGTGTCCTTGACAAAATGGGTCTATAACACATTATTGAAACCACAAAAGGTCGCATACCTATCAACCCCTATTTCTTGAACGTGAATCCATTGCACTTTCACTACCGCAAAGTTTTTTCCCACACTAAGTAATACATTGGCCAACCTACTAACTGCAATAAAAACATCAAAATGTAAAACCCACCCCAGTGGAGGGCTACGATGCCCACGCCCCCCCTAACTAAATATACCAACTCTGAGATTGCACTGCAATGGGAAAAAGGGGAAATTCCAAATGATGACCCACTAGTTACTTACCATAGGAAACAGTTTGTGGAAACAATCGTTTAACAGATTCAGAGTTCGATAAACAGTGGTCAATGAAGAGGCATTCGACTTTTTGTGGTTTTGATAATGTGATATAGATCCATTTTGTGAAGGACACCAAAGTGACTTTTATGAATATTCAATTTAGACCCAACAAAACTGGACAGTCTGAAGCAGAAATGGTGGTGTATCGAAATGTCTAATGTTATGGCTGTGGCTAAACTTACAGCAGCGCTGAAAAGCCATGTGCATGTTAAGGGTGTCCATAGCTAACGCACTGACAAACTAAGGGAAGGAGCCACCTCATGACTGACACATTTGTACTACAAGGAGAAAGCTGACCACACACAGACACACACACACACACACACACAGACACACACACACACACACACACACACACACACACACACACACACACACACACACACACACACACACACACTTCCCTAAGTGTCAAGCATTCTACATTCCTAATCTGGCAGATGAAGCACAGGCCCTTGAGAGGTGTGTTTTTAGAGCCACTGCCAACCCAATGCAACCAGCTTGAAAGTGTCTGACCAGAAACTACCTCTTAGTAGGGTAAAGCATTGGATCTGCCTTTTTTTTTTGGTAAGGTGATTCTATATCTGGTGAGACCCAAGTAGCCTTGGCAGCTACTTTAACAAGTTCAGAAATAGAAGGGGCCACCCAGAAAAGCTACCCGTAATACCTGAAGACTTTTTGTAGAGTTCTATTTGGAGAAGACATGGGGACTGCACCCAAACTGTTTTATCATCTCCAGAATATCCCTACATTTGAGGTCATTAGGGTCATGTTAGGGAACTGATGTTCTCTTATCCACAGCCTAACCTGGTGTTGTTGACTGTATCAGGGGGTTGATGTCTTTCTTCCTGCAATGTGCCATTTTTTGACTATGCAGAGGTGACTCAGAGGAAGATGAAGACACATGGTGAGCTGAGATGACAGGCTGAACTATGTGAAAGACTGGCTAGGAGGCTGGCCAGCAGAAATCAATTGGAAAGAGGAAGAATCAGACATTAAAACTGAGTGGGTGGCAGGCACATACCAATGAGAGACCTCATAGGTCAGTGTTAAGGCTAGAACTAAAATCAGCACCAGCATCAAGGTACCCAAGACCTAAATGCAAGCAGTCAAGTGTTAGTGGCACTATAAAAGAGGGCACCAACATCAGTGGTGATGCCCTGACACTGGCCTAAAAGCTAGGCAACCCTGGTCAGAGCTAAAGGAGCTGGTTCTGCCAAGATCAACACTGATGACAATGTTGAACCCACCAACAACCTGTCATCTATTGGTGTCAAGAAAGACAATGGAGATGTCAGAATTAACTGGAGAGGATAATCTGACATCAGCACAGCACCCATCAAAGCTGGTCTCTTGGGAATTTATGTCACAGATGAGGGGGGGGGTCAATGATGAATCACTGATAACATTGTATTTGAGAGAAAGACAAGAATCAGAATGTCTCCAACCAGATAGCTTGGTGGAATGTAGAGTCCAGCAAATTTCTGATGTATCAAAAATATAGCCTTAACCACCTTCTCATAATTCAAGTCAATAACAAGGGGAGTAGAGGCACAATTTTGCATTAGTAGTCTTTGCACTAAAGATAAAGTAATCACCTAGACTTGTTGGCCAACACCAGTTCAGAAAGTAATAGCAGTGAAATGAAAACCAATGAAGATGCATTTTCTGAAACAATCATATATGAAGTTAGAGAAGTGGATCTAGATGACTTTTCAACCTTTAAGTTCACTTTTTTCAGTGGGGTTCCTATGTTTGGCAGTTAGCTTAGGGGATTAAAGCTCTAAGCTCTTAATATTTTGCTTCCTGTGTTCATGGTACTGGGTTTGATGCCTCCCATCACTTGTCTACTGAGTGACTCTAGGCAAATCACCTAACCAGACAGTGCTCCTTAGCCACCTCTAAAAAGGAACAATTTGTCCAGTGGACTTACCCTGGTCAACAAACAAGTAAAACATAGTGGAACACCTCAAACCCTGAAGAAGCAGCTTGATGTGTCTTATGCACATTTGTCTTGATGGATTAAGCCATTGTTGTGTGAGCAACTTCAAAGCCATTGGAATTGAATATTTACTAGTCTTTGGCACTGAAGCATCTGAAGACAGCTGTGAATCCATTGACTTCAAATCTTGATGGCAGGTAAAGCTTGTTAATGCAAATCAAACTGCAGCTTTCCTTTCCTATGCCAGGGGGTAGAAGTACTAAATTATTTGTAAATGGTAAATGTCATGCTTATCAGGGTTGTAACTTACTCTGAGAGATAATGAATGTGCCTGTCCTGCAGGGTCTTCTTCTCATATGGGGATGTCTAAATTCTCAGTCCTTGACTAAAAACAGAGCAAGAAACCCAAACACCAACAATAAAACACAAAAGTACTCTGAATAGTAGTCAACAAACTATATAAAACAGATGAGCACAGCAATACTAATGTTATCAAAATCTCTTCCTTGGTGGGAACAGAAGATAAAACTCTGCAATATTTAAAATATTCCTGATAGAAAGTAATAAAGAATTTGAAAAGGGAAACAAGGTGTGCCTATGCTGGAAAAAGAAAGTGAGAAAAATGGTCATACAAAAATTTAAACCACTCATCATCCTTAAACTCTGGAATAAGAAGCAGCAGCCTGGGGCAGTGACAAAGACTAATTTCTTAGCTGAATCATGATAATAAAAATCTCTAAGGTGGTAGCAGGCATGGTGCATTGTGGGATGCAAGGAGGTTCTTGGCAGTCTAGGAATGTTTGGTGTGTTATATGATTCGAATGCTTGCAACTGTAGTCCTACAGATTACTGAGGATGGACCCACTCTTATCAGATCAGTACTTACATAGCACTACATTATATTTGTTTAATCTTAGAAGGAGGTGGTTAGCCTGTACAGACTGTTCTTTATCATTCTACCCCTCCAACTCTCCCATCTCCCTCACCCTTTCTCTACTTGACTCATGAACTTCTGAATACCTCCATGGACTACCTCCACACCATTCATTCTGGTAGTCCACCACATTATTCCACAGCTTCCTCTGTAAACATTTTTTTAGGTCAAGGATTACTTTGTCCCTTCAATCTGCAAACAATTCTTCCTCTCTCTGTTATCATCTTGTTCATGGTGACCTCTTTATATCTCTAATAAGTTCTTGTGCATTGACATAATATTTACTACTTAGTCTGTTTTTTAACATCTTTATTAAATCATCACATTTTAAATAGTAACATGGGTTTACATTACTAGAAAATAAAAACTGTTACTATCATGCAGTATACATATTTTTTATGTACTTCAAAATTATATAATCTCCTCATCTTCTACATTCTGTTAAACTTCAATCATTCTCCTGAACATTATTCTGCATGCATTGTTCCAACAAATTTAATGTATTTCTATGAAATTTGTTCAGCTCTGAGCCCACTGCTGTTCATAGTGGTGATGGACTACATTAGCAAACAGGTCGGAGGGGCAGATCAACAAAGGTGCTGTATGCAGATGATGTGGCATTACAGGCAGACTCTGAGCTAGAACTTCAGCAAAGGATAGGAGAATGGAATGCAAAACTGAAGGCACATGGGATGAATCTAAGCACAGATAAGATGGTGGTAATGGCAGCAAATTGGGGAAATCAGAAGAAGCTGAGAATAGAGATAGAAGGGAAGATAGTTGAACTGGTAAATAGCTTCAAGTACTTGGGAGGGGTGGTTGATGACAAGAGAAGTCTGAAAGAAGAGGTCAAAGCTAGAATCAGAGGGGCTGCAGCAAACTAGTATAGAGTCTCAGGTGTAGTCTATGACAGAAGAATGACAAAGAAGCAGAAATGTTAGATGTACAAGGCACTGGTGTGACCAGTACTACTGTATGGTACAGAAACCTGGGAAGTAAAGGCAGAACAGTTGAAGAAGCTAGAGGTGATGGAAATTAAGTGCCTGAGAAGGGTGGTAGGATGCACACTGTGGAACAGATGAAGAAATGAGGACATAAGAACAGAAGCCAAAGTAGCTCCAATTGCAGAAAAGATCAAAGAGAACAAATTACGCTGGTTCAGGTACATGTGTAGAAAAGCAGAAGACAATGTGGTGAAGAAGATTTGGGACAGACAGGAAGAAGTTTAGAGGAAGCAAGAACATCCAGCAAACAGGTGGATGGATTGTGTGAAAGAAGATCTGTGACAGTCAGGCATGAGTGTTGAAGAAGGCAAGAGTGCAGCACTGAATCGAGAGTGTTCGTGACAGTTAACACAATATCCCGTCCCCATGTAGAAAAAATGGGGAAAAGGGGGCTGATGATGATCATCATCATCATTGGTCCATCCATTTTATAAAGCTCCTATCTCAATGTTTTTATCTCATTTACAATATTCAATACTTCAGTTAAGGTTGCTTTAAATTTTTATTTTCTAGTAATTGCTTTTTCCATAGGCAATAGCTTTAAACTTAGTACATCCTTACTATCTCTAGGCAATTCAGATCCTATATCTCAGCTTAGAAGAATTACTTACTATATATTACACTATTTATAATTAATCTATCTATATATTATACTATTATACTATACTATATATACAAAGAAGGAAAAGACATCTCGAATCACAATGGCCACACATTCAAAAAGATGTGGGCGACTGTACAAAATGGTTAGTATGAACTTATCTGACTGTTTATGGTCTGCATCTGAAGTTTCGTTGCTCACTAAAGGTCTGGGTTATGTACCATCAAATGTTGCCAGTATTGATGAGACTTTACTACAGTTTAGATTGTTTGTGAGGAACATAGCTTTACGAATGACTTTTGGGAATGTAAACACACTTCAGAAGAACATTTTTTTCTAAACCAAGTAGTTTTATGCCTAATTTTTCATCCACGATAGATGTATGTGTGAAAGCCTGTGAGAATGATTTATATAAGTATTTTAATACTCAGAGATATGTTACGCATGATAATTTGAGCCATGATGAACGTCAAGCCTTTAGAAACATACAAAGTAATGGTGAAATTATCATTAGGCCTGCTGATAATGGGGGACCCGTTGTGGTGCTAAATGTTGATTATTACATACAGCAAATGCTTAGGATGTTATATGACTCCTCCATTTATAAACCTGTTGACTTGCGTGTTATTGAACAAATACAACAGAAATTTTTTTGGGTTTGCATGAATGTCTTTGCATGGGACTCATTACACGTGAGTTATACACATATTTTAATGTGGAATTTCCACTTGTTCCCAAGTTGTATGGTCTACCCAAAATCCACAAAAAACCCACTCTTCCTAGTTTTAGACCTATAGTGTCTGGTTCAGGATGGCTTACCGAGTCTTTATCCATCTATGTGGATAAACAATTGAGAACTGTTTTAGACAGGTATCATGTAGTCCTTAGAGATACTGAACATTTTTTGATTGATTTATATTTGAGATTTGGTTAGTTATCTTGTCCATCTACAATTTTGGTGACTTTAGATGTTGAGGCTTTATTTACGTGCATTCCGATTGCTGAGGGCATTAATATGATCAAAAACTATTTGAATAGGGATGGCCTGTTTAGTGAACAACATATAGATTTATGGTGCTATCTATTAGAAGCTATTCTAGAGAATAATATTGTCGTGTTTGAGGGAGCATACTACTGGCAACAGAAGGGTGTAGCTATGCGAATTTAGTTTGGGTGCTGATCTCATTTTTTACAGACGTTTTGTGGATAATGTCTTTTTTGTGTGGGGAAATGATGAGCTCTCCTTAGTGAGGTTCATAAAACACCTCAACACCAGTAGTACCTTTCATAAAACACCTCAACACCAGTAGTACCTTTCATAAAACATCTCAACACCAGTAGTACCTTTCATAAAACATCTCAACACCAGTAGTACCTTTCATAAAACATCTCAACACCAGTAGTACCTTTCATAAAACACCTCAACACCAGTAGTACCTTTCATAAAAGATCTCAACACCAGTAGTACCTTTCATAAAACACTTCAACACCAGTAGTACCTTTCATAAAACACCTCAACACCAGTAGTACCTTTCATAAAACATCTCAACACCAGTAGCTTTCATAAAACATCTCAACACCAGTAGTACCTTTCATAAAACACTTCAACACCAGTAGTACCTTTCATAAAACATCTCAACACCAGTAGTACCTTTCATAAAACACCTCAACACCAGTAGTACCTTTCATAAAACATCTCAACACCAGTAGTACCTTTCATAAAACATCTCAACACCAGTAGTACCTTTCATAAAACACCTCAACACCAGTAGTACCTTTCATAAAACATCTCAGCACCAGTAGTACCTTTCATAAAACATCTCAACACCAGTAGTACCTTTCATAAAACACCTCAACACCAGTAGTACCTTTCATAAAAGATCTCAACACCAGTAGTACCTTTCATAAAACACTTCAACACCAGTAATACCTTTCATAAAACACCTCAACACCAGTAGTACCTTTCATAAAACATCTCAACACCAGTAGTACCTTTCATAAAACACCTCAACACCAGTAGTACCTTTCATAAAACACCTCAACACCAGTAGTACCTTTCATAAAACATCTCAACACCAGTAGTACCTTTCATAAAACACCTCAACACCAGTAATACCTTTCATAAAACATCTTAACACCAGTAGTACCTTTCATAAAACACCTTAACACCAGTAGTACCTTTCATAAAACATCTTAACACCAGTAGTACCTTTCATAAAACACCTCAACACCAGTAGTACCTTTCATAAAACATCTCAACACCAGTAGTACCTTTCATAAAACACCTCAACACCAGTAGTACCTTTCATAAAACATCTTAACACCAGTAGTACCTTTCATAAAACACCTCAACACCAGTAGTACCTTTCATAAAACACCTCAACACCAGTAATACCTTTCATAAAACATCTTAACACCAGTAGTACCTTTCATAAAACACCTCAACACCAGTAGTACCTTTCATAAAACACCTCAACACCAGTAGTACCTTTCATAAAACATCTCAACACCAGTAGTACCTTTCATAAAACATCTCAACACCAGTAGTGCCTTTCATAAAACATCTCAACACCAGTAATGCCTTTCATAAAACACCTCAACACCAGTAGTACCTTTCATAAAACATCTCAACACCAGTAGTACCTTTCATAAAACATCTCAACACCAGTAGTGCCTTTCATAAAACATCTCAACACCAGTAGTGCCTTTCATAAAACATCTCAACACCAGTAGTACCTTTCATAAAACACCTCAACACCAGTAGTACCTTTCATAAAACACCTCAACACCAGTAATACCTTTCATAAAAGATCTCAACACCAGTAGTACCTTTCATAAAACACCTCAACACCAGTAGTGCATTTCATAAAACACCTCAACACCAGTAGTACCTTTCATAAAACATCTCAACACTAGTAGTACCTTTCATAAAACATCTCAACACCAGTAGTACCTTTCATAAAACACCTCAACACCAGTAGTACCTTTCATAAAACATCTCCGCACCAGTAGTACCTTTCATAAAACATCTCAACACCAGTAGTACCTTTCATAAAACACCTCAACACCAGTAGTACCTTTCATAAAAGATCTCAACACCAGTAGTACCTTTCATAAAACATCTCAACACCAGTAGTACCTTTCATAAAACACTTCAACACCAGTAATACCTTTCATAAAAGATCTCAACACCAGTAGTACCTTTCATAAAACACCTCAACACCAGTAGTACCTTTCATAAAACATCTCAACACTAGTAGTGCCTTTCATAAAACATCTCAACACCAGTAGTACCTTTCATAAAACATCTCAACACCAGTAGTACCTTTCATAAAAGATCTCAACACCAGTAGTACCTTTCATAAAACACCTCAACACCAGTAGTACCTTTCATAAAAGATCTCAACACCAGTAGTACCTTTCATAAAACATCTCAACACCAGTAGTACCTTTCATAAAACACTTCAACACCAGTAGTACCTTTCATAAAACACCTCAACACCAGTAGTGCCTTTCATAAAACATCTCAACACCAGTAGTACCTTTCATAAAACATCTCAACACCAGTAGTACCTTTCATAAAACACCTCAACACCAGTAGTACCTTTCATAAAAGATCTCAACACCAGTAGTACCTTTCATAAAAGATCTCAACACCAGTAGTACCTTTCATAAAACACTTCAACACCAGTAGTACCTTTCATAAAACACTTCAACACCAGTAGTACCTTTCATAAAACACCTCAACACCAGTAGTGCCTTTCATAAAACATCTCAACACCAGTAGTACCTTTCATAAAACACCTCAACACCAGTAGTACCTTTCATAAAACACCTCAACACCAGTAGTACCTTTCATAAAACACCTCAACACCAGTAATACCTTTCATAAAAGATCTCAACACCAGTAGTACCTTTCATAAAACACCTCAACACCAGTAGTGCATTTCATAAAACACCTCAACACCAGTAGTACCTTTCATAAAACATCTCAACACTAGTAGTACCTTTCATAAAACATCTCAACACCAGTAGTACCTTTCATAAAACACCTCAACACCAGTAGTACCTTTCATAAAACATCTCAACACCAGTAGTACCTTTCATAAAACACTTCAACACCAGTAGTACCTTTCATAAAACACCTCAACACCAGTAGTGCCTTTCATAAAACATCTCAACACCAGTAGTACCTTTCATAAAACATCTCAACACCAGTAGTACCTTTCATAAAAGATCTCAACACCAGTAGTACCTTTCATAAAACATCTCAACACCAGTAGTACCTTTCATAAAACATCTCAACACTAGTAGTGCCTTTCATAAAACATCTCAACACCAGTTGTACCTTTCTATGGTTCACACATAAGTTCTCTAACACAAGCATTGAGTTTCTAGATGTTAAAATCTTTATTAGTAGTGAAGGTGTTTTTAACACAGAGTTGTTTAGGAAAGACTGTGATTGCCCTTCCTTTTTGCATAGGACAAGTATGCATCCTCAACATGTCTTTTCTAGTGTAGTACATGGACAGACATTGAGACTAGCAAGATTGACATGCAATAATGACACACTGCATGAGAATCTGGAAACTCTTAAATCTGAGTTAATGGGTTGTGGATATGAAGATAAGGCTATATCTGAAGCTATAAATAATACCATGAAAAAAGGGGTGGTAGAGCTAAACCATATTTCTCGAAAGGTGATAGTATAGCTAGATCGAATCACAAGCATCTATAAGGGGTACCGTTGATTATATCATATAGCTCGGATGTTAAGCACATTAGAAATGTTCTATATAAGAATTGGCACATTTTGCATACAGATCAGGCTATTGTAGAAATAGTAGGTGCACGTCCAAGAGTGGTATATAAAAATAAAAATACACTCAAACAACTCTTATGCTATCCTAATAATAAGCAATTTCAACAGTCCCCATGTAGAGGTACTATGAGATGTAATAGTTGTAATTTTTGAGTTTATTAATGAGAGTGGCCACTTTGTACACCCCGATACCAAACGGGTATGGAAGTTTAATGTGCAGGCTGATTGTAACACCAGAAATATATATTTGGCGCAATGCAAGATATGTCCTAAATGTTATGTTGGAAAAACGAATAGAAGGCTTCGTGAGCAGATAAAGGAATCATGTTTATTGTAAAAAGAAAGAACTACTGTATAGTGCTTTAGCAAAACATTCTGTGACAGAAGGCTTAACACATTCCTTCTCATATCAGGTTTTACAAGTGATATACAGTAATATAAGGCTAGAAGATATCTATGCCCTCACCAATACAGCTGAAATGAAATGGATATTTAGACTTGGAGCACATCTAGGCTCCAGCCTTAATGATACTGTATCTATTAAGCCAGCACTTAAGTTGCCAAAGAAGGGAATTTTTAAAAGATTTCATTAACTTATTGTTGATTAATGTTGTTCAGGTATTTTGCGTTTTTATTGCATTATTTACATATCCCTTTAAATTTTAATGAAGTCTTAATGATATGTGGATTTTTATTGGTCCATTTGAATTGATATGGATCTATTTAATGTGTTTTTTATTTGTATAACATTGTCTGATGAAGCACCGAAGGGTGTGAAAGTGTTTACAACTACAATAAATTGTTGTTGGTTCTACTTGCCAGTGTCTCCGTGTTTCTGCACAGTTTACTTTGGGTTCTTCAAGTTTTTGTCTATTACTGTGCAGTTTATCACTGAGTCCTTTCTTCTTTGAAATAGATATAGATATATATATATATATATATATATATATATATATATATATATATATATATATATATATATATATATATTGCTGAACCAAGTCATGCGTGGGTACATAGTTTTCCACTATAGCCTTTGTTTTATCTTCATTTATTTTATATCCCAAGACTTGAAACTATCTCAAAATGATCCACAATACCAACATGTCCTTTTCTGGATTTATCAAGTACAAAATATCGTCATCTGCAAATAACACCACATTTTCTTGCTTACCATACCAGTTTTAGCCTTGAATTTGTGAATCTCTTATGTTCCTTGCCAAAGGTTGTAAATATAAAGCAAAGTGAAACAGAGCATCCCTACCTGAGTCCTCTGCTCAAACACAGATGGTCAGAGAGGAGTCCTCCCATCATAATTCTTGCCTTTGACCCTTCATATATCTTCCTTATTAACTATATTATTCTATCAGTGAACAAACATGCGACTATTGCCCTACTCACAAATTCCCAGCTGACCCTACTGAATACCTTCTCTGCATCAAGACTCATCAATAATAGCTGTGTTTTTATGCTCTGCTTCCCTCTGGATCATTATTGTTCTATTAGTGTTGTGAAATGCTTGCCACCCCCACCCCTGACTCCACAAAACCACATTGACCCACATATATCAAATTTGGCAACATTTTCTTTCTCTTAGCTAGTATAGACAAATAATACAATCATAGTTTAACTTTGAAATGGCTCTATAAAGCCAGATCTGAAGGACATTTACCATTTTTGGTAATACAGCCACTACAGCTTTCATTCAGTTTACTCGTACTTCCACACCTTTTAAAAATATATTGTTAATCAAAAGCTTCCAGATATTTATCACTTTTTTCCTTCCAAACTTCTTCAGTAATACTGTGTGCTCCTGATGACTTCCTTGTTGATTGACTATATATATAACACTTTAATCTCACCCTTTCTATGTTAATTATCTCTAGTTCAGCCTCAGCTTCCTATCATCATCATCATCTTCTTTTGGCTGTTCCTGTTAGGGGTCACCACAGCGGATCATCTGTTTCCATTTCTTCCTGTCCTCTGCATCCTGCTCACACCAACCACCTGCATGTCCTCTCTCACCACATCCATAAACCTTATCTTAGGCCTTCCTCTTTTCCTGTTACCTGGTAGCTTCATCCTTAGCATCTTTTTCCCAATATACTCCGCTTCCCTTCTCAGCACATGTCCAACCCAATGTAATCTTGCCTCTCTGGCTTTGTCTCCAAACCTTCCAACCTGGGCTGACCCTCTAATATACTTATTCCTAATCCTGTCCACCCTCGTCACACCCAGTGCAAATCTTAACATCTTTAACTCTGCCACATCCAGCTCAAACACCTGCCTTTTTGTCAATGCCACTGTCTCCAACCCATATAACATAGCTCGTCTCACTACCCTCTTGTAGACCTTCCCTTTCACTCTTACAGGTACTCGTCTGTCACAAATCACTCCTGACACTCTTCTCCACCCACTTCATCCTGCCTGTACTCTTTTCTTCACCTCTCTTCCACACTCACCGTTACTCTGAACTATTGACCCCAAGTATTTAAACTCATCCACCTTCATCACCTCTACTCCTTGCATCCTCACCATTCCTCTATCCTCCCTCTCATTCACACACATATATTCTGTCTTAGTCCTGCTGACCTTCATTCCTCTTCTCTCTAGAGCATATCTCCATCTCTCCAGGGTCTCCTCCACCTGTTCCCTACTCTCACTACAGATCACAATGTCATCTGCAAACATCATAGTCCATGGGGACTCCTGTCTGATCTCATCTGTCAACCTGTCCATCACCATTGCAAATAAGAAAGGGCTCAGAGCAGATCCTTGATGTAATCCCACCTCCACCTTAAACGCATCTGTCACTCCCACCGCAGACCTCACCGCTGTCACACTACCCTCGTACATATCCTGTACCACTTTTACGTGCTTCTCTGACACTCCTGACTTCCTCATACAATACCACAACTCCTCTCTAGGCACCCTGTCATATGCTTTCTCCAAGTCTACAAAAACACAATGCAACTCCTTCTGACATTCTCTGTACTTCTCCATCAACACTGTCAGAGCAAACATTGCATCTGTAGTGCTCTTTCCCTGCATGAAACCATACTGCTGTTCACTAATCATCACATCCCTTTTTAACCTAGCTTCCACTACTCTTTCCCATAACTTCATGCTGTGACTGATCAATTTATTCCCTCTGTAGTTACTACAGCTCTGCACATCACCCTTATTCTTAAAAATCGGCACCAAAACACTTTTTCTCCATTCCTCAGGCATCCTCTCACTTTCCAAGATTTCATTAAATAATCTAGCTAAAAACTCCACTGCCATTTCACCTAAACACCTCCATGTTTCCACAGGTATGTCATCTGGGCCAACAGCCTTTCCATTCTTCATTCTCTTCATAGCTATCCTTACTTCCTCCTTGCTGATCCATTGTACTTCATGATTCACTATCCCTACATCATCCAACCTTCTCTCAATTTCATTCTCTTCATTCATCCACCCTTCAAAGTACAGCTTCCTCTGACAGTGGCATAATTAAGTCTTCCATAAAAAAAATTCAGTTTGTGGCTTTCCTTGATTCCCTATTCATCTGCTTTACACACATTTTCATAACATTTCCAAAATATCTCTGAGACTCTAATTATTTTCTTACCATAGGCTCCCTAGGTTTGGCTACTCTTTCTGTTGCCTAAGTTATTGCGCTAAACGTTATTGCGTTACTATCAAAAATAGTTGCGTATCAGCAATGTTTCTAATCTTGCGCATTTTATCCAAATATTCTCATATTTTCCCTGTAGCACTCTGCAATTGCTCCAGTTCTTATTCTGTGAGGTTCCCCTCTTCTGCAAAACTTTAACCTTTGTCAGCCACTCTAATTTCTATTACTTTTCCCCATAACTCTTGGTCTTTTATTTCTACCATGTTTTTAAACTCCATTTTCATTTTATCCCACTCACTAGCTTATCACTTCTGAAGCAATTTTCTATCTTTCCTAAAAACTCTCAAATCATATCCACTAGCCAATACTTAAATTCATTTATTTTAAACCAGATAAGGAGAAAAGTGCCAGTGTCTGATTTTTATATAATTGCACTGCATCTTTGTTTTAGTTTTTATTGGTGCATGATTTAATATAGCTATTGAATGAGTCCCAAAAACATTCAATTAAATATACATGCTCCTTTGAAATATAATTTCTATCCAGTGCAGTCCAATCATAATTGGGATGAAGAGGGCACCTGCCCCAGTCATAAGGTGTTAGGGAGTATGATCATGTCATTGCTGCATTCTTTTTCCTTTACTGGCATTTTTATATGTGGTACAGAAAGGGAGTTCGGGACTTTGATGCTTTGTGTGGGGTAAGCTGCCTGTAGCAGTAGCAGCAAATGTAATATTCTTTTTCTTTGATTTGCTCTTTGTGTATCTGGCTTGGGAAGCTGGAGTAATAAAGCAGACCTTTTGTTTTTTATTGCTCTTCCAATGAAGAACAGGAAGAAAGATGGAGCATAAAATTAATGAAAAGATATCTAAATTGGAGACTAAGATTATTCAACGTAAGAGAAATAAACTTGTATGGGACATGAAAGACTATGAAACCAGCATTCTCTTTTCCTGGCAACGTGAACCTACGCGTAGTAGGTCAAAGGGCAGGAGAGGAGGTTTTCAGAAGCGACGTAGTGTTTCAGCGTCCTCAGGGGAGCATGAAAGAACTGGTAGTACGAATAAAAATGTGACTTTTGCTGATTCTGCTACCTCAGTCAATTTGGAGACTGAGGGAGCAATTGCTCTATCAGGTTCTTCGAGAACGGATAATTCATTTCAGGCTAACAAGTCAAATCGGGGAAGAAACGGCAGAAAGGGCAGAAATTGTTTTAAGGAATGAATATGTGAGTCAACATGATGCAGAGACTTTATCTGTTATAAACTTGTCTATTTTGTTTTTGAACGATGATATGAAATGTTTGTTATCTAAGGGCAGTAAATTTGTGCCAACTTTTTTTCCCTCCTTTGGAGAGTTGTATTTTGAGCTAAAGGCTTTTATCAGAAAAGTATGCTTGAAAGTTTATTTTCAGAATGATACTGTGAATTCTGCAGAAAATGTTTCGCTCGATGAGAGTAATCTTGAAGAAGATGAGTTATTAAATATGTCAATTTATGATTATGAAGATGATGGAACATTTTATGTGGATGGTGGGGGAGAAGAGCCTGGATGTTTTTGTACTGGTTATGGAAAGTTAACGTTGCCTAATTTAATCTCTAATAGTAAATTTGTACCTAATATTAAAGTACCTGCCATCACTGCTTTTTCCAAAATTTTGTTTAAAGAAATTCTTTGTCTCTGGATAGATTTTATATGAACAAAAAACAATATAATCTAAGTAAAAATGAGTGGATGGCTCTGAAGAGTATGGTGAAGTTAAAGAAATAATTTATTTTTAAATGTGCTGATAAGGGTGGAAACTGGGTCATTCTGCAGAAATCTAAATATTGTGAGATGATAGTAGATTTGTTAAATAATGTTGCTGAATATAAATGTCTACTAAAAGATCCTGTTTTGGAATATAACAATGAACTTTTGACCTATTGGAAAGAGGGGAACATCTTGGTTTCTTTAATCATAAAGATGTGTGTAAATTATATATAAAGAAACCTCTTACTCCTATTTTTTTATGCTTTACCTAAAGTGCATAAATGTTTGGAAAACCCCCCCGGTAGACCGATAGTGTCAGGGATAGGCTCTTTGTTAAGTAATATTAATATATTTTTGGATTTCCATCTGAAGAAACATTTAGGCAAAGTTTCAGCACATATTTCTAACACACAAGAATTGCTTAATGAACTTTCTCAGATAAAATGGCATTCAGATTATTATTGGGTAACTATAGACGTTAAATCATTATATACAAAAATTAACAAAAGATAGGGGCTAGAAGCAGTGATGGAAATGTTGGGTGATGGACCTAGAACTACCTATATGATTAGTCTGCTTGAGTTTTGTTTAACTCATAATTATTTTAGCTTTAATAATGAATTCTTTCTTCAGTTAAAAGGAACGGCCATGGGAGCTGCATTTGCACCCTCATACGCTATTATTTATATGGGATTTTTTGAAAGACAATTTATTTACCCTACCCCCTTTTATAAGAAAAATGTGGTGTTATACAAGTGATTTATTGATGATCTTTTTCTGATTTGTAGGGGTGAGATTGGTGATTTATTTGAATTTTTTGAAACCCTAAATGAAAATATACATGGTTTGACCTTCTCCTATGAGTTCAATAGGGAAAGGATCAGTTTTTTTGATGTAACTCTATATCATATAGAGGAATCTATTGGCTTTAGGCCCTTTAGGAAAAACACCTCAGTTAATATGTTTTTACATGCTAGTAGTATGCATCCTGAACATTTACTATGTTCGTTACCCTCAGGTGAATTTAAAAGAGTTTTTAATCACACCAGTGATGAGGTGGAGAGAATTAATGAACTGGATAATGTAGAGTTGAGACTTAATTTGAGAGGTTATGATAAAGAACTCTTATTAAGATGTAAAAACAGGTTACTTGGGATTCCTTGTGATGATAAATATAAATCTATTTATGTCAGGGAAAAAGTTAGAGTTAGAATATCAAATAAAAAAGTAGGGGATGATGGGGAAAGGTTAGTTTTTGTTACTAAATTCTCTCCATTTTCAAATGAATTGGTTAAAATTGTTCAAAAATACTGGTATTTAATTAATGAGGATGATATTGGTCATCTTTTTCCTAAACATGTTACTTTTTCTTATAAAAGGGGCAAGAATTTGAAAGAGTTGTTGAACTATAACTTTATGAGGGGGGTTGAAAGAAATGAGAATAAGAATTTGCCTTTAGGTACATATCCTGGTGGCCATTGCAGTTTATGTGAGAGGGTAACTAATATTAATATAATAAATGGTACTAAGTTTTTCCCTAGATTAAATTTTAACTGTAGATCGGTAGGGGTAGTATATATTCTAGGTTGTTCTTGTATAAATATTTGGTACATAGGGCAAACAAAAAGAATGGTGAGAATACATATTTTAGAACACATAAAAGATATTAGAAATAAAAGTGAAGTTAGCCCTGTGGCCCAACACTTTTATGAAAAACATGATGGCTCACCCAACAGTTTAAAATTCTGTGTACTTGGGAAACCTTTTTATATGGAAGGAGGAGGGGATTATTATTATAAATTACTGGAGTTAGAAACTAAAATGATTTTGAAATTTAAGACATTGAAGCCCTTTGGATTGAATCTTGAATTGGGTATTTAATCCGATTATATTTCGTGTAATGAATGGATTGAGCATGTGTTATATTAATATTTATTTATAATTATTTTTGAATGAAATATAACATAGTTTTTATAAGAAGAGTGAAAAAAAGTTTTTTGAAAATCTTATTCTGAAAATGTCACTTTAAATATTAATTAAATGGATTGATGAAGTTGTCTGTGCTAATTGCTGCTAAATTAATGTGTGTGTGTGTGTGTGTGTGTGTGTGTGTGTGTGTGTGTGTGTGTGTGTGTGTGTGTGTGTGTATAAATATATATATATATATATATATATATATTGGTGAAAAAGACATTAATTGTGATCCACTGAAGGTGAAAGGCCGAGGTACCAGATCGTTTAAGCAATAAACAGAAACTGGTGAAATTAGTGCTGGACTTGTGTGCTGGATTTGCTACTTTTCTTGTGTTGGTGTTTTGAAAAAAAATGGAGCAAGTATGTCTGTCTAGCTTGGAGAGCCAGCTTATTGGAAAATACTTTTTTTTTTGCTCTTCCAATGAAGAGTTGGTCAGAGAGGTGTTGTGAAATTTAATTCAGAATGCTGGACTATGGTTCTCTAGAACTAGTACAACAGGAAGGAGGACACTTTTTTTTTTGCTCTTCCAGTGAAGAGCTAGGGAGGTGGGACACCAGTTTAGAGAACAGTATCAAGTGCTATAAAGGCCAGCTACACCTCTGAAAGCAGTTATTGTTGGCAAATACCAAGTAAATTCTGTCCGGGTTCCTGCTACTGAACTCACATCTTCCATACTAAATATTCATATTTTTTTTAGAAATTTACAATTTATTTGTTATATTTTCCCTCCTAGACCCCCCCGCTACATAATCACTATTGCAAGTCATGTTCCAGTCCATACCCATAAATAATAATACCTGGTAAAAGCTTATTATTTCTCTCCAATGCTCCAGAATAGTAGTTTTAGATGGATATATATGGGTCTATCTCAGATGATCGACTTTTCGTAAACTTGAAAAAAATATCAAAGAGACCATAAGATTGAGTTTCCGAAAACTCAAACATAAAAAAAAAATCTACATTTTTTATGTGCCCTCCACACCTCCTGCAAATTGCATATACTAACTCTGAGAATGCACTACAGTGAGGAAAAGAGTAAATTTTCCAACACTCGCTGTGCCATGATCTCCATTCAAAAGCTTAGAGTTTTCAAAAACTCGATCATATGGTCTCGACCATATGGAGTTCGAGTTTATGAAACCTCAATCAACTGATAGGGACCCATATATGTATGTATGTGTGTGTGTGTGTATGTAATATACATGATAGTGTAATCCAGCTTCCCTGCCAGTAACCTGTTACTACCACAAATGTGCCATTATTTCTTTTTTATCTGTTTTATCACTACTGCAGCCTCTTTCCCATTCTGTATTATTACTCCATTTTTCCATGATATTTTGCTGAATGTCCACTCTGAAATATTTTCTTTGTCAAATTCACATTCTCATTTCTATCAAAATGTGTCTCCTTCAACACCATTACTTGCACCCTACACTTTTTTTTCTCAAACACCTTTACTGAGTTATCACTTGTCGAATAGACAAATAGACAAATTTACATTCATATAAAGGTAATTAAACTATATTAACAACAAACATTATACTGCACATATATAGCTATATATCATATAACCTAAGCAATACTACATAAATTATTCAATTCCTGCTTTTTTAAACAAGAAACATCTTTATTAAACCATTACTTACTACATAGGCAATCATACATTTATATAAATGAAAACTAACCATACTGACACAATCCTAGTCACAAGCATTTTACATCACAAATCACAATGACACCCTCCCAGTTGCAAACATTATACATCAATTATAATCTACCCAATCTTTCTCATTCAAACATTACATAACTCATTTAATCCTGTTGCTTTTTAGGCCTCATTCCTCCCTTGTATGTATTGTTCCCACAATTCCCATTTTTCCTATGTAGTTTGCTCCTACCCTTTTATAAAGATCTCAATTCCAGTTGTTTTATCTCTGTTACTATATTCACTACTTCCAGTATAGTTGGTTGGATTTTGATTTCCATTTTCTAGTAACTGCTTTTTGGGGAAACGACAATTATAAGTCACAGCAAGGCCTTACCAGGTTTAGGCAACTACACCCTATACTTCTTAATATAATTTAATACTCTTTGCTTTGGAATCACGTCAATCTACTGATAGCTGTTATAGGAAATACTGATAGAAGGGATGCACCTACACCCTCAAAGTTCTATATAGCTACTGCAAAGTTGCACAACAGTGGAGAAAAGAGAAAACTCCTCTGTCTGTGAAAGTTGTTTCAGCAAAATGTATTTAGTCTGCTGGCTCTCAGTGCAATAGTTATCAATCAATTTACACATTCCCTTTGCTTTTTGACTATACTTGGAAGGATATGTGCATTCCATGTTAATATTGACAAAATGGTTATTCCGATCAAAAGGTATTACTCCCACATGTACACAAGAGTGCTTTTGAACAGATGTTTCCAACTTGCAGTTTACACTGCACAAACTGTTTCACAGACTAATCTTGTATGTAATTACTTCCATTTGAATCCATACCACCATTTCAGAGACTTTTAACTCCGATATAAACATTCAAGAAATAAAGAAACTAACGACATGTACAAAACCTTATCCATTTTTAACTCTCAACAAACACACAAAATTATATACACTTTACAAAATGGAAGTTTACCCTTCAAAATAGGGGCAGCTGCACCCACAGGCATTACCTATTCTAAAGTTAATGTTAACCATTCTAAAGCATATGATAACAATCCATGTAAATGGGAACACAGGGTTTGTTTGTTCTTATCTTATTTCTAGTTCCCCTCCCAGATGTGAAAAACATATTGCACCTTTAGTCTCTTCCCACATATTGTACTGGCTACCCTTAAATAAATGCACTAAATTGTGCACTGTTACATTTAATGCATTAAAGTACTAAAAATGCTGCTGTTCCAGTGGGATAGACAGCTAATGTCAAAGCTACGGCCCAGTCAACTCGGTTTTGATTAGCAGCTCTGGCTACTGATAGAATGTCAGGGTGGGATGGGCATGCCTATCCTGGGAGGAAGGCATTCATTGATTATGCTCCCTTTGGATGAACCAATGAGTATGGCTGGTTGGGCAAGGAGTGGGTAGGCCATTTAAAAAACCCAAGGATGGAGGCAGAGATAGTTGTGCCCCCATGGCATCCTTAGGCTCCACAACTGGCCACAGCAACATCAGAAGTAAGTCAGGGTTAGTAGAAGAGCTTGTAGAGCTAGAATGAATGTGGAGCACTTGGGGCTGAGTTAGAAAATTATGGTGTCCCAAGAGGGACTAAGAAAAAAAGTAATAAAAATGCTGGAGTGTCAACTATTTGTATAACTTATCACATCTCACAGTTTCAAACTTCATTTATTTTCATTAAACTGCTTACTAATATATTACTAAATGTTAATTATATTGCACCTTCTAGATGTACATTAGAACACACTGTCCAGACCTCTCACAATTAACTGCTTGCAACAGCAGGCTCTTTGACTCAAACTAAACACAGGTGTCATTTTCATGTCTTTCGTTGTTTTCTCTTGTTCTTCATGCCTTTTTCTTTTAAAAACCCTTGTCTGGTGCTTAAATTAAAGATATTAGCATAGACATCTATCTCTATGGAAACATTACATCTAAGAAAAAGTACTTTCTTACTTTAATATCACTGTCATATATAGCAGTCACAGATAAAACTCCCCCTACCTCACATTTACAGGTTAATAGATACTTACTTGGCTATTGATCTGTGAAGATCTTACAAAGCCTGGCCTTACATTCCGGTGTTAGTTTTTAGCTCTTATAATTTTCATGTGAATAGCCCAGACACAGGACAAACAAAGTATTTATTTCCCCTATCAATGGATGTAGAATATATCTGACTGTATCCTATATAGGACTGCTTTACAATATAATATGTAATTTACTTCATGACATTTTAATACAAATATTAATAAGAGCAAAGACTGTTTTACTTACAGTTACTTCTTCATTCCCTTCATTACCCTTCTAAACATTAATGACATAAACAGGAGTTTATGCTTTACAGTTGTTTTACTGGCTTAATGCAGTCAATGAACTTCCAGTATTCAACCACTTCTTGCTGAACAACAGTTTGCATGTCTAAACTATATCTAGTGGGAGTGATGCTTTACAATTCTCCCTTTTATTCACTTACTTCACATAGCTGCTGGTCTTCTTCCTGATCATTTCACTCTCACAACACTAGTCTCTGGTTCAAGTTCAAGATACTCCTGATTCTTCAAGCCATCTCCTAGACTCTTTACTGTCACTCAAGCATTTTCCTTTGAAACAATACAAAAGTGGCAGTCTCTTTATGGGCTTTGTTATTGTCAGAAGATTGAGAAGTAGAGTTCCTTCAACTTGCTTTTTCTTTGTTAGCTATATTTTTTATTACATCCATAGCTAGTTCTGCAACCAAAATCTCTTTGATCATCCAGGGAAAATTATTCTGAAGAAAGCAACTTAAATCTAACACCTACCTCTCAAATTCATTGATTTCTGGGATAAAATTGCTTTTCTTCTGCCTGGTATACAGCAAATAATACTTTTTCACGAACATAAACGTTTCTCTTCTGCCACAGGTTTGTTGGGAGCAACTCATTCAGCTGGTCTTAATGTACCTCTACTAATATTGGTCTCAGATTCTCTCTCATGGCCTGATTTGGAGCATACACACAATAAACCATCTCAATTAACAAATCCTATAATGGAAGACTAGTCCAGTTGCTTATTTGTACTTTCATAAATTTAATGGAGTGTAATATTTCCAGTTTTTTGATCTAGCCAAAAAATCTCAGGTTTTATCTTTGTGCTCTGTCCTTTAACTCTACATTTTTGAAACAAGTCTTCTTGAGAAGACTACTGTTCATCCAATTTTTCCTTCAGTCCACCCTCCGATTTCTGCAGTTTTGTCAGTTCATCTGAATAGCTACTTAAGTTTCTTCTGTTTTTCCAATCCTTTGTCATTTGATTATATTTATATATTACCTCAGTCTCTTGTTTTCTTAAAATAAGTTTGAGTGCATTTTACTTATTTTTCCACTAAATTACTGAAAACCATCTCCTGGACTAAAGCTGAAACTTGAATTGCATTTTACTGAACAGCTGCAGTTTTTGTCCCAGAGTCTTTTCTTCTCCTTTTCTAGTGTTCACTTACTTTCCAAAATTATTTTTGCTGGGATCCATGCATTGTAATTACTAGCCAGTAAATGACTTTCACACAAATTGATACTGGCTAGTTAAACATCTTCTCATTTTTCTCACTGGCAAAGTTCTACTCAACATGATTTTCGGTTGCAGCCATCTTAGGAGTCCACACCTTTTTTGATATTTAGTGAAAAAAAGTCCACTTATTTTAGTTGCTGGTCGTAACCTTTGTCTTCCATCCCATACAACATTCTACTGGATTTCCACTGGATTCTCTACAGCAGCCTGATTTCCCTGTCCTTGAAGAACTTTCAGAACTACACACAGCACTCAAACTAGGGCTTTAGCAGGGTCCAGCAGAGTTTCAGAATTCCCAATTTACTTCTGTAAGATAGCTCCCTAAGAATACACCCTAACATTCTGTTTGCTGCTGCCACTAACTTCTCACTCTGTCAGTGATGTAGCACAGATGTTATCAAAGTCTTAGATATTTTTCCTGTTCTGGTGCCATCAGTTTCATTCTCCCAGCTGATACTTCACAAGGGTTGTTACAGTCCATGAATTATAGTTTTCATCTGCCTGCACTGAACCTTAGCTGTCACCTTTCTGTCCAAGTGGCAAGGCCTTCCAAATCTTTCATTACACTCCTGTCCATCTTACACTGTTGCACTGATCTTTGTGTCATCAGCAAATATGGTGATCCTGTTATCTTTTCCCACAGATATGTCCAAAACTGAAGAGTATTGTTCTCAGGACTGCCTTTAGGTAATATTGCACCTGACATTCTCTTTATTCCTGCATCGTCCCCCTCATTGCAACTCGTGTCCTACTCTTCAGTCATGCAGCAGTTCAGTCACTTACTCTCATTCATGCTTCCAGCCATTGTAATCATCTTAGCAGCCACCTATGCAAGACTGTGTTAGAGAAAAAACTCCAGCTAGAACACGTTTATCAGTAATCAGCTGGCAAATGTTCCCATAGTACAGTCATAAAACTGGATCGGATTTGGCAGTCATAAAACTGGAGCAGATTTGACTAAGAGCTACTTCTGGCTGTAAAGCAATGCTGGTTGTTGTTCTAGTGTGTGTTTCTTCTAGGAAAGCAAATATCTTTTCCACAAAAATTCTCTCCATGACACTCCCTGCCTCTGCTGTTAAGCTAACAGGCCTACAGTTCCCTAGATTTTTTCTTGCTTTCCCTACTACCCAGCCTTATGAAGCTAATAATCTTGTTTTATCCAGTTCTTAGGTATTGCTGCAGTGGCCAGTGATCTGTTGTTGATCTCTGAGTAGATTCAACAGCACATTGACCAGGTTCCTAAGAAAACTAAAAGGTAGCACATCTGGTATCTGTACCTTGTCTTCCCTTAGTTCAGCAGTTCCTCCTACATATCCTTCATCTTTAACCCATCTCTTGTAAACCCTATATGTTGCCTTAATTATTAACTTCATGTTCACATTATCCCTTTTCCTTTTTTGCCTCTTCCTCAAATCCATGTCAAAAGCCCTCAGTACTCTATCCCTGACCCATTCACATAGCTTGTACACACCTGACACTTGCCATGTGACCACTAAGTCATCCCTATTTCTCCCAGCAAAACATAATTCTTTGATCTTAAACTTCATACTGTCATCTTTTGTTTTTACCAGTCATTTCCTCCATTCTATTGCACACAATTGCATGATCACTATTGGCTATCGGCACCTTTATCTAGATATCCTTGATCCGCTGTTTGGTTAGGACTGCATTATGAATACTATATTTTCTGATATACCCTATGTCTGCTTGGTGAAACACTCATGGTTCACAATTTAAGCCACCTCCCACCCTCTCCGGTCACCGGGGGATACAGTTTCTCAGTCTGCACCTAACAAATTCCTATCTCCCTCTTTTTCCTTTATGCTGTCCCTCAGTCTCTCACTCTCCTACTATGACATGTCTGGAGCCAGCACACTGTACAGACCCACTAACAGTCCCATTTCTCTACCTTAACTGCCAGGTCATCACCTTGTGTCCTTACCTTACATCATTATTGTGGTGGTGGTGTTAATTGTCCTCTATGACTTTACAAATGAAGCACTTGCTAGTCTGCCTCCATTCACCCCCAAGTCATTGATAAGCAACATACACCCAGGCACCTCCATACTCCACATCCTCTTATCATTGGTGCACGTTTTGTGATAACCAGTACTGCCCACCTTCACGCACTGCATCACTGATTATATCCTCTTCTTCTCACCCAGACTCCTTGCACTGTTTGTAACAATACCCACCCTCTGCTTTGGTATGTTTTTTCCTTCTGTTTACTGCACGTGTCTCTACCTACTTCTAATGCATCAGTGACATCCCTTATGCCTTACATCTTAAATTGAGATGTTTTTTCATCCTCATTCTGAGCACTGCTTTCCATTCTAGGCTAGGATAAAAAAATTGTCCCTAGCACAGAACTCATGTGTCAGATATCCCCATCCTGCTGCCAGTCTCCAGGCATGCTCCCTTGTCCACTTTGTCAGCCAATCATCAGACTACCTAATCCTGTCTTTCCTTAGTTTTCTGTTTCCCAACAGAGGTAACACTTCTGAAAATGATACTGACAAACTTCCATCTTGGCATCAGTCTGTGAAGGGTCTCTGTCTGCTACCATGCTAACTATCTTCTCTGACAAGTCATAAGTTTTACCATTACAGTCACCCTTCTCTGACAGGTCATTAGTGCCTGCAATCAATATGTGTAGCCACCTTAGTCACCTCCTCACATCTTACCAAGTCAAAGGCCTGACAGCTGCTTCATTTTATTATTCACATAAACTCATTACATCTTGCCCTATATTACTTCTACTGTATATGGAACCTTTCTCCTTCACCTGTATTATTTCCAGTTCTTTTTAGTTTGGCTGGTTGCCTCCCTCTCTGTTCAGCTTCTGATCCTCTATCTTTCGTAGTCTGTCTACAAGTGCTATCATTGTTTTGATCCTTTCAACCCCCCGTTCCTCTTGTATGGCTGACTGCCTCTCTCTTCCCACCCCTACTCGCTCACCATGTGATACTGGCTTCTGTACAGCCATGCCTGACTCTGTCTTCATTCATTATTTGTTACTGCTCTCTGCATTGCTTCCTTTGTGTATTTTTTTTTCTTTAAAACTCTTCTTTTCCACTCTTTCTCCTACTTCCTCCCTTCACTTTAGTATGTGCTATTCCAAATACCTCTATTTTGACAACTCTGCCCATTCCTATCCTCTGCCTTTTCTTCTTACCGCTTCCTCTTCTTTAACCTTCTGTTTAATGCTTTTCTCCAATCTTATTTTGACCCAACCCACTGCAATCTCTAGCTCCCATACTCTCCCTTGAAACCTCCTATTACCTGCAGACCCTTTGTGCTTTCTGAGAAGAAATCTCCCCGAGTGAACTCCCTCCCCACATCCAAAGCAACAAACGCACATTTATCACCCTTCTAATTAAGCCTGCACTGTACATACTGGAGTTATATTGAACAAGATCTCTAATATTATAGCATGTGGCATTTCTTGTGTCACACAAGGCAGACCCCGATGTATTCCATTAATCTCTATTTTTTGTACATTTGGACTACAGTTTTCCATTCATCTCAGTGGATAAAGTAACTGTTTTGACTATGTACTGAACAGGGTTTTATGTAGCATGCATAACTTATGAGAAGACTGTCTCAATGATCACTTTTTACTGGTGTTTTGATGTAGATCTATTTATTTTAATTTTATCTAAGTTGTTCTGTGCTGTTGCTAAAGGAGTTGAATGAGGGTTAGGTTAATGTCTTTTATGTTTATTGGCTGGTTATCTGTTTTAGTTTATATTACTTTGATAACTCACATACCATGTAAATTCTATAACTATAGAATGCCATCCAAAACCCATAAGGCAAACCTCCACACAATCCAAAGACCTTAGCCATAGATAACTTCATAGTGGGACACACTGATGCACCACTTACTGGGCTGTACAAAGGAAGGTCCATTGTCAGTTGCCTATCAGGTGCCATAATTTGTCACATAACTCAAGCATTCAAGTCCTTGCACCATAAGTACATATACAACACAGTTATAGTACACATGAGACTTAATGACTTAAGGTGTACCTCCTCGGACTATATGAAGAGGCACATGATGGATTTATCTGAATATGTATCTGAGGCTAGTAAAACCCTAACCTTGAACACCAGTCTACCATCACCAAGTATAATGCCTCAGTATGAACAAAAAATTATTGATTTGAATAATTGGCTTTGAGTCTGATGTCATTCAAAGGGTTACAATACATATCAGCCTGAAGAGATGTTAGTCCTAACTGTTTTGCCAAGGATGGCCTGCAGTCCACTCCCTTCCCGACTTTCTTAGGCAATGCAAATGTTCATTTCCCTTGTACTCTTTAGGTTCCTGGTCTTAAACTGGGTTTTGTAAGTCACAGTAACTATTATGTTTGTAGTATTTCTTAAACAACTTACAAAATCTCAACAACCACTGAAGTTATACACATACTGTCAGCAGGATTTTATTCATCCAGCTGACAGATTTCATATGAAGCTAAGCAGTCCTGTCTGTGCTACTTGGTTGTCAAGATATTTGAAAAAACATGAAATTCATGACAATATAAATATTATATGAACATTTAATATCTCTTTACAGGCACTAGAGAGAGACATCAAATATCAATACAATTTTGTTTACCATTGTGTAAGCTTTAAGATGAAATTAATACTTTTGTATGTTGCATTGTTTTGGAATTATTAATGCAAATTTGACTCCTAGAGGCATCTGTAGGATGTAACTGCAGAAACATCTGGATGTGTCACTCAGCTGTAATGACTTAAAGTGTTGCTGCTCAATACTAGGAGCCATAACAAAAAACTCCACTCCTTACCCAGGAAAACACTAATATATGTACTATCATCAAGACCTTATTCAAGACTATTTAAAGCACTCCATCAGTGCAAGGTTTTAATGCCTTTCACATATTTCAGGCCCATCACATTAGACAAAGTTACTAAAGGCAGTGGTGTCTCCATATTCTTAAAAAATAACACTTGTCTCCAGACTCTTTAGGCAATATAATGACCTAGAATGCATCCATGTGCAACTTACTATTACAAAACCCCTTGTCATATCATAGTAAACTGTAGAAACCCCCCATGTTCATTTGGTTCATCCTCCTACCTAACAAATTTGCATAATTAAATTAGCATACTATTCATGTGCTGAATAATCTATGACATTAACTACATTGCATTTCTGTAATGTCATTATATTTATACCATTACTTAGTATATTTAAAGAAATACTGAGAAAACAGTAGATTAAGACTGTACATCAGGTACATAACAAAATGGTTCACACTCACTAAAAGTTCTCATTTCTAGCTTTTTTTAATTAGTAATACAGTAGATTTGATATATGACTGCTCTACAACAGCACTTGCATAATTCACAAAAAAAAAACATCAAAACAACTCTAATGTAAAAGAATTCCCAGCAACAACAGGTGTAAAAGAAACCCAGCAATTACAAGGGGTCAGACTCAGTGGTTTGATGAGCGCTTGCTAAAGCACCAGTTTCTCTACTGCCTCCAGTCCCAGACTTAATAATGCATGTTTTATCTGAACAAAATATCATTATAACATAACTGTATTATAACTAGTATTGTCCAAGGGCTGCTTGTACATCACCGTAATGCGCACATTTTTTACCCTTCCTCACCATCCTGCTCCTGCACTGCATTCTCTAATAAAATATTTTAATAAATCCCTAGTCAGTATAGCTCTAAGTTTAAATCATAGCTGCTATTACTGCAAGACTACAGCATTGTTCTATAGATATAGTGAAAAATAAGTTATTTCAATTATTTACACTAAGCATTCCGCTACATCATACTTTAGGCATTGCTTACTAACCAATCTAACCTGTAGCAAAGATCCCAAGGTACTTATTGTTGTTTTCTTTGTAATATTAGCCTCGGCACCTCAACCCACTCTGTTCACCCTTGCTACACTTGGGCTCACTCTTCTCCCCTACCCTACCTCTATTTCCCACCCATCCCCACTACTCCTACTTTTATACCTGAATACACTCCATCCACAACCTCAAATACCAATCACAGTCCTCCATGTTCAATTAAATCCTCCACCCACAATTATCAAACTGCAAATCAAAAGACTCAATATCAAAATACTTTCCCTAATCCACTTTCAAACCACTACATGATCTGACAGACCTCATCCCTCTCATAAACCTTTAAAGTACGCATACTGCTAAGTATACCTTACATAATTTTTAACATCACTATATACTCATTATCTTATTTCAAACTTACCCTTACTACTAGGTATGTTCCTTTTATCCTAACCTCCTTACTTTTAATTCTTAACCTCGCTACTACAAGACAGCTTTTCACACATCTCCTCCTAACTTTTTCTCTGTACCATGCCATATCTCGCAATCCTCAAACTTGCTTTCACCGCAGTCATTAAACCACAGTTTATACCACTTTCCTCAATCCCTGGTAAAAAAACATGTTTCACTGTACTCATACTTCATTTGCTTTTTGCTTCAAAGTGGTGACATACATCCTAACCCAGGCCTGTCTTCAAAGCCTAGTCCCAAAATCAACCCAAAAAACCTAAACATAATAACATTGAACCTTAGGAGTATATGTAACAAAATAACCCCAATGCATTCCTGGATAGGTCAAAATAAACCTGACATACTAGCACTGACAGAAACATGGTTAAACCTCAATGTAAAAGACCCTGAAATAACACCCCCTAACTTTGCCATAGCTAAATTAGATAGACCTAGAAAGAAAGATAGAGGGATAGCCCTACTATATCCCTCTGTACTCAATATTACACCTTATAACAGCAAAACACCCAACTGTTCCCATGCTGAGATACTGATATCCTTCCTAAACCTACATAAAATTAAAGGAATCTGCATCATAGTAGTATATATATACCACCATGACACAATATACCTGTCCTGGAAGATATACTATCTTGTACATCCCAAACAATCATGAGACAATCATCCAAGTAGACATAAATATTGTATTAATCTGTATGGCTTCTCCCAGTTAATCAAAAGCACAACTCATTTTAACAAAGAATTCACTTACCAATCTACACTAGAGTGGATCCTAGTATCTCATTCAACCTTCCCTCTTCAGGCATACTATCTTTTTCCCTTATTGACCACCTAAGCACATTTGCCATTAGAACCAACACTCAGCAACTAAAAGCACATACTCTGAAATTAGTCAGAAATTTTACTAATTTCAGTCAACAAAAAATTAATGATTTATACAAAAAATAAACTGGACACCCCTTAAACTGCTACCTCTTAATGATGTTGAGCTGACTGCCTTCTTACATGTATTTAATACCCTGGCCCCCATACGTATAAAAAGAATACAGACCCATGGCTTAGCAAAGACTGTAAAGATCTGATGAAACAAAGAGAACTAGCCTGGAACACCTGGAAACAAAACAAAATGAAACAAAATCTCATCCACTTCAAAAAAGTCCGTAACAATGTAAAAAAACTAGTAAAAAAAATAAGGAATCCTATTATTCACACCTTCACCTCCAACACAAAAGCAACCCCAAAAATATTCTGACACTCAATACCAACCCTATTCAAGGGTCTATATTAAATTGTCGAAGTTCCATAACTTTGAATCACTAAACATCGACCACTAGTGATTGAAGTTGCAGAACGTCAAACAATTTAAAAAAAAAAAGGAAAGAAAAGTAAAAGGGTTTAAGCAGGGGGGCAAGCCCCCCTGCACCCCTACACCTCCCTACTTAAATATACCAACTCTGAGATCATGCTACAGCATAGCAAAAGGAAATCTTCCATTTCTGCACCATACTCCATTAAATTGCAATCTCGGAGTTGGTATATTTAAGTAGCAGGGGTGTGTGGGGCACAGCCCCCCACGTGGGGGTGCAGGGAGGCTTACCCCCCTGCTAAAAGCAGTTTCTTTTTTCTTTCTTTTTTATCGGATATTCGATGTTTCAGAACTTTGATCATATAGGGTTGACCATATGGTGTTTGAAGTTCTGAAACTTCAGTTATCTGATATAGACCTCTATTCAACCCAGGTACAAAGAACACTTCCCATTACCTGATGCCCCACCATCCCTGATAGCCGAAGACGTTAATAAGCACTTTATATAATCCATAGCAGACCTACTAATACCTCCAACAGTAGACACCCCCCAACTCATCCACCAATTTAGACAAGAACATCTCATTATCTAGCTCTGACCCTGTCTTCAACAACTCACAATCTACATAACGACAACCGAACCTCTTTCTCTTTTCATCCCAATCCTGCAGCGACCATAAAGAAGCTATTTCTCAAACTAAAACCCTGCTCCACCCCAGTAGATAATCTCCCACCCAATACCTTAAACTTGCCACCAGTTCAGTCGCCTATCCAATTAGTATCCTAATAAATAGATCTCTAGCTGAATCTCTAGCGCCAGCCATATGGAAACAATCACACATCACCCCCCCCCATCCACAAAGGAGGGAACTCCACTGAACCATCCAATTTCCGTTCCATATCCATTTTATCACCTATATCCAAAAGGTCCCAAAAGATGTGTCCACCAACAGTTAATACAATACCTACTGCAAAATAATATATCAACTCAAATTCAGCATGGTTTCTGACCTGGCCATAGCATATCCACAGCCTTAATATCCTTTACAGATATCATGAATAAGGCAAGAGATGCAGGATACTATGTATCCTCAGTATTCCTTGACCTCTCTAAAGCCTTTGACATAGTTTCTTACCGCTTACTCCTCAACACACTGTCTAACCAAGGTTTCTCCCATTCCATAGTACAGTAGTTCCAAAGTTACCTCAATTGGAAACAAGTTGTTAAATGGTCACAGAAACTATCACTCTTTCTCCATAATCCTACAGGAGTCCCTCAAGGCTACATTATTGGACCCTACTGTTTAAGATATTCACAAACAACTTACACACCTCTTCTCCCTGGAACCCTCATTTAATATGCAGACGACTCCACCATTATTGTACCTCTCACACACTCCCTGAAGTATTTTCCAACGCACAAAAGTCTTCCACTGCCATTGAATCCTGGCTCAAAAATACTCAACTCTTTCTTAATGCCAAGAAAACTAAACTAGTACTCTTCCACCCTAAAAATACCTCCCCTGTCACTGATCAATTTAAAATGTACTCAGCTGACAACACTAAATTTGAAATAGTACAGGAAAAAAAAACTACTGGGAGTGATTATCGACAAACTTACCTTCGACCTCCACATCTCATAAAACAAAGATAACTCACCAGAAATTGGGACTCCTATACAAAAATAAACACTTCCTAAGCACTGCAACCAAAGTTACCCTGACTAAAATTTTTCTGCTTCCCCTTCCTTCTCTATGGTGCTACTATTCTAACCAATCTACAAACATCTACTATAACCAAAATGGAACAGTGCTATAATAAAGTAGCAAAGTTTACCCCAAACTCCAAACATCACACACATCACTGCAAACTACTACATGTACTAAACTGGCTTGAACTCCCCAATAAACTTGCTTATATCTAACTATCTACCATGCACAACTAAATTTTCAAGCCCACAGTGCCCTAAACTACACAAGTTAGTCAAACCCTACATACCAAACAGATCCCTAAGATCAGAGAACAAAAACCTGTTGGCAATCTCTAAACCCTCAAAAAGACCGGGACATAGTCTATACTCATATTCTGTCTCCAGATTATGAAATTCTCTATAACTAGCTACTGGATCAATCCCCTGCCTAACACCCTTCAAAGCCTCTTTAAAAGAGTATCTGGATAACACATGGCTCTGTACCTGCACAACTCCAGGTTAATCCCACCTGCACCTCTGCTTCCAGGTAAGCCCCACCCTCTTCTCTTTCTGTCTCCTTAAACTACCACTCAGTCTGCACAGCCTTTATGTCTCTTTAAACTTCCACTCAGTCTGTACCGTTTAACTGCAGTATTATTCCCCTAATTTGAACCTATATTAAGTTTCAAGGATTTAGAGTGACACTCTTCACATCTCCTATGTAAGATGTGGTTTACTTCAACATTATCAGAAATAGTCTGCTTTGACACAGGTTGTCCCTTCTCCTTACCTTCATGAGAAATGAACAACTGAGCAGAAATTCTGCAAGATTCTGTAATGTCAGAATAATACCTGAATTGTCTGTAGACATCCAAGGTATGAAGTATCCTTTCTCCCTCATTTTTGGGTTCAGGGAAGAACACAGGGAGATGGATAGTTTGGCTTTAAGTAAATTTGAATGCCACTTTAAGCATAAAAGGATTAGTTCTCAAGGAAACACGGTCCTATGGAAAATTAAATAAGGCTGACACACCATAAGAACTTACAACTCAGATACTCTTTTTGCAGAGATCAGAACAAGCAGGAAAACTATTTTCCATGTTAAGAACCTCAAGTCAGCCAGATGAGCTGGTTCAAAGGGAGCAAGTGTTAGCTTCTCTAACACAAAATTAATGCCCCAAGGAGAAGCCGCTGGTTTTCTTGAAGGTCTAACAGTAACCAATAAATCCGAAAGAGCTGTTTCCACCGCAAACCACAATGTTTATTCACATAGACACAGCATCAGCAACCACAATGTAAGATTTAACGCTGACATACAACCAGTACGTTTTCGTCAAAAACAGATTTTAAAATGTTTAAAATAAGACAATTGTTATACAATGAGATGAAAAATGGTAAAAAAAGAATTAAAATAACACTGCATACTACAATAATGATTCAAATGCCACTACAATGTAGTTTTCATCTCATTGTATGACAATTGTCTTATTTTAAACATTTTAAAACATTTTTTTTAAATATTTTTATACCTATGAATCCTTCATATTATGAGTGGTATAGTTTTATAGTGCAATATTTCTTTTGAACACTAGAGAGAAGCATTTTTTATACACATTTTAACTTGTATTAATTTTTTAACATTTTTTTACATACATTTTTTAGTATGCAATATTTGTAGTGAACATATAATATTGTATTAATATGTTTTGATATGAGTTTTAATAAATTATGGTCATAATAATGTTTAGGAATTTTAAATAAGTATGATTTTTAGAACATGCTCAGTGTGCGTTTAAGCCAGCAGAATGTGTATTTTAACTTTACATCTATTAGGTCAATCAACAAAAGTTTAATTGCACTAATTAGGTTATTGGTAAGGTTATAAGGGTAGCCGTGCAGCATTCATAGTTATCTCATGAAGTTTTTTGATGAAAACATACTGGTTGTATGGCAGCGTTAAATCTTACATTGTGGTTGCTGGTGCTGTGTCTATGTGCGGTGGAAAACGTCTATCCGAGTGCTTTTTGGGATTTATTTCTTGAAGGTCTCTTATGTAAAACCCCTTTCAAAAACATGATGACATGGAAATGCTTGAAAAAAGGGGCATCCATGGGCAGACATGCTGAAATGGCAAACAAATGAACCTTGATAGAAGAGTATGACAGGCAATAAAAAAGCAATTCACACTGATATTGTAAAAAAAGAGAAACACTACTCTGAATGGGTTCTGGTTATGTTTTTGGCACCAACTAGAAAACCTTTTCCATTTGCTAATATATGATTTTCTAATAGAGAGCTTTCTTGCCCCCCATTAGTACCTCCTGCACATCCATCAGTAAAGAGGTGCCTAAAAGGTACTCCATCTTTATTAAATCATCACTTATGACACAGGCAATCATACATTTATATAAATGAAAACAAACCATAGTGACATATTTTCAGTTTTAAACATTATATATCTCTTATAATCTATGCAGTCATAGTCAAACATTACAAAACTCATTCAGTGCCTGCCTTCCCTTAAACCTCATTCCTCCTTCAAAACATTATTCTGCATACATTGCTCCCACATTCCCTTTTTTCCATGTAATTTTTTCTTACCCTTTTCTAAAGCTCCTATTTCCAGTTTTGTCTCTGTATTATATTCACTACAAGTACAGTCAGTTCAGAGTTTGATTTCCATTTTCAAGTAAATGCTTTTTTTTTTGGCAGCCACCAGAATTAAACTCAACAAGACCTTACTATGTTTAGGCAAATTTGATTGTGTCACAGATCAAAAAAATCATTTCCTTAGTTACTCCAATTTGGTCACCCAGTATTTTTGAAAGAGTAGTCTGCAAGGAATTTTGTCTGCCAACTCATTACACTGAAAAAATATGGTCCCAACTACCTTTGTCTTCTCTGTTCTTGTGTGACTAGATCCAGTCTGTGAGTGATAACTGCCCCTGGCCAATTCCAAAAGAAGAACCACTGTTGCCTGGGTCAGAAGCGAGTCACCACAGTGATCTTTGGGGATTCCTTCTGAATCTTCAGAATTACCTTGAATATCAGTGGAAATGGTAGAACAGCATAGAAGAATATTCAGTCTTGGAGCAGAATTTTGCCTGCTGATTGTTCACTGTGAAGGCAAAAAAGCCTATTTAAGGAACTCTCCACAGATGAATCAGATCTTGGAAGACCCCCCCCCCCCCACCCCGATCTAGTTTCCATTCATGAGAGTTTGCCTTTGTCCTGCCCAATTTGTCTGCCACACAGTTTTCTCTGATACAATGTAGGAAGTTGAGTGAGGATCTGCTGTAAAGCTATATCCTGTGATAACATGACTAGTCTGCACAGGGGGTAAGACCTGGTTCTCCCTTGCTTATGTACCACATCACTGTGGTAATGTCCATAACAACTTGAAGTGGTCCTGGGACCAAAGGTCATTTAGATAATTGACTGCCTTGATAAGGGCAAGCATCTCTTTTCCATTTATATGCTTGTGTCTGTCTTTGCTGTCCCAGATACCTTGTACGTTTATCCCCCTTAACACTGATCCCCCAGCAAAGTGCAAGGTAACTGTTGTGACTATTTTGAAGCAGGAAGGGAGAGGAAGAGACCTGGATTCAGTATACTTGATGTCTCCACCAAGTGATTTCTCTTGTCACACATCCCAGAACTGGAATCTGAAAAGATATTGAGTGTTGGTGGTGGGACCAAAGAGACTTCAGACAACATTGTAGCTTTCTCATGTGGAGTCTTGCCAGAGGTATCATGACAATCATTGATGCCATGAGACTCAGAATCCTGAGGTATTCCCTCCCTTGCCCATTAAGAGGACCCCAACAGTCACAGAAGACATTGCTAACTCACAGTTCATAGTGGCTGTATGTATAACACCAGATGGATCTGGGGGAAAAAACCTGGAATAGATCTAAATATAGATATATTTTTTCCTGTGGAAGAAAAGCTCTTTGTACTGCGGTTCTCTTGGACTCTCAGCCTGTATATGAGATCTCTCACGAAAGAGAGAAATTCCTGATACTTTGAAAAAGATAGATAAGTAAACCATCTAAATATTGAAAAAATGTGGATACCATGTAGCCTGCAATGTGCTATAAAGCAGAGAATGATAATATGATCCAGACACACAAAACCTTATGAAACATCTTAAGCCTTAATGGATAGGAATGTGAAGATAAGCACCTTTTAAATCTAAGGTTACCAACAAATCTCAAATGGGGATTAGATACTCACTCTGACTTATTTGATTGCCCTTTGTTCTTGGGGGGGGGGTTCCTGCTGTCTTTTGCGGACCCTCCCCATTATTTTTTTTTAATATCCGCTTACCAGCATATTGCTGAGACTGTTTTAGTTTTTTTTTTCTTGCACAGTTGGACAAGGCAGCAAAGTAACTCTTGGAAAATTTAGAGAAGGAGGGATAAAAAAAAAATCTGACAGATTCCCTGTATGTCAACTTAACCCTCCCATCACATTTCTTGATAACATTTGAAGTAGTGAGACCAAATTCTGAAAGCTCATTTTTATATCTTCTAGGAGGTTCTGAGAATGAAGCCAGGGAAACATCCTCAACACAGTACAAGTGGCAGCCTCAATGGGTGTAGTATCGACAGTCATAAATGCATTTTAAATGAGTAGTGACCTGAAAAAAAAAAAAAAGAAAGAAACCAAACCACATAAAGCAGATTTTTCCTCACAGGAAGGAACTGCAGATAAAACATTCCTCATATTTTCACAGTCAGAGTAAACTTTAAGATACGAGCCTGACAATTCAAAATTCTAAAAATTAAAGTTGCAGACGCAAACAGTTTTCCACCAAACTTAAAACATTTTTTACCATTCTTGTCAAAAGGGGAAGGATTAGAGTTAAATGTTTGGCAGCATCTAGATTAACTAAAGCTATAGCTCTATAGCTTCTGGGCCATATTTGGGAAGAGTGTATAAAAACTTAAAAGACTGAGGAACTTTATACATTCTATTTGCAATTTTAAGTTCAGCAGGCTGAGTATTACCAAAATTGCAGGCAGCGACACACACTTCCTCCAGAGCTGACAGAACTGGGGAAATTGTTAAAGGTTCTGGAAATTCCTTATGTAACAGTTGATATGCTGTGGTGGTGCAGCGGTAGCGTTGTTGCCTCACAGCAAGAGCTTCTCCTGTTCGATTCTTGGCTGGAGTGCCTTCTGTGTGGAGCCTGCATGTCCTCCCCGCAGTCAAGTGGCGTTCGAAAGACGTGTGAATGGGTGTTCCTTCATTGAAGGTTGGGCGTCAGGCTGGCAACTTGGCACCATAAAAATCTACTGCTAATCATTAGTGGACCAGAGTTCCGCTGTGGCGACCCCTAACCGGGAAAAGCCGAAAAGACAAACAACAGTTGATAGTATTTTCTGGGGGATGGAGAAACCTCAGTGTTCTTCCACTGAATACACTTGCACATTCTGGAAATAGTCTAGGAGACAGAATCATTGGCAAGGAGAGTCAGGTAACATGCTCTCCACGGAGTTTGAATCAGAATTCGAAGGGGAAAAATGTATCTATTCCATCACATTCCTCTCTGGATTTAGTTTCTTGAATCTCTTCAGGAAAAGAGGAATCACTTTTTCTTTCACCAGAAACCACCTCATAAGAAAGGTCAATGCCCTGCACAAGACTTTGAGCCAGACTGGAGCAGGAGAAGCTATAAGTTAAGTTTTCTTTTTGACAGGAAAATTAAGGCAAACACATTCTTTAATGGCAACAAGAGCTTCCTCGGGGAGGGCACAATATTCTGGTTAAGCAGGGGTATTTTCCCTGCCCCTTCTCAAAACACCAACAAAAATGGTTCTGCCTTGCTCACTAAGAGGACCCCAATAGCTGCAGAGGACATTGATAACCCCAGTTCACAGAGGCTGTATTTGCCACACCAGAGGGATCTAGGGGAAAAAGAGCAGTAGTCTGAGGAACCAGCTAGGCCACACCAGAGTCTCTTGCCTGCATCTGAGGCAAATTACTAGCCTGCTGTGGTTGCAAATGGTGCTCAGTTAACTCCTTTATTAAATTATCACTTAAGACATAGGCAAACATATAATTATATAAAAGAAAACCAACCAGTAAAGATGAGTGTTCCTCAGGGATCAATCCTTGGCCCATTACTATTTAATATCTTCACCAATTAGTTTTCTACATCCTGCCTACAGTCATCACTCGTTCAATACGCAGATGATGCCACTGTTATTACCACAGCACATACCCTCTCTGACTTAAATTCTACAAACCAGACATCCTTCTTATCTACTGAGAACTGGCTCACCAAGAACCAGCTAATACTAAATCCAAAAAAAGATAAAACTCCTGCTATTCATCCCTAAAACCATGAATCATCTTAGACCTTCCTTCTCAAGCACATCCCACAATAACACTCCTATCACAGTGGAACCACATACCAAACTACTCGGGGTCATCATTGATGACCAACTAAAATTTGACTTGCACATTCTCAGCAACATTAAGAAAACCCACCAAAAACTAAGACGCCTTTACAGGAATAATAAATTCTTATCCAGTAAAGCCAAAATTGCCCCATACCATGCCTACCTTCTTCCCACCCTACTCTATGGCTCACAAATCCTCATTATCCTTCAAACCACCTTCTATCAAAACTAGAATCTGCCTACAACAAAGTGGCTAAATTCGCTGTAGACCACCGCTACTACTCATATTGCTGCCTAGCTCTCAAAACATTAAACTGGCTAGAGCTTCCTCACACTCCTACTCCTCTCTCTCAGCTTCAAATAATGCATTCTATTCTGTATCTCCCCTCCTTCTGTCCCAGCATTTCCTCTCTCATTTCCCGCTACTCCCCACCAAGATCTCTTCGTAGCACCAAACGAAACCATCTTTCAATCTACAAGCCTAAAACTAAAATAGGACAAAACCTTTACAGCTACTCCCTGGCCCAGTCATGGAATAAACTTCCATAGGACATTCGAAATATCAGTCATCAACATCATTTCAAAACAGCTACTAAAAACTATTTAAACAAAACTTGGATCTGTCACTGCAATCACACTCCTTGACTGACTTCCCCCAACTATACACCTCTCTCTCCCCTAACCTTTCTTTCTCCTATCTATACTCCTAACTTTGCATCAACATTGACTTAACTAGGTCTAGTCTACATCAATAATTTACTAGTTAAAGCTGCTAAAAAATGAACCCCGAGTCCTACCCTCTGTAATTATTGTGCAGAAGATAATTTATAATGTTGATTGTAAATACTCCAACATTTAATCATGTATTAGATATGATCTTTAATCACTTTTACTATTATTATGTATCTCAGCTTTGTCAGTGTTCATGTTATACTTTTCTCATTGTACGTGCACATACTTATTTGTGGAGCTTTTCTCTCCGGGCCTCCACTGAAAAAGGTCTTCAGCTCAGCCGGACTAACCCGGTCAACAAATGTCAAATAAATAAATGTGGGTAACTTCTACTAGTTAAGAATTATGAGTAATGATCTTTAAGATGTAACAAAATATTTATTGACAATTACTCAGATAAAAGTGTGTTACCTGACCAGCACCAAACACTCCAAAATATTTGCATCTTTGTAGTTAAAACAACCACACCTTCCATGCACTGGTATATTACAATCACTTGAAGTTGCTGCTTCACAATAAAAAAGATCTGGTTTCCCGATAGGATGAATTTGCACAGAGATGCATTTGTTGAGTAATATTTGCTGAATTTTAAATTGTCAGCTTTTCCTTTCACCCCCCCCCCCCAAAAAAAGGAATATTGCAATAAAATGAATAATTAATATTTCCCTGAAAAGCTGTGCATACCTCTCAACCTCTTAGTGCAAGAAATCTGGACAAAAACTAAAATAATGGGGGGACAAAGGGCTAAAAATAGGGACAGATTTTAAATACTGCTCTTATAAGTTGCTAGAACAGGATTTCTTTTACCATGCATTTTCCAAAAGAAATTAAGTTTGAAACTCAAATGCATGTCATTATTTTGGGATTTCAATCCTCAATGATTTGCCAGAAAATCAAAACAAATTTTATAAGGAACAGACCAAAAATATGAGGCAAAAATCTGGTCATTCTGCAAAAATCTATACAATTGAGTGGTATGCATGCTTTAAAGTAAAAAAAATGATGTTTTCTGGAGCAACTTCCCTTATGTAGGAGTCTGAACCTTCTACACACTCACGCTTGCACACATGTACTCACATACATGTATTCGTGCATACTCACACACCTGCCCACACCCGCATATACACATGTACTCGCTCAGTCATATATACATATATATATATATATATATATATATATGTATGCACACACTCATATACTTATGCACACTTAAACAGTCGCATACATGCACTCACAAACTCGCATACACACACACACATTCTCTTAACAGAGAACCGGATGCAAACACTTTTTCTTTCTCTGATGTCCATTTTCTAAGGCACAACATTCTTTAACCCTCCCCCCCAAAAAAAACCTGGGGGCACAGTTCACGACTTTATTTAGTGCATGTGTTGGGGGGGTGCTCACCCCTGTTACCCTATGGTTCCAGTGCCCTTTGTGAGGGCCGTGCCCAGGACCAGCAATCAAGGAGCCTCAATCCTTATCACTAACACCAGGGAGGGTGTCTCATATAAGAGGAAAGGATAGCAAATACACACAGTAAAGTACAATTTCCCTTATATGCACACAGAGATCACAGTCAGTCTGGGGCTGGTTGCTCCCTTGCTCCCCAGGTCTCCAATAAGACTCCCCACTGGCACAGCTATAGGGTCCAGATCTCAGCCTAGCTGGCAAGCTAACCTCCAGTACCCTCTATGTCCCACCAGTGCTCTGTGTCCCTGTCTGGGTAGCTGACACACCACACACACCTTGAGTTAAGATTTTATACAACTTCACAGACACTCCTGGGAAAGGCTGACACAGATTCTCTAGCTGCGCCCTTTTACCCAGACTATACAGTAGTAATTACTGCCACCACCAGCTAATACTTAGCTATCCAAAGGCCCTTAAAAGGGTGTCCAATTATTACTGTGCAATATTATTATCCAATCGGTAAGTGTGACTAATCAGTCTAAGGCTGATTAGAGTGGCTTTGTACAATTAACTCTTTAATATGCAATGTACTCTAGAGCTTAACTTGTCTCTACACAAACCAGCCACAGGTAAAATGTTTTTAAAATATTTAATAATAAATAATTAAAAACACAAGACAATACTACCACACCACAGTGCTATCCAAGAGTTCAGAGATCACACAGAAACAGTAGGAAAGTTATGATATAACAGAAAAACACTTAAGTCTAATCTTTATAGTCCTAGCTATTTCTACAAGAAAACAAACTTACTTTCATAGAGCAAGGCAGTTCTGAGTTTGATAGATCAAAATGCTTCCAGTCTCTCTCTCAGTAATAGTTTTTAAGATCACTCACAAACATCTCTGTTCGGCCCTCCCAGATTACATCATTTTGACACTTAGGTGTTCCCAGTATACACATTACATCATTTTGACACTTAGTCTGGAGTTCCCAGGCCAACAGGCTACATTATTTAGCAAGCTAACACCTGCTCAGAAAACTACAACAATAAAAGACATTTCACATGTACAGTCTTCAAACAATAGAAAGAATGTGTTCAGCTAGCCTCTTCAGCACCACTATCTAGATCAAAGGGTATACAAGACATAATTTTAACTTCAAAAGAACAGATGTGAAATGCTTACCTTAGTTTTCCTTACAGCAGATGGCAATGTTGCTACAATCTTGAAGTTCACATTTTACAGTGTTTTCTTTCATTTAAGAAACAAGCCTGTATTTTACATTTATATTTACAATTGATAGAATTATGTATCAAATTCTGTTTGGCTAGGCTGGCAGCCTTCACCCATCGTCCTCAATCTTCACACCCTTGATTATACCTTTTTGTTGTTCTGTATGGTACCGTTTCTTAAATTCTAAACTTTTTTAACAAACTTGTAACTAAATTTTTTTTAGTATCCAAAAACAATTTCCTTACCAAGTACAATAAAAAGCAGTATCATTTTTAGTAAAATTTGTAGTTTTAATAATATTAAGCTCCACTATCTTAGGTGCATTTACAACTACAAGTATTTTTCCATCAACTCAAAATGGAACTAAAGTAATAATCTGACATTATACTATTTTTTTTTTTTTTTAGCATTTTCTTACATTTCCTGTACATTTAAATTAAAGCAACATTACCTGTTGAATTTTCTGGTACTATATCTATAATTACTTTAACTTTATAACTCTCAGACTGTAATTTATACAAAGGAATATCTGCCTTATTTTAGAATGTGCCCTGTCTCCTTATACTATTTCACACTTCTGTTATTCCAACCTATGTTACTTAACTGTTTCAATACAACTGCATGCTGTAAGGATTTACTTTTACTATCTATAAATCCTTTTGCAGCCCAAATCTACGGATAAATAGCATAAATTGCGTCAATGCATAACAACTGCCACTGATACTATTTACCTGATTTTTCCATACTATTTTCTAGTGCACAGTTCTGTTTTAAGTCCGCTCAAGTAAGCCTATCACTCTGGCGTGCTACTTAAACTGCAAATTTTGCATGAAATGTATAAAATATTGAGCCATTTACCAATGTACTTCTGATACTAGAATTAAACTGATCTGCCCCTGGAACTTTATCTGTTCCTTACAAGCCTGTAAAGCTTTTTCATACAATAAATCATACTGTACTCTTTCCTTCTTCCATGGGATCCAGACCTTTTACTGTACTATCATTCCCAGAAATTTAATACTGACTTTAAATTCTGTATCTTTCAATGCTAATAGCACATCATTTAGTATCTGCAAATGTTTTTTTTCTATTTCTTTGTATCAAGATATTATTTGTATTCAGCAGCACATTACCATAATGTAATGGTCTTAAAACTCATTTCAATGTCTGATAAAATTATAGCAAAAAAAAAAAAAAAATCTGCCAGATATATAACTTTGAACCATTTACTTTGTAGCTTTAACATGACTGCCATTTCTGGTGTACATGGCACAGCAGGTGATACCAGAGTGGAGTACTTATTTACTAGTTTCAAATCCAGTACTAGCTTGTAGCCATTTTTTTTTTACTGGCCTTAAGGATGAATTGGATGAACTTTTTTTAACTATACTATCCTTTTCTTCCCACTCTTTAATACAATTATGAATGTCTTTTATTGCTTTTTGAGAATGTGATACTATTTCTGATCAGGTGGTAACTTATTTTTGGGATGTTTTGCCCTTACTTCAGCTGTGGCAACTAGACCAGAGCATCTTGTCTTTAGCCCACAAATCTGACCATTCATGTAATGATTATTTTTTTTTAATTTTGTGCACCATCTATTTCACACAATTTTTACAAATGTTTCTGTTTGCAATATTGTAGCATCTTTATTTCTCCACAGAATTCTATTAAAGTCCAAGACAACTAACCCTGATAATATGTCCATAGTCAGTGTTGTACTGTCACACTCAGGATGCAACAAAATTTTACTGTTACTTTTTTCCAATATAATTAGTTTTATTTATAAATATAATCTCCAAAGGCTTACTGCTCACTGTTACTTTTGACTGTTTAAATTGTAACATCATAACTATAATTGGATCCTCTGGTAAAGTTCTGTTAGCAGCTGAAACTGATACCAGTATAAATCAGTACATAATTCCATAATTCCTTTCCTGTAAACAATGAAATGTACGGTCTGACATCCTTTCCTACCTTATGTGATAAAAGGAGGTAGTGCCAGTACAGCTAGCTGGAATCTTGTAAATAGTTATATGCTATTGGTAAATATAGAAATGATTTATATAATATGCTTGCATTACAAATGTATTAGAACTGTATGTCATGTGTATATCAAACTGCTTTGTACAGATGTATGTGTTGAAAAGGTATTTGTAAAGTGCTGTGTTTGAAATACAACCACAGTGTGCCTACTGCAGAGAACTGAAATGCACATCCACTGCTATAACTGTTTAAATGCATCTGTTTTAACAGAGGAAACTGGAGGGTTAACCTCAGTCCAGCAAACTTTCAGAAAAATGTCTGAAATTATATAACTTTATAGGCTAGGCCATAAAGATGCTATCTCACAGGTTTCAAGGCAAAGTCTGTACTAGGAAGCTTTCTGTATTGTCTTTGGGGTGAGCTAACTGCCACTCGGGAAGAGTGGATGTGTTTATTTGTTTTACGACCTTCAGAAACTCCACAGATCTCAGCAAAAGCCCTTGTGTGTATTTTTATGGGTAAGTGCTAAATACTACCAACTGTTAGCAAAGGGGGGTTTTGCCTTGGAACTAGAAGTCAGATGACCAGAAATGAAGTCATTCTGTAAGCTAAACCAGCAGTAATATTTTACATATTACTTTGAGAAGTCTCAGAGACAGACAGTATTCTGTATTCGGTCTTGGACCTGACAACAACCACCATTCACCAAATCATCTGCCTTGCTGTATAAGTTACTTGGGAATAGTATAATTCTCTTAGATTCAGTTAGGAATATAGCACTTAGTTTAGATATTACTTTTCTTTACTTGCTTGAGACTGTCCTTCAATGTTGTTTTAAATATTTCCTGTGATTTTGAACTCGGATGTCACTGTGAATATATACTTAGTATTTTCTTGTTCTTTTATTATTTACTTTTAATATATTTAAATCCTTCATTGTGGCTGATCTTTGTAGAGATATTTAAGTTCTGAGACTATTTGCATATTTAATTGGTGACACTGTGTGGGCCACTCCTAACAGCCTTGGCTCTTGGTCAAGCTACCATTTGTATTAATATAACACAGTAAGACTAGACACTCTTTGCTAAGGGCTTTAAAGTAGCTATCAAAGGTTTTGGTGGCAGTGATAACTACACCTTATGGGCAAGAGGGGGTATAGCTAGTAAACCTGTGCCAAACTTTCCCAGAGGTGTGTGTGTGTGTGTGTGTGTGTGTGTGTGTGTGTGTGTGTGTGTATCAGCTACTTGGGCAGGGACACACATGGATTGGACAGAGAGAGTGTTGGTGGACTTGGCTTGGAACCCTGGCCATGGACTCAACTCTAGAGCTGTACCAGTGGAGAGTCTTATTAGGAATCTGGAGAAAGAGAGATGAACCAATCCCAGACTGACTGTGGTCTCTGTGTGCTCTTAAGGGAAATTGCTCTTGATGCAGAGAGCTGATCTGGAAATAGTGTGTGTATATCTGTTATCCTCCCAAGGAATGCCCTCCCACAGGTGCCAGTGGTGAGGATTGAGGCTCCTTGATTACTGGCCCAGAAGTGGGATATCCACATCACATTGGTCGGCAGTGGTGGGTCATCACACCTTAAATGATGTGAGATAAATCAGCTGGTTTGGTGCTGGACTGCCACACCTTTATATATATTCTCAAAAATTATTTTCTGTATAACTAATGACTAACTATTGTAAATGTTTCTTCTTTATTTTAACCTGAAGTCTGCATGTCATCTGTGATATGACATATTGCCAGCTATGCCAAGAGAAGTAGGGCAGTAGATGTGTAAAATACACCAGCATAGCTAGCTGGAGCTTTGTAAATAATTATGTCATTTTTATATCAAACTGATTTGTATAGGTGCTTGTGTTGAAAATGCATTTGTAAAGCTGCTTGTGTTAAAAATGTAGCAACAGTGGGTCTTGCTTGACAGAAAATAAATACACCTGTATGTCAAACTGTTGAAATAAATATTGTAACAGAGGATACTGGAAGAGAAGAGATTAATCTCAGTCCAGCTAATTTTAAAAAATTGTCTAAAATTAAATTACCTGGTTTAGGCCATAAAGATAGTATCTTACAGTTCTGAGTGCAGCCAGAGACAAAATGCTTGTGAAAAGCAACTAGGAATCCTACTGTATTGTCCTTAGAGATGAACTAATTGCTACCTTGGAAGGGTGGAAGTTTTGAAATGGTTTTATAGCCTCCAGATCATCATCATCATCATCTTTCAGCTTTTCCCGTTAGGGGTCACCACAGCGGATCATCTCTTTCCATTTTTTCCTATCCTCTGCATTTTGCTCTGTCACACCAACCGCCTGCATGTCCTCTCTCACCATGTCCATAAACCTTATTCTTAGGCCTTCCTCTTTTCCTCTTACCTGGCAGCTCCATCCTTAGCATCTTTTTCCCAATATACCCATCATCCCTCCTCAGCACATGTCCAAACCAACGCAATCTCGTCTCTCTTGCTTTGTCTACAAACTGTCCAACATGAGCTGACCCTCTAATATACTGATTCCTAATCCTATCCATCCTAGTCACACTGAGTACAAATCTTAACATCTTTAACTCTGCCACATCCAGCTCTGACTCCTGCCTTTTTGTCAATGCCACTGTCTCCAACCCATATAACATAGTTGGTCTCACTACCCTCTTGTAGACCTTACCTTTCACTCTTACTGGTGCCAGTCTGTCACAAATCACTCCTGACACTCTTCTCCACCCATTCCACCCTGCCTGTACTCTCTTCTTCACCTCTCTTCCACATTCACCATTACTCTAAACTGCTGATCCCAAGTACTTACTAGTCCACCTTTATCAACTCTACTCCCTGCATCCTCACCATTCCTCTACCGTCCCTCTCATTTACACACATATATTCTGTCTTAGCCCTGTTGACCTTCATTCCTCTGCTCTCTAGAGCATATCTCCACCTCTCCAGAGTCTCCTCAACCTGATTCCTACTCTCACTACAGAACACAATGTCATCTGCAAACATCAAAGTCCACGGGGCCTCCTGTCTGATCTCATCTGTCAACCTGTCCATCACCACTGCAAATAAGAAAGGACTCAGAGCTGATCCTTGATGTAATCCCACCTCCACCTTAAATGGATCTGTCACTCCCACTGCAGTCCTCACCACTGTCACACTACCCTCGTACATATCCTGTACCACTCTTACATACGTCTCTGCCACTCCCGACTTCCTCATACAATACCACAACTCTTCTCTAGGCACCCTGTCATATGCTTTCTCCAAGTCTACAAAGACACAATGCAACTCCTTCTGACCTTCTCTGTATTTCTCCAACAACACTCTCAGAGCAAACATTGCATCTGTAGTGCTCTTTCCTGGCATGAAACCATACTGATGATCACTAATAATCACCTCCCTTCTTAACCTAGCTTCTGCAACTCTTTCCCATAACTTCAAGCTGTGACTGATCAATTTTATCCCTATGTAGTTACTGCAGCTCTGCACATCACCATTATTCTTAAAGATAGGTACCAAAAATACAGTTTTGTACCTACCATAAATGTAGATGTCCGATAGGTATGCATCTGCAGTCATCACATATGGGTTGTCCTGCCTCAGGCAGCCCTTCGATCGGCCGGATTCCAAAGTCTGGGTCCGGCGTCGGCTGATGTCGCCCTCTCCCCGACGTCAGAGCATCTGGGGTATAAAAGCATCAGCCGATGCCATCTTCCTCAGTTTTTCTTGCCCCAGATGCCAGGTGTCCTCTAAGGAAGGCTAAATTTGGAGAAATGCAATAAATTCCAAACATGCACAGAAATATATATATATATATATATATAAAACAAATACACCATAATAGATAACCCCAGCTAGCTATGAGAGGGAAAAGTACCCAAGAAATACCACAGAGGGGAAGGAGGGAGGGTAAACCTGACTGCAGATGCAAACCTATCGGACATCTACATTTATGGTAAGTACAAAACTGTACTATGTCCTTCAAGGATGCATCTGCAGTCATCACATATGGGTAGAATACCATAGCCAATCTGGGGGTGGAGGATCTATGCAAAGGATGGTGTAGCTAAAATGCCCTGCAGGACTGCCGTAGCAAAGCCTGCTCTGGATCTGGAATATAAAGGTAAGTTGTAATGCTTGGAAAATGTATGCATGGAGCTCCATGTAGCAGCTTCTAAAATGTCCTTGGTAGCCACCCCTCTTAAGAAGGCTGTGGAGGTGGCTGTGGCTCTGGTCGAATGAGGTCTAATGTTAGCTGGCACAGTTTTTCCATGAAAGGAGTAACAAAAACGAATGCAATTCCCTATCCATTTTGAAACTGTCTGTTTTGAAATTGCTTTTCCTTGTGCACCAGCAGCATATGCTACAAACAGCTGGTCAGTTTTTCTGTAACTTCTAGTTCTGTCCAAGTAGTAGCGCAACTGTCTGTGTATGTCCAGGGTGTGCAGAAGCTTTTCCCCTTTGTTTTGTGGATTTGGAAAGAAGGTAGACAGGTGAATAGCTTGGTTTAATGAGACCCTGGATACCACCTTTGGCATAAATGAAGGATTGGTTCTCAATGAGACTCTGTCTTGATGAAAAATAAGAAATGACTGTACTGCCATGAGGGCCTGTAACTCAGATACTCTTCTTGCTGAGGTTATGGCCAAAAGGAAGGCAGTGTTCCAAGACAGGAACTGTAGTTCTGCAGATGCTGCTGGTTCAAAGGGAGGCAGTGTTAGTTTTTCCAACACGAAGTTAAGGTCCCAAGTAGGCACTGGTGGTTTCCTTGGAGGATTGATGTTTTTAATTCCTCTTAGAAACTGTCTTAGGAGAGGATGAGAGAAGACAGGTGGATCAGTATTGTACTCTGCTGAAATTGCTGAAGCATGAATTTTAATGGAAGAGTAAGACAGGCCATTGTGGAGCATTTCTGCCAAGTATTCCAGGATATGTGCCATGTTCATAACTTTCGCATCTAGGCCCTTTGTGGTGCTCCAAGTGTGAAATCTTTTCCATTTTGCTGAGTATGCCTTTCTTGTGGAAGGCCTGCGAGCTTCCATGATGATATCCTTCACTCTCTTGGATAGCTTATCCTGGGGATGAATCAAGGTATTTTCCAGGCTGTTAGTTGCAATGTTTTCAGGTTTGAATGCAGAGTTTTGTAATTGTGCTGTGTCAGGAGAAGTGGCCATTGTGGAAGAGGCCATGGTTTCGTGCGTGACATGCTCTTTAGCAATGGGTACCAGTGCTGTCTTGGCCAGTCCGGAGCTATCAGAATCACTCTTGGCTGCTCTGCCCTGATCTTCAGTAAGACCTTGGTCATTAATGGAAGAGGTGGGAATGCATACACTGTTAGAGTTCTCCAGCTGAAAGAGAGGGCGTCCACTTTCCATGCTTGTGGGTGGTATGTCCTTGAGCAGAATTTCTTCAGCTGATGATTGTGTGGGGAGGCAAAGAGGTCTATGTCCGGCCTCCCCCATGATTGTGTTATCTGAAGGAAGATGTCTGGGTGCAGCATCCATTCGTGTGCATCCATGATGTTCCTGCTTAAGCTGTCCGCCAGTATATTGTCCTTTCCTGGCACAAACTGGGATTGCAGCTCTATATTGAGTGTCAAGGAAAGTTCCATAGATTCATTGCCAGTCTGCAAAGAGGGTAGGAATGGGTGCCTCCTTGCTTGTTTATGTACCACATAACTGTGGTGTTGTCTGTCCTTATTTGCAGGTGGCCTTGATGTAGAAATAGCTTGAAGGCCTCGATTGCATGCATCACTGCCAGCATTTCCTTTTGGTTTATGTGCATGCGTAGCTCTTTTTGTGACCATAGTCCTTGAATGCACCTTCCCTCCATGTGCGCTCCCCATCCGTGGTCTGAAGCGTCCGTTGTAATGGTTTGGCTGGCTATTGGTTTGCTGAAGGGCAGACCCTGTTTGACTGGCTTGCTTGAGCCCATCACATAAATTCCCTTTGAAGGCATGGGATGAGTGGTATCAAAGTTTCCAAGCTGTGACTGTGCTGAGTCCATAAACTCCTTAGGTACCATTGTAGTTTCCTCATATGTAGCCTTGCTTGTGGAATCAGAAGAATTCAAGAAGCCATGTAACCCAGGGCCTGCAGGATTTTCCTTGCAGTCAGCTGAGTTTGTCTTGACAGATTTTTGAAGTAATCCGGTAGTTGACTTTGTTTTTCTTCTGTGAGGAAAGCCATTTGGGTGGTTGTGTCTAGATTCGCACCCAGAAAAGTTATTCTTTGGGATGGAACAAGTCTTGACTTGTGAATGTTGACTGTATATCCCAAGGCCTGAAGTAGGTGGATGGCATAATTCAAGTGTTTTACCAAAGTTTGTTGGCTGTCCGCTTGTATAAGGCAGTCGTCCAGAAATGGGTATATTTGCATCCCCTGAAGTCTGCAGTGTGCAATTACTGATGCCAGGCATTTTGTGAATACTCTGGGCGCAGTAGATAAGCCAAAGGGCAATGCTGAGAATTGATAATGCTCTGAACCTGCAAGAAATCTGAGGTGTCTTCTGCAACTTTGTCTGATAGGGACATGCAGGTATGCCTCCTTGAGGTCCAGAGTTACCAGCCAAGACCCCTTGCCCAGCATGGGAAGGAGTTGCTGTAGAGTTAGCATTTTGAATTTTGGCACAATGAGATAAGTATTCAGTGCGGACAAGTCGAGAATAGGCCTCCATTGCTTTTCTTTTCTTGGAACAAGGAATAGTCTGGAATAAAATCCTTGGCCTTGTTCTGAGAGGAACCTTTTCTATAGCTTTCATTTGCATTAAGTTGGAGATTTGTTTCAAAGCCTCTGCCCTTTGATTTGGTGGCAGGTCTGGCATGCCTTTTCTTTTTGGTAATGTGTGGAAATGGAACCTGTAACCTTTGTCTATTATTTGTAGTGTCCATTTGTCCCTTGTAATACTGTGCCAATTTTCTGAGAATAAGGAAAGCTTTCCGCCCAAAGGTGCTTCCAATTGAGCCCTGGTTGGCGGTGTCAAAGTAAAGTCATTGAGTCTGTCCTTGTGCAGCAGTTGTAGGCCCTGCACTACCTCTCTGGTTGGGAGGCTGCCATTGACGTCCTCTGTAGGAGCCTCTAGCTTGCCCTCTACCTCTGGCATGCCTGTTCTTGCCTCTCTGAAATCTCTCTGTGTCTGGAAAGGACCAATTCTTGGAAGGCCAATTTCTGCTGAATCTTGGTGGTTGGACTTGCAGAAAATCTTTGACTGTTTGTACAGATTTTGCCTTTTCTTCAAATTTCTTTAAGACCTCCTGAGCAGTGGAGCCAAATAACTTTTGCTTTTCCAGTGGAGCATCCAGAAGCTTTGCTTTAACATGGTCTGGCAGAGATTGTTCCTTCAGCCAAGCATGCCTACGTATGACTGCACCTGTCATAGCTGACCTACATGAAGCTTCCAATGCATCATAACCACACTGCAAGAAATAGTTGCTAACCTGTTGAGAGTTATGTACCAGATCCTGAAGTGATTTGCGATCTAGGGGTTCAGGTGAAGACAGTTTTTTATGCAATTCATCTAACAAATACTCTTGGTACTGTATCATATGAAATTGACAATTTAAAGCCCTCATAGAAAGGGTAGAAGAAGTATACACTTTTTTACCCCATCGCTCTAAAGCCCTGGACTCCCTTTCAGAGGGGAGTGGATTTTTTGTAGTGGCAGCTGCAACCCCTTTAGGGCCCTGGGAAATAGTTTCTGGATCAGCAGAGTGGGCCTTGTAAAGGAAAAGATGTGATTCCGGGACCCTGTAGTACCTATCGGGTTTGGCAGGAGCCGGAGGGAGAGTGTCAGGGGTTGTGCTAGACTCAGAGTACACATCATCAATGACATTCAAAACAGGGGGAATAGCCAACGGTCTATGCAGAGGCAAATGCAAGAAGGTCCTTAATCTCTTCCTGGAATCAGAGAATTCCTGGCCCTGCCATTGCAAATGCTCTCTCATAGAGTGCAGAGTTTCTCCAAAGGACAGCTCTTCAGGAGGGGAGGCCGAAGGGATAGATTCCTCTGCATCAGAATCCTCGTAGGCCGAAAAAGCCTCCTCCTGGTAGTCCGAGAGAGTAGAGCCATCAGAGGCCTCATCTGAGGAGTGGGGATCAGAGAGCTCAACCCTGGACCTTTTTTCTGTAGGAGGTTGAGAGCCCCTGTCTGGATGAGGCTGTGAGCCCCTAATTAATGAAATAAGGTCCTCTGCTAGACTAAAGATCTGAGAACCTGTAGTGGGTCCCTGAGGGATAACCCTGGGAGGCAAAGATTTTGAGTGTTTAGCAGCTTTAGCCCTAGAGAATGCCTTTATGGACATGGATACAGGAGGCCTGGCTGCACCACGTGCTGGTGTAGTTTTGTCTAGAGGAATGGTGTCGGAAGGTTCCAGGACACCAGTTTCCAATGGAGATTCAATAACCGATACAGTAGGGGCATCCGGGGCCAAGGCTGTCGGTTGTACGGTTTCGGTGGTCGGAAGTACCAAGGACTTGGTTTCAGCTGAGACCGAGACACTCGCGGTAGGCCTGGCCGTGCTTTCAGCCGAAACCGCGGCCTGCGTGTGTCGGTCCTTGTCCTTCTGTTTCTTTGTTAAATGTGAAGTCGGAGTCTCCGACGGCATATTGTAAGCAAAACTAGCCCCAAAAATTCCTCTGCAAACTCCGCCCGACGTCTAAGAGTGCGTCGGTTGAAGGAAGCACAGGCTGAACAGGCCGAGACGTCGTGGTCTGGGCCTAGGCAGGGGAGGCAGTAAGAGTGGAAATCCTTATGAGGTATTTGTTTCCCACAAGTTAAGCAATTATTAATTTTATCTGACATCGGCTGAGGCAAGAAAGAGTCCCCAACGGGGTACTTAGCTTTTGAAGTCTTTGGTTTAGCTGAATTACAGGAGCTGGTCGACCGGCACTTGCGAACTGCTTCTGCTTCGGGCACCACGCAGCAAGAAAGACTGAGGAAGATGGCGTCGGCTGACGCTTTTATACCCCAGGCGCTCTGACGTCGGGGAGAGGGCGACATCAGCCGACGCCGGACCCAGACTTTGGAATCTGGCCGACCGAAGGGCTGCCTGAGGCAGGACAACCCATTTGTGATGACTGCAGATGCATCCTTGAAGGACATCACTTTTTCTCCACTCCTCAGGCATCCTCTGACTTTCCAAAATTTCATTAAACAATCTAGTTAAAAATTCCACTGCCATTTCTTCTAAGCACCTCCATGCTTCCATTGGTATGTCATCTGGGCCAACAGCCTTTCCATTCTTCATCATCTTCATAGCTGTCCTTACTTCCTCCTTACTAATCTGTTTCACTTCCTGATTCACTATCCCCACATCATCCAACCTTCTCTCTCTCTCTCATTCTCTTCATTCATCAGCCTCTCAAAATACTCTTTCCATCTACTCAACACACTCTCCTCTCTTGTGAGTACCTTTCCCTCACTATCCTTTATCACCCTTATTTGCTGCACATCTTTCCCAGCTCTGTCTCTCTGTCTAGCCAATCGGTACAGGTCCTTTTCTCCCTCTTTAGTGTCCAATCTCTCATACAACTCTCCATATGCCTTATCCTTAGCTTTCGCCACCTCTCTCTTTGCCATGCGCCTCATCTCCTTATACTCATGTCTACTTTCTTAATCTCTTTGACAATCCCACTTCTTCGCCAGCATCTTCCTCTGTATACTCTCCTGTACTTCCTCATTCTACCACCAGGTTTCCTTGTCCTCCTTCCTCTGTCCAGATATCACACCAAGCACCTTTCTAGCAGTCTCCCTTACTAGTTCTGCTGTAGTTACCCAGATATTCGGTAACTCTCTACTGCCTCCCAGTGCCTGTCTTAACTCTTCCCTAAACTCCACTTCACAATCACCCTTTTTAAACTTCCACCATTTAATCCTTGGCACTGCTTTCACACTCCTCCTCCTCTTCTTGATCACCAACTTCATCCTAAAGACCACCATTCTATGCTGCGTAACTACACTTTCCCCTGCCACCACTTTACAGTCTCCAATCTCCTTCAGACTGGCCCTCCTACATAGGATATAATCCACCTGTGTGCATCTTCCTCCACTCTTGTACATCACCCTATGCTCCTCCCTCTTCTTAAAATACATATTCACCACAGCCATGTCCATCCTTTTCGCAAAATCCACAATCATCTGACCTTCTGCATTCCTCTCAACACCATACCTACCCATCACTTCCTCATCCCCTCTGTTCACTTCACCAACATGCCCATTAAAGTCCGCTCCAGTCACTAGTCTCTCACCCTTGGGTACACTCACCACAACTTCATCCAACTCACTCCAAAATTTCTCTTTCTCATCCATTGCACACCCAACTTGTGGAGCATATGCACTAACAACATTCATCATTACACCATCAATTTTGAGCTTCATAAACATCATTCTGTCAGACACTCTCTTCATGTCTAAAACACTCTTGGCATATTGTTCCTTTAGTTTAACCCCTACCCCATTTCTCCTGCCATCCACACCATGATAGAACAATTTGAACCCGTTTCCTAAACACCTGGCCTTACTTCCCTTCCATCTGGTCTCTTGCACGCACAATATATCAACCTTCCTTCTCTCCATCATATCAGCTAGCTCTCTTCCTATACCAGTCATACTGCCAACATTCAAAGTTCCTACACTCCTAACCTTCCTCCTCTCTTCCTGCCTTCGGGCATGCCTTCACCCTCCTCTTCTCCTTCAGCCTCCAAATACTATAACACATCTCAGCAAAGCACTGTGTGTGTATGGTAACATATGTGCTAGATTTTGGTTCAGTTTCTAGTAAAGGGGGTACTGTGGGAACCAGAAGTCAGCTGACCAGATGTGTGCGACATCATTTTGCATCCAGCACTGAAATGAAGTTTTAATAATAAATGAGACAGAAGTCTCAGGGCAGTCTGTTTTTGAAATGTGAGAAAGAAGGATCACTCACCCACTTTATCTTGCCTTGCTTTAGTAAGTAACCAGGGAATAGTACAGTCAGGAAGATACAGAAAAACAGTACTTAACTAATCTCACTGTATCTGTGTGAGTCTATCCATCTGTTATTTTTAATATTTCCTGTGGCTGAAACTCTGGTGTTTATTGCAAAGAGATATTTAGCATTTTCATGTTATTTTATTTATTGTTAAATATACTTAAGCTTTTCATTGTGGCTGGTGTTTTAGGGAATATTTTAACCTTTGAGAGTACTTATATATATTTGGTGACACTATGGCCACTCCTGAAAGCCTTGCTGCATCTGTCAAACACTCTGGTACTCAGTATAAGTGGGTACCCTCATAAGAGCCTTTTAGCAGCTGGCTTTGGAGTGTTCGGGTGGCAGTACCTATCTTATAGTCTGGGCAGAAGAGGCATAGCTAGCAAATCTCTGTCACCTTTTCCCGTGTGTGTGTGTATGAAAATCAAATCTCAAAGAGGCTGCGTGTGAGATACTTGGATCAGGGACACAGAGCACTGGTTTCACACACAGGGTGGTGGAGGACTTGGCTTGGAACACTTGGCTGAGGACTCAACCCTACAGCTGTGTCAGTGGTGAGTCTTATTTGGGGCCTGGAGAAAGAGGGGAAAACCAGCCCCAGGAGAGGTGTGCTCATTGTGCACTCTTAAGGGAAACTGTGCTTGGTGCAGAGCTGCATCTGGAAAAACTGTGAATATCCATTTTTTGTTCAAAGTGAACATTCCTCACTAGTGTCTGTGGTGAGGATTGAGACTCCTTGATCACTGGCCCAGAGGAGGGGCATTACATCATCTACATTGGTGTTAACTGTATTGGACGGTTTTATTTCTGTAGGATTACTGTCAATTTCCACAGTGCAATATTTGCATTGCCTTATGAAAGCAACAAACTAGCATCAATTACAATCTGACAATTATTTGTATCTGAATTCATAACATTAACTTGAGATACTGATTTTTTTTTTTCTGTGTTCTGCCCTGAAAACTGCATGTCATGTACACTGGCTATATTTACGTCAGGGTGATCTGCATTTGCAATACTGCTATTTAACTCTGAATTCTTTACCACATGTTGCAGCATTTACATTGATTTTTGAAGACTGTAAACTAGAGTTTGTTAAAATCGATGTTATTTAAATCAGAAGATGAAAAGACTGTTGTTTATACACGGATTTGTTTTGCAGATTGAGATATTTTTCCATAACCTCACTCACTACAGCTTCCTTTTTTTTTTTTTTGACATGTCTATGCATACTTCATTTTTTACTGAAAAAGTACAGTTGTGTAAGTAAACTTACCACAGCAGTTGATGTTAGAATGATTACTGCTGCAGTAGTCTAAGCTACATGGGTTATATCCTGCAAGTATATAACAGCCAATCATATCCCAAAACTTCAAGGCACCTTCCATGTGTCCAAACCACCGGTCATCTTGAGCTGAGCTGACTAAAAAAAAACAAGGTTTGGGCACCAAGCTCTTCAGTCCTTTCATGCCAGCAGAGAGAGGTAGACTGAGCTCTGAAACGGCAATGCTAGGAATAATAAAAAATAAAAGTCCACACACTGGCAAAAACAACACACCAAAAAATAAGGGGGAATAGAGGGAGGGAGCAGCTACTGCAACAATGATCACTTAAACATCTACTGCTACAGTAAGTTTAGTTACACAACTGTACTATGTTCTTCATGTTGATCAATGCTGCAGTAGCATAAGCTATATGGGTAGATTACCATAGCTTACAAATTTTGGGAGGTGGAAGGAGAAGAGTCCAAGAGCCCCTGAATAATGGTCCTAGCAAAGCCTGATCTAGACCTAGAGAAACAAATCAAGAGTATATTGCATTGTGAAAGTATATGTGGAAAACCAAATTGCTGCTTCTATAAAACTTCTAGATTCCAATGCTTTCCAAAAAGTCAAAGATGAAGCCAAGGCCCTGAAAGAGTGGGTGGTGATACTGCCTGGAATAATTTTGTCATGGTGAGTATAACAAAAGGTTATCACCTTAGCCAATCATTTGGAAATAGTCAGTTTTGACAAAGGTTGAACCTCTTACCATCACAAGAAATTAACTGATCTATAATATTTAGTTCTGTCAAGATAGCACTGGAGTTATTTGTGGACATCCAATGTATGAAGTATGCTTTCTACCTCATGTTTATGTTCAGGAAAAAATGGGGAGACAGTTTTGCCTAAAGTAAACTCTACCACTTTAGACAAAAAAAAAAAAAGGATTAGTTCTCAAAGAAACTCTGTCCCTGTGGAAATGAGGTATGGTTGACTCACCATAAGAGCTTGCAGCTCAGATACCCTTCTTGCAGAGATCAGAGCAATCAGTAAAATTGTTGGTTTTATTTTGGTTTTACTCAACCTCTGTTTTGCTACAACTGGATTTGTGTTTCCTGATATTGTACAAAGAGTGGGGCAAATCCAGCTGCTTTGCTTGTACTACTCATTGTTTTTGGAAAAAGGAGCAAATGTTAGATAGTCTCACAAAAAAAATTAAGATCCCAAGAAGTGGCCACTGGTTTCCTAGGAGGTCTCTAATGCAAAACCATTTCAAAAACATTTTAACATGAGAATGCATTGAAAGAGAAGAATCTATGGGCAGACGCGCTAAAATGGCCAATAAATGAACCTTCATGGAGGAGTAAGAAAGCACATAGGAAAGTAACTCACACAAATATTGTAAAACAAGTGAACTATCCCTGAAGGGGTACCGGTTATGTTGATGGCACCAACTAGAAAACATTTTCCATTGCATATATATGATTTTCTAGTAGCATTCTTGTCACCATTAATACCTGCTGCACATCTTCAGTAAATAGGTGCCCTAAGGTAATTAATCTATCATTCAGGCAGTCAATGTTGATTGGGTCCAGAGCATATCACACATCCCTGGATCTTGTGTGAATAGATCCAGTCTGTAAAGAAGCTTGTAGTAACTGACCCTGTACATTTCTAAAAGAATGGAGTCATGCAATGGTTTGGAGAACTTTTTCTGAATCTTCTGAAGTACCCTGCATATTAGTGGAAAAGCATACAGAAACATTTCTGATCAAGGAAAAGAAAAGGCATTTGTCTTACAGGCCTTCATGGATGGAGTCCTGGAGCAGAATCTTTCCAGCTGATTGTTCAGAAAGAGGCTAATAAGTCTATTTGAGGAACTCTTCACAGATGGCTAAAATCATGGAAGACCACCTGATCTAGTGTCCATTTGTGAAGGTCTGCCCTTTTCCTGCTCAGCTCATCTGACACACAATATTTCTCTTATAGAATGCAGTATGCCTGTAAAGACTGTGCTGTGAAGTGATATTACAAGCTAACATGGCTAGCCTGTAAAGGGGATACAACCTGGTTCTCTCTTGCTTGTTGATGTACCACATAACTATGGTACTGCTTGCAACAATTTGAAGTCCTGAGGACAAAAGATGATTCTGAGAATTATGTGGCTTTATTAGTCCCTGGTGTCCCTCACACCTTGTACATTTATCCCTCCTGAAACCGCTCCCTAAACAATGTTCAATGTGGCTGTAGTGACCGACTGTTTTGGAACAGGGAGGGAGAAGGGAAGACCCAGATTTAAGGATATATGCTGTTTCCAAAAAACAATTTCCCTTCTGTCAAACACCAACACTGGGATTTGAAAACACCTGGGATGTTGGTTCTGAAATCAGAGACTTCAGATACCATTGTATCATTCTCATATGGGTGTCATGAGAATCATAAAAGCCTTGAAACCCAAAATCTTCAGGTATCCCCTTTGCAGTGACCAACATTTGAGCAAAAAAACCTTAGAAATAAATTTAGATATAAATCTATTTTTACACATGAAAGAAAAGCTCTTTAAACTGAGGTGTGTAGCTAACATCTCAGGAACACAATCCTGTGTGAATGAGTCAAAAACACTCTAGAATGTTCTCCTAGAATTCCAGCTTGTGTAAGAGAGCTATAATCTAAATGAGTTTCCTGACCATTTGAAAATGACTCTGCAAAGATAAGCAAGTCATCTAAATATGGGCAAAATATGGATTAATCTGTAATCTACAATGAGTTACAACTGGAGCTAGATACTTTGCAAACACCCTTGGGGGCACAGTAGATAATCCAAAGGGAAAGGCAGAGAACTGATAATGTAATCCAGACAGAAGTTTAAGAAACACCTGAAGTCTGGAAAAATATGACGTGGTAAGTATCTTTTAAATCTAGAGTTATTAGGAAACTTGTGTGAGGAAGACGAGGTGATAGGTTGTGAAGTGACCACATTTTGATCTTGGGTACTACCACAAATTGATTTAGGAACAGATCCAGAACTGGTCTCCAATATTTTCTCTTTTTCTTTGGTACTGAAAACATCCTTGAATAGCAACTATTTCACATCTGGGAAGGAGGAAATCATTCTATCACTGTATGTGATAGGATGTCATGAAGGACAGGTAGAAATAAGAGTCTATTCTAGTGAATGAGGGGATTATATATCCAGGAATGGAGGAATTTCCTCCTACTGCCATCTGTAACCTTGATGAATGATCTTCGGAACCCATTTGTCTAAAACTATCTGATGCCAAAGAGAAAAGTTGAAATTCAGACTTTCCGGAAGAGAAAAGGGACTGCCAGGGATGGGGTGTGGACAAGGTCCCCTAACAGTCATCATTGACTTATTGAACTGTCTTTGGTTTTGGGGGGATTCCTGAGTTCTTTTTGGAACCCCTTTGCCATTTCTTCTTAAATATTTGCCTGCATTTTGTTCAGACTTTTTTTGTTTTACCAAAATTGGACAAGAGGTTAGAGAATCCCTTAGAAAATATGGAAAATGAGTGTTGAAAAATCTTATGGATTCCCTATATCAACTAATTCATCTCATTACACTTTTTGATCACCTCAGCGACAGAGGAGAAAAACTAAATCTCTATACAAAGGAGAATTTAAAATCTCATTTTTTATCATAATCTGGGAGGTTCTGAGAATGCAGCTAGGTAAATCTCAATACCATTGGCCAAAGCTCTTTAACAGTATCAATTTAATCATATCACACTGAAAACAATGAGTAGAGACTTGTACAATAAAAGAAACCAAACTAAAGTAGACTTTTCCTCACAAATAAAAACTGCAGACAAAACATTCCACATGCTTTCAAAATCAGATTAGTCAGAACATACCTTAACATATTAGCCTGACAATTCAAAATCAATTCAATTGAAGTTGCAGTAACATATACTTTTTCCCATACTTATCAATAATCTTGACATCCTTAGAAAAAGCAGGATTGGAATTAAATAATTGTTTAGCATCAGTATAACTAAAACTACAGCTGCTAGGACAGGTTTGGAAATGGTGTTTAAACACTTAAAAGATTAAGGAACTTTATACATTCCATCTGCCCTTTTAGGGGCAGCTGGTTGGCTAACAGAAAAATTGCACACAGTAACATACACATCTTTCAAAGCGGAAAGAACTGGTAGAATAGGTGAATGTTCTGGAAAATCATTTTGTAATAGCTCATAGTATTTTCTGATGGACTGAAAATCTCATGTTCTACCAATGAAAACAATGGACCATTCTGTAAACAGTTTCAAAGAAAGATAAATCACCCACAGGGAAAAACAGAAACTGAGCTCTGAATCAGAAATCCGAAGAGAAAATGCTATATCTGCCCCTTCATCTTCCTGTACAGATTGAGAATCATAAATCTCTTCAGGAAAAGAGGTACCCTTCTTTCATCAGAAATTATTTTGTAAGGATCAACAGCCTAAATTAAACCTGAGCCAGACCATCTAAATTACTCCTGTACAAAGAAGTCTGAGGAGGAGTAGACATGTTTAGTTTTCGGTTTCCTTTTGACAGGAAAAATGTGGCCAACAGTGTTATTAATGACAACAGCAACTTTCCCAGAGATGGGCATGACAATCATGGAAGCCTTCCCTGTTCCCTCTCCCAGGACTAACTGTGGCTCTCCCTTGCCCACTTAAGGGATCCCAAAAGCTGTACAGGATGTGGCTAACCCCAATCCATGGTGGCTGTATGTGCTACACTAAGGGATCCAGGTTAAAAGGTGAGAGATCTGAGGTACAACCCACCTGCAGCTGAGGCAAACTGCTAGCCTGATATAGTGGCAAATGCTGTCTGCTTAATTTTTTTCTTTATGTGGTTGGAAAGACCGACTGTAGGATCTAAAGTTTTCTCTATGGTCAAGATGAAAATGGTGCCTCTTTCCTGGAGAAAACATGTAGTAAAAGTCAATAAAAATTCAGTCTTAAAAAGTAACATAAAAAAAAGGCACTTTAAAACACTTTGCCAGCCCCCGGAAGTAAAATAAACACAATTTCTCCACAGAAACATTTTTAAATACATTAAAACTGACAGAAAAAGAGTGAACCTGTTTAAAAGTACAACGTAGTCTATTAAAACACAAACTCCAAGCTTTAAAATAATTTCCTGAACAGGAAGGAGTTATCAAAAAAGTTTTTAAACAGCAAGATTTTCCCCCAAAGGGAACTTAACTGCCAATCAAAGGAACAGCACAAGCCAACCATCAATCCTAGAAAGCCCAAGGAACGTACTAAGGCTTGTCTTTTCAATCAGCTTAGCTCAAGCTTTACTAATGCTTTGGGTGTATTGAAGGTGTTCTGAAGCTTTGGAAGCTGTCCATCTGTTATATCCTTGCAGGATATAACCCATATAGCTTGGCCTATTTCAGCAGAGATCAAAATGAAGGCCATCATTGCATTTTCTGAATGTATTTTACTATTATGACTGTATAAACTTCTGTTTTACCCAACTTTAAACCACACATATACAGTAAAAGCACAAAGAATAAGTATTTATACTCTCTGACACTGACTGGTTGATTTAGCTATAAAATCCATTGTAGTAAAAATGAATGCTTACTGAAGGTGTCAAGTAAGCGCTGATTGTGGCCAGTTGTCACAAACGTTTTCTTATAAAGATTCCCCTCATCTTCCCACAACCACACTGCTACTTTGCAAAAACATGTTTTTCCTGGAGACTTTTCAGGTACTTTTTAAATAAACCCTTCGGCAAAACAGTGCTGCTGTGAAGTGCCCTATTTGTTCATTGTCTGTAGCTTTACTATTGACACATGGATGTTATGGGGTTCTAGAAATCAATTAAATTGCACTTTGATATCCCACTGCCTCAAGCCTGTAAAGTAGATCATTATCCCTTAAAAAGGCCTCTACAAAGCTAAAGGGCAGGATGTTAAACTTCGCAGATTGGAGTTTGGTTTGAGATTACAGGCCTATAATATGTCAATTCAGCACAGGAGTAGAACCAGTAATGCAGATACTGATGAACTGCAGACACAGAACTGTGCAGTGTGACCTGAAATGTGACTTCAACCCAAGCATCACTTCTTGGTGATGTCTTAATAAAGCTTGTCTAGAATAAGGTGGAGAACCCATGGGGACATGCATCAAACGTGATTATTTCTTTTAGTAAAATGTAGAGACAGAAAAATAAAAAAAAAAATGTACACAGCCTGCAGTTTTTTTTTTACTTAGCAAACATACACAAAAGCTGCATGAAATCTCTGTTCATTGTTCCCAGAAAGTTTTACAGCACAGCATGAGCATGTAAAATGGGTAAAGTCTGTAAATCAAACAGTTATTTTTGCAAAATGTATTAGGACTTTGGAACGGATTTCAAATGCACAAACTGTGGAGTTTTTTTCTAATCCTGACACTTCTGCAACTTCTCATAAATCTGAGTGAACATGTAAACAGGAAGCATACATTGGAAATCTTAATCAGGTAAAATTCATTGGGGGGGGGGTCTAATTAAGATTAGAGGGAACCATTGAGCAGAAGTCTTTGTCTTCTGAAAACACTCCTCTTACAGACTTTACCCAAAAAACAGTCCACATATTATCTACACATTGACTGTGAGCGGATATTTCACCTTGAGTGGAGCACACAATACATTAGCCACCACTGACTATAGCCAAGAATTCACTTTATAGGCACTTGCTAAAAAAACATGGAATGGGGACTGTACTTAAGTCTCTTCAAAGGGACAACAATATGCAAGGACAGAGATCAAATCTGGAATTAACGGCCTCCAAGCTTTCTACAACTGTTACATATTCTTAAATATTGAGAGTTTTCTGTCCGCCTCTATCTAAAGGTAGTAGCAGGACCCCATACCTACTGTTTTTTTTATTGCTATCTTCCTGTTTATACTATGTTTAATGCAAGTTTGTAACCGATTATACAGTTAACTTTCAAAAGTGCATTGCTTAATTTTAAATAAAAATGTTATTCAGCTTCAACAACTGGTTTATTTATTAGCATAATGGCAAGTGTACATTTGTTGTGACTTGTTGAATTCACTCCTCAAAGAGTGATTTTTTTTGGTTTAATCACAGCTACTAATTATATAATGATCGGCTTATTTAAGAGCGGACAGTAATGATATTACTGGAGTGCTACACTGGTCTAGTAGATTGCAGCAAGTCACTGTTAAGTTAGGAAAAGAGGTACTGGCACCAGACGGCTATAATTAGCCCTTTTATAGTCTGTATACCAACTTATCTTGATCAACTTTTAGTTACTGTTGGCAACGCAACACTGGAACATATTTAGCTGAGATCAAAGTGGATGAAATACCAGGAAGCCACTCTCTGGTATGCAGCTGTTCAGAGTGAAACTTATTGGGATGTGGTAGGTTTTGGTGAAAACTTGAGGCAGCAAGGAACATTTGAATAATATGCCCTTAAAGTCTATTCTGTTATATGTATACTAGTCAGTCTCTCACATAATAATTGGCTTTAGTTGTGTGCATCATGACACTGTAAAACCCTGCTCATCATGACTCTCAAAAGGCATGAACGTCTGTATTGTGAAGTGAGAGGCAGCTACTAGTGAGATTACAAACTGCAGCTTTTTTCCTCCATCTCACTTTTTTGCACATTGGTATTGCTGATATTTTCTAAACAAGAAAATTTGGTTGTTTTAGCAAAGTGCCACTCGGACAAAAGTTTATTTTTATTCCGTAATTCATAAACATTTTAAGAAACTATAAATACATAAAATTTGCTAAAAAAACAAGTTTTTTTGAATATTTGATAAAAGTTATGTACTTACCATAACGTTCCATCTGTTTTTTCCATTTTCATTCTTCACCTGTGGGTCTCCGATCCAATCCTTGGATCTTGCTTGTCCATATTTTCTAAACTTTGGATCCCAATCTCAAGCTCCTCCCTCTTCCCATAATGCATCACACTGTCCCTATCTTCTCAGAGTTTGCTGCCTATCCTTTATTGATTTTAGGCAAAAAAAAAAAAAAAACACAGGACAGGTAAAGAAAATATAAATGCTCAAACCTGGAATATGAAGATTGTATTATCATCCAAATATCCTAAGAATAACTAGGCTGGGGATGACTGGGAGGGAAAGTGAGGAAGAATAAAAAGGACAATGTCAGATAAAGTGATGTACTTAATGTTCCATCTGTATTGTCCGTTTTCATTCTTCCTCACCTGTGGATCAGAATCCTCAGCAACAAAACTTTTGGGAGGTCCTCAAAGAAGGATATGTGGGGGCAGAATCAGACCAAATAAAACTTAATTTTGGAGGCAATGCCCAAATATTAATGTGTCACACTGGAAAGTGTTTGACCCAGTGACTGTAAGATGAAAAACATGGACAGAAGCTTAAGCAGAAGGTTAGATACAATAATCCTAAATCTGTGAGTTGCTGTAGGATGATGAGGAAATCACAGGCCATTTTGGAAAATTTCAGTGAAAATCTTGGTCAGTGTAATCTAGATGGTTTCTTAACCCAAGTGGTTAGGAGTAGGGGTGGATAAGTAGCTTGTTAGACATTCTACACTTTTGATCTCATACAATAGGGAGGATTAATAATGGACTCTGTGGTTAATTAGATTAAACAGAGAGAGACTGGACTCTGTGGTTAATTGGGATAAGTGCAAAAGAATGCCCTATTTTAAGAGAAATAATGTGAGGATGGTTGGCAAACAATGCCTAAAGTTCTGGAATTTATTTGCCAAAGGTATTTGCTACCAAGAGGAATATCCTCCAGGAAGAGATTTCGCACCCCCAATTGCTTGTCAGTTTTACATAATCTGAAGGTCACAGAGATAGGAATTTATTTTCATGTTGGAAAAGTGATGTAGCTCTTAAACAGTAAATAAAAAACTCACCTTCTTAAAAAATGGCTGAAAAGAGAAGGATAGATGGCAGAGGTAGATGTTGAAAAAGGGCCAGTGTTCAGATAGGAAAGCTCTAGTGGGTAATGCTGTGAGCTTGGACCATTCTTCAGTTAACATGCATTCCTGCTACAGCTGGGGAGCATCCTGAATTACTACATTTAATAAGGAGGAGAGGAGGGCAGCTGTCTGGCAATGTGTCCTCTTGTCTGTGTAGCCATCAAATACACATTTACAATATAGGCTGTATGTTAAGGAAGAAGATAGGGTATAATGAGAATAGGCCATTGTGATGTGTGGACTAAAGAAATTAGTGTAAGAAAAATTGCTAGCTAGAGGAGCTAGAAGAATGAAAACTGACATTGATTTGGATTACTTGCATAAAGGTCAAGGTTAGGAGAGAACAGAGTAAGTAAATCTTGTCTAGCAGAATTGAACATCTAGTTGGAGAAGTAGGAAGTTAACCAATCATGTATGATCACATTAGTCATCTTTTCAGTAACGTGAGCTACATTGATAAACAAGTATTAAGTAAGACTCTGAAGGCTGAGAAAAAAGTAAAAGTGGTAATCTGAAAGGAAGATGGTTCCATTCTCAATGGGAAACGAGAGTAGTCCAGAAAGTACAGTTTTGCACCTACCATAAATGTAGATGTTCGAGTGCTAATACAGCTGCAGTCATAACAGATGGGTTCTCCTGCCGTCAGGTGGGTCCTCGGTCGACCGAATTCCAAAGTCTAGGTCCGGCGTCGGTTGTCGTCGCTTCTTCCCTGACGTCAGTGCGTCAGGGGTATAAAAGAACCAGCCAACGCCATTTTCTTCAGTTTTTCTTGCCCCAGATGTCAGGTGCCCCCAGAAGGAAGGCAATACATAAATTTGTGTAATAAAGCAATGCCATATAATCAAAATACAGTAGTGCAAGAAATACATCATGAATGAATACCCCAATCAGGTTATATGAGGAGGTGTTAGCCAATAGGCCTGTCCCAAGAGAGGAAGGAGGGAGGGAAACCTGGACTGCAGCTGTATTAGCACTCTAACATCTACATTTATGGTAGGTACAAAACTGTACTATGTTCATCATGCATACAGCTGCAGTCATAACAGATGGGTAGAATCCCAAAGCTAAGAAAGGGGTGGTAGGCACTAGGTGGAACTAGGATGAGCCAGAATGCCCTGCAAGACTGCAGTGGCAAAGCCTGCTCTAGATTTGGAGTATAATGGAAGGTGGTAGTGCTTGGAGAAGGTATGCACAGAACTCCAAGTGGTTGCTTCCAAAATATCTTTGGTAGGAACTCCTCTGAGGAAAGCTGCAGAGGTAGCCGTGGCCCTTGTGGAGTGAGATCTGAAGCCTGTAGGTAGAGTTTTGCCATGAAAAGAATAACAAAAGCGTATGCAGTGGGCTATCCATTTTGAGATTGTCTGTTTGGAAATTGGCTTCCCTTGAGCTCCTATAGCACAGGACACAAAGAGCTGTTCTGATTTTCTGAAAAGCTTTGTTCTGTCCAAATAATAACGCAGTTGTCTGTGGATGTCCAAGGAATGTAGTAATCTCTCCCCTTTGTTTTGAGGATTAGGAATAAAGGTAGGTAAGTGTATAGCCTGATTCAAAGCTACCCTGGATACCACTTTCGGCATAAAGGACGGGTTGGTTCATAAGGAAACTCTGTCCCGATGGAAGATGATAAAAGGCTGCACAGCCATGAGAGCTTGTAGTTCCGATACCCTACGAGCTGAGGTAATAGCCAGAAGGAAAGCTGTTTTCCAGGACAAATATTGCAAATCTGTTGAGGCAGCTGGCTCAAAAGGAGGCAAGGTCAGCTTTTCTAGAATGAAATTGAGATCCCAAGCAGGTATTGGTTGTTTCCTTGGGGGTTTTAGATTCTTAGCCCCTCTGAGGAACTGTCTTAAGAGGGGGTGAGAGAATAAAGGTGGATCAGTGTTGTATTCCGCAGAAATGGCTGAGGCATGTATTTTGATGGGGGAGAATGAAAGCCCACTGCTTAGCAGCTCAGCTAGATACTGTAATATTTGAGGTAAATTCAGTTTTCCAGGATTCTGGACCTTTTTCTCATTCCAGACACAAAACCTTTTCCATTTTGCGGAGTAAGCTTTTCTAGTAGACGGCCTTCTGGCCTCCAAAATGACATCCTGCACCTCCTTGGAGAGTAGGGTCTGTTGTGATGTTAAGGAATCTTCCATGCGGCTAGATTGAGTGTTTTCAGCTGACTGTGAAGAATTTTGAAGCTGTGCTGAGTCAGAAGAGGCATTAGAGGCAGGGTCCATGGTGGAGAATGCGTCAGGCTCCTCAGGAGTGGGTACCAGTGTTGTCTTGGCCAGTCTGGAGCAATGAGAATCATCTTTGGTCTGTCTGCTCTGGTTTTTAATAGAACTTTGGGCAGCAGAGGAAGAGGTGGGAAGGCATAAACTGTCATTGTTGTCCAACTGAAAGAGAGAGCATCCACTCTCCAGGCCTTTGGATGGAAAATCCTTCAGCAGAATTTTGTCAATTGGTGATTTTTGTGGGAGGCAAAGAGATCTATGTCTGGCCTTCCCCATGCTTGAATTATTTCTGTAAAAACTTGAGGATGCAACTTCCATTCGTGTGGATCTGTCATATTTCTGCTTAGGTTGTCTGCCAGCGTGTTTTCCTTGCCTGGCAAGTACTGTGCTTGAAGTTCGATTTGTAAGTCCAGAGCCATGTTCCAAAGTGACATGGCCAGCCTGCATAGGGGGTATGAATGGGTTCCTCCCTGTTTGTTTATGTACCACATTACTGTGGTGTTGTCTGTACTTATCAATAGTTGACCTGGATGCAGAAGGTCTTTGAAAGCTATAATAGCATTTATTACTGCTAGTATTTCCTTTTGATTGATGTGAAGGTGCTTTTCTTTTTGGGACCATTTGCCCTGAATGCACCGATCTGTCATGTGTGCCCCCCAGGCGTAGTCCGAGGCATCTGTTGTGATGACTTGATTTGCTTGAGGCTTGCTGAATGGGAGACCTGTGTTTGTTTGGCATGCTTGAGCCCACCACAGAAATTCCTTTTGAAGACATGGAATTAGTGGCATTATTGTTTCCAAACTGGCTGTGTTGAGGCCATAGGTTTTTCAGGTACCATTGAAGTTTCCTCATATGCAGCTTTGCACATGGGATTAGTAAGATGCAAGATGCCATGAATCCCAGAGCCTGCAGGATTTTCCTTGCAGTCAGCCTGGTGAAATTTGCTAGTGTTCTGAAGTATTGAGTTAGTTGCCCCTGCTTCTCTGGGGTGAGGTAGGCCATCTGGGTGTTTGTGTCCAAGTTGGCACCCAGGAAAATTATTTTCCGAGAGGGTATTAGCCTTGATTTCTTTTTGCTGACTGTGTATCCCAGAGAATTCAACATTATTACATAAGCCAGATGTTTCAGAAGTATGTGCTTGCTGTCCGCTTGGATCAGGCAGTCGTCCAAATAGGGGTATATTTGTATCCCTTAAAGTCTGCAGTAGGCAATTACTGATGCCAGGCAGTTCATGAATACTCTGAGTGCAGTAGATAAGCCAAAGGGAAATGCAGAGAATTGATAATGGGTTGAACCTGCAAGAAATCTGAGGTATCGTCTGCAATTTTGTCTGATTGGGACATGCAGGTATGCCTCTTTGAAGTCCAATGTTACCAGCCAAGTCTCCTTGCCCAGCATGGGAAGCTGCTGTAAAGTGAGAATCTTGAATTTTGGTACGAGTAAAAATGTGTTTAGGATGGATAGGTCCAAAATAGGTCTCCAATCTTTTCCCTTCCTTGGTACCAGGAATAGTCTGGAATAAAAACCTTGACCTTGTTCGTGAGTAGGTACCTCTTGAATAGCTTTCATGTCTATGAGATCTGAAATTTGTCTTTGTGCCTCTGCCCTTTGATTGTGTGGCAGGTTTAGCATACCTCTCATTTTTGGAAGGGTGTGAAAATGGAATCTGTAGCCTCTGTTTATAATGTCCAGGATCCATTTGTCTTTTGTGACAATATGCCAATTTTTTGAAAATAATGCCAGTTTTCCGCCTAAGGGTGCTGCCATTTGAGCCTTGCTTGGCATGCAAAGGGGAAAGTCATTGGGCTTGCTTTCTGAATGGCTGCAAACTATCCTCACCACCTCTTTGTGTAGGAGCTTGCCATTGTCTGTCTTTAAACGATCCGTGGGATTGCCCTCTGCTCCTCGGGTGCCTGTATCTACCTCTTTGGGGTCTGTCCGTGGCTGGAAAGGACCAATTTTTGGAAGGCCAATTTCTACTGAAACGTGGGGGTTATACCTGTAGAAAATCTTTCACTGTTTGCATTGATTTAGCCTTTTTCTCCATTTTCTTTAATACCTCCTCAGCATTAGCACCAAATAATACATCCTTTTGTAGAGGGGCATCTAATAAGTTAGCTTTGACATGATCTGGTAAGGTTTGTTCCTTGAGCCAGGCATGTCTACGTATGACTGATCCTGTAACAGCAGCTCTACATGAGGCCTCTAGAGCATCAAAACCACATTGTAAGGTATGTTTACCCACTTGTTCTGCACTATGCATCAAATCCTGCAACTCCTTCAAGTCTGGTTGTTCAGGTTGTGACATTTTACTTCTCAATTGTGATAACAGAAACTGTTGGTACTTTAGCATATGGAACTGGCAGTTTAATGCCCTCATGGTTAAGGTGGCCGAGGTATATACCTTTTTTCCCCACCTTTCTAAGGATCTGGAATCTCTCTCGGAAGGTAATGGATTTTTAGCAGTGGAGGCCTTAATTTCCTTGGGGCCCTGTGAGATAGTTTCTGGGTCAGCAGCATGGCTTTTGTATAGAAATTGGTGAGAGTCAGGAACCCGGTAGTACCTGTCAGGCTTGACTGGGGCTGGAGGTAAAGAATCCGGGTTAAGGCAGGCCTCCGAGTACACATCATCTAGTATGTCCACGACAGGAGGTATAGCCAGAGGCCTGTGCTGAGGTAGCAAGAGAAATTCCCTAAGCCTTTTCTTGGAATCCGAGTACTCTTGGCCTTCCCAGTGGAAGTGTTCTCTTAAGGTATGCAAGGTTTCCCAAAATGAGTAATCCTCTGGGGGGGATACAGAGGGAATGGACTCCTCTGCATCAGAATCTTCAAAAGGGGAGTAAGAATGTTCCTGTTCATCAGAGTGCTCTTATATAATGGAGGCCTGATCAGAGGAGGGGGTTCTTCCTCCACTCTGGGCCTTTTGTCCTGGGGGGGGGGGGGTTGAGAACCCCTGATAAGAGTAATTAAATCCTCAGCCATTTTAAGCATCTGTTTTTTAGGCATGGGGCCTGGAGATGGGCCCTGTGTAGCTTGTCTCTTAGAATGCATGGCTGCTTTAGACTTAGTGAAAGCCTTGATGGAAAAAGAAGAGGAACGTCTGAAGACACCTTGAGAGGAGGCAGACCTGTCCACATTTTGAGATTCACCACCAAGAGTGGCTTCGGTATCTGTAGTCGGGGTGTGGGCCGAGGAGCCTGTGACCTCAGGCACAGAAGACACTGCCAATGAAGTGTCGTTGGTAGTCAGGGGCTGCATAGGTGCCTTGCTGAGAACCGGATCACCTGTAGTCGGCTTTGGCATGGTGTCTGTAGAGGCCGCGGACCTCGTGTGTCGGTCCTTATCTTTGCGCTTTTTAGACAAAACTGGAGTCTGAGTATCTGACGACATAATATAGTTAAATTTTTTGCCAAAATAATGCTGGGCGAACTCCGCCCGACGCTTAATGGTGCGTTTGTTGAATGTAGCACAAAAATGACAGACTGAGACGTCGTGGTCTGGGCCTAAACAAGGAATACAGAGAGAATGGAAATACTTATGCGGTATTTGCTTCCCACATGAAATACAATTATTAACTTTGTCTGACATCGGTCTGGGGCAAGAAAAGTTTCCCCAACGGGGTACTTAGCTTTCAAGAAGACTTCGGTTGCAAAATTTTCGTAATTTCAGGAGCTGGCCGACCGGCACTTGTGAACTGCTTCTACTTCGGGCACCGCGCGGCAAGAAAGACTGAAGAAAATGGCGTCGGCTGTTTTTCTTTATACCCCTGTCGCACTGACGTCAGGGAAGAAGCAACGACAACCGACGCCGGACCTAGACTTCGGAATTCAGCCGACCAAGGACCCGCCTGACGGCAGAAGAACCCATCTGTTATGACTGCAGCTGTATGCACGATGAACATCATCTCTCTGTTTTATTGTGCTCTTAGCCGTGCAAAAAACCCCAAAAAACACATATATTTATTAATTTGCAGTTTGTTTACCAGAGTGGTCCATTGGGCCACGAGGAGCCCATTTTCAATGGAGTCCTGGGGAGGAAAAGCTCCAGAAATTTACAAATAGCAAATAAAAGAATTACAGAGTAGCACATAATTTCAGAATTTTTAAATTTGACCATGCTTAATGAGACATAAGAAAACAAATCACATTAACAATAATTACAATAAATTGGCATATGCTGGAGTAAAAAAAACATGAGAAGGCTTATTATAGAGAAATCTATGGAAGTCTAAAATAGTACCAGTTTATTCAGGAAATAGGCTGAAGGAGTATTTTAGAAGTTTGCAGGTTAAAGGAGGCTGTTAGCAGATATGTTTGATATAGGGAGAAATTGTAGACAGGGATGTTACGTAGGATGGGGCGCATTCCCATTTTGAGATTAGGTGTGAGTGAAGAGATTTTAAAGATAGACTGTTAGTGGTACGGATAGGAAGTGGGAGAGAATGCCATTGGCGAGCTAAGCAGAAGGAAAGAAGATTTCTGCCAGGAGGTTGGCTGGGTTTGTGTAGTTCTATTAGGTTTTGGAAGTTGGATCGTAGGCATCTGTTTGGAAGATGTATTTTGAAGAGAAGAGAGGGAGAGGCAGAGATAAGGTTTAAAAATACATTTATGTGCTTGTATGAGTTGCATACAGGTAAGATAGTTGGGCAATTCAAGCCATTTAAGTTGGTGCAGGGAGATGCAGTGATGGGTATTGGAAATGTGGCCAGTTGCAGATTTTGAAATTTTATAGTAACAGGAGGAGAGTTTAGATTTAAGGGAGGATTGCAGATTAGTAAGGATAGAGGCACCATACAGGAGGAAAGGGATGAGGTATGTGTTTAAGTTGGGTGGAAGGAGAGATGAAACGGTAGTGGCGATAAAGCATGCCTAGTTTCTTTCTAGTCTTTTTGATGTTTACCTGGCTATGGCTATCAATTTTTAGTTGGTCGTCAATGAGGATTCCTAATAATTTGGCTGTGGAGACTGTTTCCAGGAGTCTCTTATTTTTGCTGGTAATGGAGAAAGAGCTTTGGTCTAGGGTAATATTTTTAGAGGGGGAAAAGTTTTGTTTTAGTAGGATTTAGTGCTAGATGGTTTTCTAGCATCCATTGTTCTGTGGAGAAGGCATCTTAGGTTAATTTTATTAGTGCAGGAGTAGAGGTTGCAGAACAGATTATTGTGAAGTCATCCGCGTATTGGATGAGGCTAGTGTTAGGGATGGCCTGGTAGAAGTCATTAATGAAAATATTAAACAGAAAGGGGCCTAGAATTGAGCCTTGGGGAATCCCTGAGTGTTTTGGAATGGGGCAATAGCTTTTTTCTGCTAAACTGTTTGTTGCCTATTAAGACAGGAAACTACTGAACCAAATAATAGAGGAGTGAATAGATTTAGTTTAGAAAGAAGGGTGAGAGATGGTATCGAAGGCCTTAGAAAGGTCTAGGAGGAGGGTAGATACAATGTGACCAGAGTCTCAGGCTCGGATTATGGTTTCTAGGAAGGAGAGGAGGGCTGTTGTGGTGCTGTGACCAGGATGACATCCATGTTGGGTGGGAGTAAGGAGGTTATAATTTGTAAGATATGGTAGGAGTTGTACGTGGATGCATTTTTTGAGGAATTTTGAAATGGGAGACAAAATAGCAATGGGAAGGAAGTTGGAGATGTCATTATTATTGCCACCTTTATGTAGTGGAATGATATAGGCCTTTTTCCAGAGCTGGGAAACATAGCTTTCTGAAACCGAACGATTTATTAGGATGCACATAGGGAAGGCGATGGCTTCTGAGGCTACTTTTAGGAAGTAGGAGGGTATTTCATCAGAGGCATTAAAGCAGGGTTTCAATTTTTGAAGACATTTTTATGGTAGAGATGGGGATAAGGTTCATGAAGAAGGGGAGAGGTAGGGTGCTAGATATAATGGAGAAGGGGTATGTGAAGGTTGTTGTGGGGTAGACAGGTTATTAGTGAAGGATGATGTTAGTTTCAATATGGAATCAATGAAGAATGAGTTGAATTGGGTAGCTAGATCAGAGTCAGAGGCATTTGGGTTGGGGCAGAGGTTTTCTTTTTACCAGGGTTTAGAAGGGAGGAGATTCCATCCCAGAATTTTTAAGGGTTATTGCTGTGTTCTGTTTGGAGAGTGGAGAAGTAGGTTTTACGGTCCGAGTTAATAAGTTTTTTTTTTTTTTGCTTTGTTGCAAAGTGTTTTGTATTTATTGAGGGAAAAAGTAGTCTTAGTTTTATGGTAGCGTTTCCAGGCTTCATCGCATTGTCGCATGGTTGCTAGGGTATTTTTAGTTAGCCAAGGGACAGAGTTACGTTTTGTACTCCAGGGAGCAAATAGTCTAGTAAATTTAAGAAGGTTGTGTTGAAATAAGTAACAGCGTTATCCAGGGGTAAAGGTTTTAGTGGATTCCTGTTGGTTCTTTTTAGAATGTCAGAGAATGCACTGGGATTGAGGCATTTTAGGGATCCAGTAGTAGTGTAGGTGTGGAAAAGTTGTAGGAGGGAGGGAAGACTATGGGCAAAAGTGGGAAGGTGATCACCTAATGGATCTGGAAGGATGCCACTATTAGAGATGTAGTGAGGATTGGAAACTAGAATCCAGTCCAGGGTACTACCAGTAGTGAAAGTCTTGGGGTCCGCCTGGGGAGTTGAGTAAAGTTATATAGATTTATATTTAGGGAGTTAGTTGGAGATTGATTAGTGTCCCAATTAATATTAACATCTCCCAGGATTATAGTTTCATTTGTTATACTGGTTGAGAGCCAGGAGAGAAGGTCTCCGAGGATTGGAATATTGTCTCCGGGAGGGATATATAGGGTGGCTATACAGATAGTTTTTTTTATTTGAAGGAGGGCTAGAAGTAAAAGTACATTAAAGCTTGTGCAGGAGAGGCAAGATGGTTTGAAGTGTAAGGCATCCCGAATTTACAATACTTTGAATAGAATTTAGTAACTGGATTGAACTGAAGACTCCATCCTTATTAGAAAATAATCCAAAAATTCACATGGAAAGAGACTTGACTCCCAATGTCTCCAGAGTTGGAGAGTCTGGGCTATACCAAAGGATGCTGAAAATGTATCACTAATATTTTCTATAGTGCTGCATCTGCAAACCCATTATTTCTTGCCACATTACAATATAGTCGAAGGGGAATTAAACGACTCCTGAGGAATACCAGAAATACTGCAGTGTGGAGAAAGTACATCTGAGAACAGACAAGTCAGAGGCAACTGGATGAAGGGTGTTTCCCCAACAGTCACAGAAGGGATTCTTGGAAGTATTTGAAAAGACAACCACGATAATCAGTGGAGAGAGAGCGTCTAGAGGTCTTCCAAAGAGTTACGCTGAAAGGCGTATTAGATAATTAATAAATTTCCACCAATAAAGGGTAAGGAAAGATCTTGGGGATGTTTAAATTCACGCAAATACTTGCACTCATGTCTCCTAATGACAATACCTGGACCAGCTGTTTCTGAATCATTTTGAGATCCTTCATAGAGTTTTCAAAAATATGGGACTTCTACCTTAAGACTTAGTATGGCCCATTAAAGTGTATGGGTAGTGTACAACTTCAACATCGGAGTATCTAAAGTAAGCTCTTCTAAACATACTAGAGAGGGGAAAGGGGAATAATCATCAAAATGTACACAGTGACGGACAGAGTTATCTGACTGGACAGTCGCAGTTTAAAGGGAAGCAAAGAAGAGACGCTCTCCAAGGAAAGGAACAATTTTGTAAAATCCTTTCCTCTGTGAGGAGCCCAATGGCAGAGTAGGAATGCACTCTCATACTCGTACTTCACAGAGGAGGAAAGCCCTTGAACAAATTTATTCTGAAGATAATGGCCACCAGATAGAGGAGCAAATCTTGGCCAATGGAGAAAAGAGTGAGACAGTGAGCACTTGGAGGGACTTTCTCTTGTGGTAAACCAAGATTCTTAAGACAATAGGACAGGTCTAGAGTATGAACCCTGGCACTGGAGTAGGAGACTGACTTCCTAACGGAGGCCCCGCATGTGAACGGAATAATTTTGGGAATAGCATGAACACAATGACTGCAAATCTCCCATGTCTGAAATCCACCGCTATGGTAGGGGTACCACAATAAACTTGTGGAGATGACCATAGCTCTCAACTTCTTAGAGCAAGAAATCTGGAGAAAGCCCTAAATAACAGGGGGGAACAAAGACCCAAAAATAGGTATCATTTTTAAATATTGTTCTTATAAACCTAGAAAGTTGCTAGAATAACAGGTTTTGTATTAGAATTAATTTTCTGAGGTTTTGACTATCTGGATGGGTCATTCCTGTCGGGTGAAACAGTAGACCTAGATTTGGATCCAGAATCCAAGGTTGGTGGCTTAAGTGAGGAGGAACAGACCAAAAAGATGAAGCAATCTGTACAGTTGACAGGTATAGAGATGACTGCCACTCACAATTGGGTGCAAGTCTTCGAGGCGAATCCGAGCTATGAGCCATAAGAAAGCCAGTCCCAAACAGCAACCCCGCAGAGCCAAGGCATAAACAGAGAGGGAGAGAGAAACAGTCAGGATCTGTATGCAATCCCGAAAACATACAGGCAGAAAACAGAAACTCATCCAGGCATATATCTGTCAACCTCTTAGATCAAGAAATCTTGACAAAAAAAAAACAAATAATGGGGGGTGGGTGAGACAAAAAAACAAACAGGGACACATTTTAAATGTTACCGTTACAAATTTAGAAAGTTGGTAGAACAGGATGTACATTAGCATAAATCTTTGAAGGCTATGACATGTCTTTGTCATTATTTTTTGACTTCAATCCTCAATGACTTGCCAGAAAATCACTTTTGTTTTTGTAAAAAAGTTGAATCCGAACCATGGTCCTAGGGGGAAAGGAACTCCACAGTCAAGGTTCCTGGGTGGGAGCTTCAACCAGGAAATGTGAGAAGTCAGTGTCAGAAACACCTGCCCAAGCAGTTTGGAGGCACAGATCTTTTCACTGAGCCACCTTGCCTCCTGAAAGGAAAAGGAAATGGAAGGTAACAAATAATGGCACTGTTGGATCTGACGCATGTTTCGGATCTAAACACTATACTGCCCAGCAGCTCTGGATCAGAAGTGATCAGATCAGAGAATTGTTCAGCTCTGGTCAAAAAGCTATTAGTTGGATCCTAGACCTAGGATCTGAGGAGTTAAGTAGCACGATAGATGGGAAAAGAAGGGTCCAAAAAATACTTTTTTTTTTAAACAGAGGAGGTAGCTGAAACTCTGCCTCAAGAGGAAGCTCCAGTCAATCACATCCGAGGGCATAGGATCCAATAAGTATGGCAGATAAGCTGTATAACTTCTCAAAGACCGAACCTATCACATCTGAGAAGGAAATCGGATCTGGAGGTGGTCTTAGGAGTTCCTGATCTAAGGAATTGGATCCAAACTCTTCTTTAATATTTCTGTTTTTTTAAAGGGGATTTGAGCCCTTAAAAGGAACCACTGAAAAGGCTTGAAAGATTACACGTGAGCCAGTCAATAATCCTCACGACAGCCACACCAAGAAAGACCTATAGTATCTGGACGTGGCTGGGTCATGGAGACCCTTTCTATTTTTGTGGAGAAATCCATTAAACCAGTTGTTAAAGTAGCTTCAGGTGTTCTGAAAGACACTGAACACTTACCTCTCTCAATGTGTCAGTGCTAGAGGGGATATTGTTGGATGTGTCTTGGTAACTTTGGAGGTCTGTACTCTCTTTACATCCACACTCAATGATTTGGGAGTTGAGATGGTTAGATCTGATCTCATGAGCAGAAGTGGCTGGTCATACCAGTGTACGAAGCGGATTTGTTTTTTTGCTGGTTCTCATACTCAATGTGGTTACATTTGAGAATGATTTTTTCCTGTAGAAAGTGGGGGTGGCTATGGGAACCCCCTGTGCGAACAGTTATGTCAATTTAGTTATGGCTAGCTGGGAGGAGGAATATAAGCTTTACCCGAAATGCATACTCTATTGATGCTTTGTTGACGTCTTTCTTTTGTGGGGAGGCACCACTGATGAGTTAAATGACTGTCTTGCTATTTGAATTCTTCCACCATGTTTCTTAAATTTACTTATGTGCATTCGAAAGAAACGATTGAGTTTCTGGATGTCTGTCCGATTTCAGATGGGAATGGTGGCAGTAACACTGTTGCACAGAAAGGAGTGCTGGAGGAATATGCTTTTACATCGCTCCAGCATGCACCCAGCACATATTTACCATACAGTTATGAAGAGTCAGTTCTTATACTCTGCTACACTCCATATTGATGGAGCTAAGTTCGAGAATGCAGCTGATCATCTATTGAAAGCCTTTGCTGCCAGGGGTTACTCTCTCAGCGAGTTGCGTGAGCACATGGAGGAGGAGTTTCTCCTTTGTTCAACAGATGGGGCTCTGTATTTTTCAAGAGAAGTTTGGACAGGGATTTTAGGGAGCTTGTACACATACAAGGAGTGCTGATAGTGTGACATGAATGACCCTCACCTTCGCCAGCAATGTGCATAAGATCTGTGATGTTGTTATTAAGAAGTGGTCCATCTTACAACTGGATGACTGTATTAAAGGTATTGTTGGCAGCAAACCTAGCTTTAGATTCCGGAAATGCTAAGTCCCTGAAAAGGCAGCTATGTTACTGACCTCCTATTGACAGTTCTGATTCTGTTACTAGGTTTGATAAGTTTGGGACTTTCCCCTTGTTGGTCTTTGCAAAGCCTGTAGTTACATCACTAGAACTGACTGTTTCTGTCACCCCAGACTGGTTCTGTTTACAGATTTAAACTGTGAGCTGATTGCAAAACTCAGAATTTAGCGCATCTTGTTAGTTGCACCAAGTGATCTCATTTTTATGTAGGCAAGACTAATATGCTGTTTAAAGAGAATACTGAAGCATCTTAGTGACATTAGGTTGAAAAATTCTAATGACATTAATAATGCTCTTGCTAAGCACATCATGCATTGCCCAGGACACTGTTTTAAATTCTTGGTTATACAACTGGTACTTGGGACATAAAGGGAAGTGACATTGTGCATAGCACAGAGATGGCCGAGATGAGATGGATAGTGAAGTTACAAGCTGATAGACTACCTAGCTTGAATGGGGTTGTCCCTTTAAAGCTGGCATTGACAGCACACAAATTGCTTCATTAATTGCCCTTGCTTGTGTGTTTTTCTTTTTGAACCTGTACCTACTAGAAAACTATACTGAATACTACTTTGTACAGACTAACTAGATGTGTATTTTCCATGTTACTGTATGTATACTATTGTACTACCTAATTACTGTATTTTGCTTATATTTCTGTGAAGCTTTTCTCCTTGGGTCTCCACTGAAAACGTGCTTTTGGCCCAGTCGGACTTTCCCAGTAAACAAATGTAAATAAAGTACTTTTGCTGTAAGATCCTGACCGGCTGGATTGTTAATGCCCGTTATAGTCTCTGTTTTTAGGGCTAGTTTTTATGTTAAGAGTAGTAGATCTGATGAACGGCTGACAGCCTGAAAGCATTTATCTGTTCTGTTTTCTTGTTATTTTGTGTTGATCATACTGTTTTTCTACTTCCAGATAGGTAAATATCTCTAACCCGAATAAAGTCATTAGCACTTTGAGGAAGAGGGGTCCTAAACTGCAAAGCAAGCCCTGAGACTGTAGACTGCAGCATGCAGGGACAGAAAACCAACAAAGAGGAAAGACAGCTAAACAAAAAAAACAGGTGGCTACCAAGAGAGAAAAGAATCAGTAAAAAAGATAGCTTAAAATAAATTTTTCAGTTACTTGCAGCTCGAGATTTCAGAATCATCTGTCTTACCATTTTGGCAGCAAATGAGCTCTGATAGGGAAAGTGTGGCACGTTATGGGAAGAGGAAGCAGCTTGTGATTGGGATCCGAAGTCTAGAAAATGCAGCCGAGCTGGATCCAAGGACCGGATCAGAGACCCACAGGTGATGAAGAATGAAAAGAACATCAGATTTACAATTTGACAGACATTATAAACGCACTGTGCATATTTTATAATTACAAAAGATTAAAGATTTTCTGCATTTATATGACATTTTGACAGTAGCTTCATTTTCAGTAACTCAGAAACCCATTTTCACAGACTTCTTTGATGTCCCATATACTTGGTAGAGACTATTTTGTTGGTACTGTGCAAAATGAGTAGAGACTATTTTGTTGGTACTGTGCAAAATGAGCTACAGGTTGAGAATGAAGTGTGTGATAATGCACAGAATATGAAACTCGTTCTATCCATTTTTTAAATGAATTAAGACAAATATTTAAAAATTGCCTCTTTGTCCTCCCCCACGTTTTGTCTTGCTCAGAAGTCTAGCAGTATGGTGTACTTATGTGTCCGGGCACGTGTATTACAAGGTTAACATATGCTGTGCATGTACAAATGCAGTGGAACACCACTCTCTCTAACACAGATTATCAATGGATGTGCATAGTTGCTGTGTGTTTGAACACATCCTTGTAAAAAAAACTGGAATCAGTAGTAAATCTGAAGTGGACAGCAGTGGCATTCCAGAGTACTGATGATAGACATGGAATACGAAAAATCAAGCTGTCGAGTTCCACTTCACTGATCACAGAATGCCTACAGCTAATACAATTATCTTCATGAACTTGTTTCAAGAATTGCATGTAGGATTATTCATCAGCTTAATGCTATGCACATGCTACATGCAGTGAGCATTGCTTAACTTTTTTTTTTGTTAATTAGAATCCCACTGCAGCAGATATACATATAGAGCACAAAACAGCCAGTGTTTACAAGTCATTTATGAATTCAGCATAGAATTCAATGGGTCCAATTCCAAAAGACTTGCTTTCAGTTTAAGTGACCAGTTACAATGAGAGCAGTTATTTTGGTATCTTGCTCCCTGTGTAAGCCTGGTTATAGACCGATCTAAATCGGCAATCTTACACTGAGAGCAACTCTGATGGAATCTGGCCCAGTGTCTCTGGAAGTGTGGCACTTAATTTCTTTGTTCTTCCCTCTCCGGCATTGTGCTTAAATCTGTTTCAGCAGATACTGCAAAACTCCTAAGGAAATGTGTATTTTTGCTAGCTTTCATCTGCGATGCATTTGCAACGATTAACTACGTTACTTCCCCAATTATGCAAAAGAAATACAATCAGAAATCATTACATTAAAACAATATTAATAAATTTACTTTATTTCCTTCAAGTACAATCAGATATGTTTTTCCCATCCCAGGTTGTAGCTCGACTACTATATCGAGAAGACAGTACTTGCACATGGATGGGTATATTTCTATCATTCACTGAACTTAACTGCAATGCAAAATATTACAGTGTATGCACTAACCACATAATTTCTAACAAATTTCATAGGACTATGGAGTACAACAAAAACACACTTTTCTGAGAAACCTATGCAGCTGCACACACTTCAGGCTGCCTCATATTTCTAAGTAGCAGAACACGAGTCTGTCATTGAAAAATACAGGTACACCCATGCGCATGACAGTACCATCTGCTCAGTGTAGTAACCATGCTACTGCCTAGTATAGGAAAGACAGATCTGGTAGTGTGTTTGGGTGGCATACAGTATAAACAAGAAGTTCTCCCATGCTCAACAGTGAAATGCATAACAAAAGTACCACTTTTCTTTACCACACCACACTCTTTCAGACTGTCTCAAAGAATCATTAGCCTATTCATTTTCCTCCCTGTGGCAATGTCAAAGAGGAGATATTCCAAACCCTCTGACATTACAATAAGTTCAATGACCTACCTTCATCTACCAAGAATCAACAAGTTTAAGGTTCATAACGAATCCTCCCACTGGGAGCAATGCTACCTCTCTATCCTCCATTTTTGTAAGTCATAGATTCTCTAATTAAACTATCATGCTCTACTGATAAGCATTCCCCATCTGTAAAGCCTTTTGGACCTACAGCATAATTCTTTGTCATCCAGATAGTACTCTGTTCTTGTTGTTCTTGAACATGTTCTTCTCTTCTTCCCTGCAGAGAAGCACATTCTCTGGAACAAATAAGCCCTCCAGAAATGGCAGGTAAACAAACTACATAAGTTGATAAAGCTGAGCTGCAAATGTACCAGTTGTTAAGATCTTGTTTTTGCCAGCAGCTTCTGTGAGGTGCTGGGTACAGACAAGATAAAGCAAATAATCCAGACAGTTGCACAAAATTAAGTAAGATGAGAATTTCACATATATCAACCTCAAGGAAGAGAGACTCAAAGTATATAAAAACATTTATTCAAACCACATAGCATTAATTTTGACATGGATCTCATCTACTAATTTGGTTGCCATCATCAGTTTCTCTAAAATGAAAATAAGCTACTCTTCTGAAGTTAACACTTTCAACACCTGCATGCTTTGAAGTGAGGTAGAGAGGCAGACAGTGTGTATTAACTGACATCAATGTACTTCTTAGTGGTTAAACATCAGTACTAATGTCAGCTAAAGAGAAAGGACATCCAATTCCCAATCTTTGTACATGCACACCAACGTACTGATGCAACAGCTGGTCAGTCACTCAATTGTTCTGGCCGTAGAAATACTATCCCCCATATCAAAGGGTTAATTCATACAGAAGAATGGAGGGACAGAAAACAATGAAATTCAGTTTACAATGCTAATGTCAGCCTTACTCAACTACATATCAATTAAAGTGAAGGCTTTCAGGACAACCGTGTTTGTACAGAATAATAAAAACATCGATCATGGCCCAGCCAACTCAAGTTCTGGTTAGTGGCTAAGGCAATGGAGCAGCTCGCTATGGAAAGAAAGGAATAATTAAGTGTTGCCTGCTCCCTTTGTCTTGGGGGAGGGATATGGGTGCACGTCTGAAACACTGACTATGGATAGAATCCAAACGGAAACCACTCAACTGTGAAGGGATGTAGGGCTGTAGACTGAGCACCTCATTTTGAGTGAGGCTTATGACATAAGCCCATAGCACTCTATCCCCCTCAGGATACAGAATGAATGCTGAGTGGGACAGTAAGGGACTTGGAAACTGACACCCTGTAAATGATGATGGCACCATTCTCCATCAAATGACCCATACCTTATCCCATGGAAAGGCCATGGAGGAAGCAAATGGGCCAAATGGACAAACATCTAACTCTCACCCCTACAGGACAACTGGGTAGAAAAGAAGGAGGAGGCTTGATGGTTAAAATGGAAATCTGGAACATGAACACCTTCAATCTGAAGGAAATTTACAGCATTTAACAAACTACTGTGTTCATATGTTCAAAACTACACCACCGGAATATTAGTTTCATAAACTGCAAAACAAATTATGCAAAAGTCTTACAGGAATTCTTAATTGCTAAAATGCCACAGAATCTATGTTGAATCTTCAGAGATCCTATAACTTCCACTTTAATAGTTTAAAAAACAAACTGTTACAACAGAGAACATTTGGTGATTTGTTAGGGAACATGAGCATCAACTAGAAAATTTGAAGGGAGGGAAAATGAAATGCAGGATTATTGCCCATTACATTTCTTAGGCAGCCAACATCTATTCTCATACATTCTAAACACAAAAACTTGTTACAGTGCTAATATAGACAAATGCAGAGTTGGTAACTGCCTAAACCAGTGTACATGACAATGGTATTCTAAGTTTGCATTAGAACAAGTGCATACAACAATTCTCTCTTCCCCTTGACAAGAATAAAGATAAAAAATGTGTGTGGAAATTTCATTTGTTTTTTTCATTTGATTTTTCTAAAAAAGCTGCATTAGTTCATATCAGAATCACTCAGAGCAAGTCCCATTAACTGACCTTAGCTCCACATCCTACACCTTTCTTCCATTTTGCTGCCAAGCATAAACCTCTCTCCTAAGTAGTTCTATGAATAAGCTTGACCCAAAAGTTTGTGCAGAACATGAGAATTGAGTGGTGGTCTCATTTAGCAATTTAATACTCTGAACATGACAGATGTGTTCCTGTCTGGATCAAAACAATCTTTTTTCTTTCCAATGAAATCAAGCCCTGAAAAAAAAAATGAAATCCATTTATTGCGTTATTGCCTGTGACCGTCTCTGCTGCATGCCAATCCTGGTAAGTAAACAAACAAGGAACAGCTGATTATAAGTTACAGATACCTGAAAAGTGAATGGGTGTAGCATAACTTTCTGATACCACTGCATTTCCTCCAAATTATCTTGTATAAGTACCTATACGGAGGTTACAGATTACAACTCAGAAGGGCACATCACAGGTACAAAGACAAGCATTTGAAACTGTGTATGATCTTCAGAAATTGGTTTAGAGAAAAAGAAAACTACTAAGGAATTTAAAAGATTGTTTTGATTGCATGCACTTAGCGTAAGGCTCTTGAGGATGGTAGTTTCCACAGCACATTCCCTGTGAAAGGTCCGTCGACTCTAAAGTGAATGCAGCATCAACTGAAGTGAAGATTCTGACAACAGCAAACTCCTAAGTGATTGTAATTATCAATTCAAGTTCTAGTGAAAGTGCACACTCAGTGGCTCACATCCATGTCTCCATCATCCATAGAGGAGAATCCACTAAAGCTGACAGGGTGACACTGAAGGTTATGAAGGTTCAAGAGACAGGCTGTCTGTGTTGCGCTGAATTCTGGAACTGCGACAAGAAGCACCTTCTGGCCATCTACACCTGCCCATGAAGGAATAAAAAAAGTGCTTTGAAAATATTTGCAGACATTCAAACACTAAGTCTTTGTTATGCATGTCCAGAACATTTGTCTAGACCACCTAAAACTCTATAAAGCTTGTGTATCTGGTTGTATGAATCTTAGCCATATCAGCAAATCAAACACATTCATTGTTACGTTACCAACAAGACGTCTGCTTAATTCATGCACAAAGATGAATAAACAAAATCATATCAGCACTAAAACTCTACTCAGTCACTATAAATTATCTTCTTAATGGCAAGTACTAGCAAACTTCTACCAATACAATATATATATATATATATATATATATATATATATATATATATATATATACACACACACACACACACACACGACAAACAGATTACTAAGAACCAATGTGAATGAAAACTACCATATGTTGTTACTGTCTTGTTTCAGATTACAATAATAATGTTTACTAACTCGCACATATAAACTCCCAAAGGTGAATTACTTTTGTTTATTTGTTTTGGCTTCCTCCAAACTACACAACTTTATTACATTAAATACATATTCTCATGTTGGACTGGAAAGCCATATTAGCAACAAGTCATCTGCATATTTAGCTAAGGAGTACATAAACTATGTGAGAATGTGTGCGCGCAGTAGCCCCATCATGTATTATACGTACTTTAATAAAGTTACCTATCTTATACTTGAAAAGCATACTGTAAATGCAACACTACAAGATATTAAAAAAAAACTTTCTGGAAATTAGCGACCAAAGTTGCAACTAAAGAAGTTCAGACCACCCCACTTACCAAGCTAGCACATATAAAAAGAATTCCATTAACCTTCAAAGGGCATTTACATCTAAATGTCAAGTTTTTATCATCACAAAGTGTCAAATGTGTTAGATAAAAATACAGTTATGCTGTTTTACTGCCCCAATCTACTTGTGCAGTTTCTTTGTAATTGTGGAAATCATTCTGACTTTTAGGGAGATCTTATATCATCTAGAATCTGTCATAATATTAGTTAAGCTACAGTGGATACAAAAAGTTTACACACCTCTGTTTAAATGTCAGGTTTTTGTCATATAAAAAAAATTAGGCCACAATAAATCATTTCAAAACTTCTCACCTTTAATGTAACCTATAACCCATACAATTCAATTAAACAAATGTGTTAGGGGAAAAAAAATTAAAAAAAAAAAACGTACAATAAGCTGGTTGCACAAGTGTGCACACCCTTAAACTAATACTTTGTTGAAGCACCTTTTGATTTAATTACAGCATTCAGTCTTCTTGGACAGGAGTCTATCAGCATGGCACATCTTGACTTGGCAATATTTGACCACTCTTCCTTGCAAAAGTGCTCCAAATCTGTCAGATTGTGAGGGCATCTCTTGTGCAAAGCTCTCTTCAGGTCACCCCACAGGTTTTCTATTGGATTTAGGTCTGGGCTCTGGCTGGGTCATTCTAAAACTTTAATTTTCTTCTGGTGAAGCAATTATTTCATTGATTTGGATGTATGCTTGGGGTCATTGTTGTGTTGAAAGGTGAAATTCCTCTTCATCTTTCTAACAGATGCCTGAAGGTTTTGGGTCAAAAGTGACTGGTATTTGGAACTGTTCATAATTCCCTCCACCTTGACTAAAGCCCCAGTTCTAGCTCAAGAAAAGCAACCCTAAAGCATGATACTGCCACCACCATGCTTCACTGTGGGGATGGGTGTTCTTTGGTGATGCGAAGTGTTGTTTTTGCGCCAAATGTACCTTTTGGAATTGTGGCCAAAAAGTTCAACCTTGGTCTCATCAGACCATAACATATTTTCCCACATGGTTTTGGGAGGCTTGAGGTACTGTTTTGCAAATTTTAGCCAGGCCTGGATGTTTTTCTATGTAAGAAAAGGTTTCTGTCTTGCAATCCTACCCCATAGCCCAGACATATGGAGAATACGGGAGATTGTTGTCACATGTAGTACTTGCCAGAAATTCCTGCAGCTCCTTCAGTGTTGCTGTAGGTCTCTTGGGAGCTTCCCTGACAAGTTTTAGTCTTGTCTTTTCATTAATTTTGGAGGGATGTCCAGTTCTTTGCAACGTCACTGTTGTCCCATATTTTCTCCACTTTTTGATGACTGTCTTCACTGTGTTCCATGGTATAACCAATGCTGTGGAATTTTTTTTGTACCCTTCTCCTGACTGATTCCTTTCAGCAATGATATCCCTTTGATGCTTTGTAAGCGCTCTGCGAACCATGGCTTTTGCTGTAGCAGGCAACTTGGTAAATGTCAGAAAAACCCTACTAGAACAGCTGAACTTTACATGGGGTTAATCAGAGTCTCTAATTGATGGCAGGTGTGTATCCAAGAAGACTGAATACTGTAATTAAATCAAAAGGTGCTTCAACAAACTATTAATTTAAGGTTGTGCATACTTATGCAACCAGCTTATTGTACGTTTTTTATTTTTTTTACCCTAACAGATTTGTTGGTTTTTCAACTGAATTGTACAGGTTTATAGGTCACATTAAAGGTGGGAAAAGTTTTGAAATGATTTATTGTGGTCTCATTTTTTTATATCACAAAGACCTGATATTTAACAGGGTTGTGTACACTTTTTATAAGCACTGCACGTGCACATTTTTATTTTTTGGTCTAGGCACCTTAGTGAACATGAAGGGGTGGCTAAACCACTGGCTACATCACATATTCTAGCTATCAGGTGAGGGATTCAAAGGCATGATCTGCAGAAGAACTGTGGTCTAACATGGGAACCAGTCAGGTGCAGCTTCAACATTACTATGATTCGCGGAGGACTCTCATGGTAATTATTAGGCTACACACAGCTGACAACACAGATACATGTACAGAATACTGGACTTGCTCAGAATGCTGTGCAGGTACAAGCTGAATAAAGCTTGTGTGAAACTGCAGACCATCAGAACAAGTGGCAGGACCAGGTGGATGGCATGCCATACATCATCTTTCCTTAGTACATGGTTGAGAACAAATGTTATGAGGAATGTACAATCTGGACGGTATAAGGAGAAATGCTATTATGTGAGGAGCACAGAATACACAGGAGGAATGGAAAGGACAGGCGGGGGTGCAGCTTATGATAACACAGGGTACTATTGGCAGACATGAGATAGATTTATTACACAACAGTATACATTATCACTGTACTGCACACATACTTACTGTGAGTGCCTCCACGTAATGTTAGCGGAATGTGGGGGGATCAGCACTGATGAGGCCCACAAATGTTAGTAGCATGGCATATACACAACACTACTTGTACCCTGTCATCTATGAGACATGTAATGCCTTATTACTGTAAGCAGTGCAATGACAACATAGTGTATATGCATTGGTGTGCGCAGGCAAACTTTTTCCATGCAGACATTGAACCGGCTGACTAAGAATGCTGGAACTTTCACAAGGATGATCAGCAGGGGAACTACAGGCTAAAGTGGGACCCAGTCAGGTATGGAGCTTGAATATTACTATAATTCACTGAGGACTCTTGTAGTAATTATTATGCGGCACACAGCTTATAACACAGATACATGTATAGAGTACTGGACTTGCTCACACTGTCGTCCAGGTACAAGATGAATGAAGCTGCTGTGAAACTGCAGACCAGCAGAACAAGGGTTAGAGCCATGTAGGTGGCACACCATGCATCTGTTTATATGTGCACTCAGCTGTTTTGCTGGTGCTTATGTCTCATGTAATGTTGACTACATGTAGTACTGCTATGTTCAAGCTGTTCAGGGTCAGCTAACTATGTGCACCTTTCTGGCCATCCCATTATCAGTTCCACAAGTAAAGAATGAAACATGCATTCTGCTTGGTTTATATTCCACACACAGGTTTTAACCATAACACATTTCTGGAAGTTTACCCCTCCCTCCAACACCAGGCTGTTGACGGTTTAATTTGCAAATATAAATACATTTTACTACAATAATTCTAAGATACAGAAGCTTACCATCCTTTCCCTAATCAGCGTTAGTGTTCTGGCTATTTTGAACATATGCACAATGTGTAAGTGTTTTATGGTGGCACTCCATTCTCCTTACTGCTCCAGAGTCACAAGGATTCATAGTCTAAGTCTTACTGAACAGGACTGGTAAAACAGATACTTTACTGGCAGAAATTTGTGATACACACTTGTGATCTGCAGAAAATAAGAGTAGTTATCCTTTGGTGCTTGTACATGCTATACACTGCTGTTACATATTAGAGTTAGTCAATGTACGTTTTGGAAAATGTGTGCTATTTTCATACATGGCACACTGCTGCTACTGCCCTAGCCATGTTATGCTGGGTAACATATTGCCTCTGCAGGCAGATTAGGGCACTGAATAGACAGGTTAGGGCACTGAATAGATATTTAGGTGCCTGTCCACATTATGCCAGTTAACATATCCCCACTGCAGACAGATCACAGCAATGTAGAGACAATTTAGCTGACCTGACTTGTTTTGTTGGGTAACATATCCTCTCTGTAGACAGATAAGGGAGGCACTGCATAGATCTTTAGGAGCACCTGCATTCCCTTACTTTCTGCCTCTAGTGATGGCTGATGCTCTTATCCGTGACTTCTGCATGAAATGAGGACTATACTACTAATTTGCACACCTGTTCTATAGCTTGGCTGTTTAAGATAGCTGATGGCTAAATATACTTTCATAAACCTTTGCACAGGTTCTGGGAATTTCATAGGTGTCTGCTTTGTGTGTCACTCACTTACCAACCCTACACAATTGCAGACCATGTTTGTGAATACAGCACAGCAAATTCAAAAAGTTTAAAACCTAGGTACAAATAGCAAAATCAGTCACTGCGCATGTAATCAGATAGAGATGTGGGTAGGCGCTTAGGCAGCAGACAAAGTAAAAAAAGAACATACTGCATGAACAGTCAAGGGTAACTCAGACCATCACTCATGTACTCTGCGATTCAAGAAGTCTTAATAAGAAGCTGGGACACAGATGACAGATTACAGGCTGGACAAGAAAGAGAAAGATGGGAGATGGGTAGAGAGTACTGATCTACATAAAGGAAGGCATCAAATGTGAGGTGTCAGAGGAAGAACAGACAGGAATGCGGTATAATGAAGCCATAGTTAGAGGACAAGTCAAGTGCCTTGGCAGTTAAGGCAGAGGAAAGTAGGAGGAAACTGCTGGTGGATTCATAAAGTGCATCATCCACCAAACATATCAAGAGAGGAAAACAGAATGGAGGACAGAATAAGGGGGTGAGGTATAAGGAAGGAGGGAAGGCTCATGGGAGAGCTAAAGCTGCCTGATAAACACAGAGGTTCTGAACTCAAAGGCACAAAAGGAATAAGAGCCGAGTTACGTCTTGAGGAGTTCAAACCATCTGCTTCAGGACTGTACCCAAAATGATAAAATTCTGGACCTGGTACTAACCAATTCAGTGTGTCATGGAGGGTCAAGTTAAAGCACAGCCAGTAGTGATCAATGTCGCTGTGTAGTTAAGAGTAGGGAGAAGGGTAAATAAAATGAGAAAGACAATATCCACAAAAAGTGGATTATGCTATCTTGGGGGAAATAGTCAAATTTCGAGGGGTATGGACAAGGGTGTGAGAAATAGGCAAAAATGCAAAAGGAGAGGGATGCCAATGTGACTTACACAAGAATGTGAGGTTAATAATTGGTAAAAGACATGGAGTACAATAAGTGGAAAGATTATGGTGGAAGGTTGAAGGAGCACATTACACCAAAGCTATCAATAAGGCAACAAAGATAGTACAAGCAACAAAGGCAAAACATGGCAGGGAATTGGCAGAAAGGAAGCAAGGGCTTTAAGTACATAGCAAAAAGAAGGGATGGATAGACCATGGCCAGACTGCAAAAAAGGGATGAGGCTCAAAGAAGGTTGTGAAAATGCAGAAGTATTGAATGAACATTTTGTTTCACAGCAAAATACAGAGAAGAGTGAATAGACATCAAGATAGAGAGGGAAGAGATAAGCAAGACCAATTAGCATAATGGTTACGGTCTTCGCACAAGATACAAAGCTTGACCCTCACCTCCGGCCAATGCCTGTATGCAGTCGGCATGTTCTCCTTGTGTCTGTGTGTGGGAGGGTTACTCCCGCTTCTCCAAAGCGCACACTGTGTTTTCATCTCAAACTTGCAAAAGAATGGGGCCATGGGCAGCAGTACAGACTCTTGAAGGTGCCCTCAAAGGGCAGAGTTGTGCAGACCAACTGTTTTGGGCATCTACTGTGGCATGCAGTATCCTCCAGATAGGAAAACACGGCTAGCCACTTGACTGTGTAAAATATGGCTCCATGTAATTGGGTCATACTGACTAATGTCACCAAATAGGCATGGATATTTTTCAGTGATAGGTGGGCTGAAAAACATTGTCCTCCCCCACAGTGCCTTTGGTAGGCAATGCCAAACTGAAAGTACTTCCGACATAGCAAATCCAAGAAAATCTAAAAGGTGTTATTGCTCAATACTAGGAGTCTAAACAAAAAAACTCCACTCCCTAGAAGCCTTCTTCTCCCAAGAGAATGCAGACATCTGTGTGATCACTGAGACATGGTTTAAAGCTGTGGAAAGCATACTGATGGTTCAAGGTTATAATGCCTTCCACATATTTAGACCACCTACTACACAGACAGGGACTAAAGGTGGAGGTGTCCGATTTACATCAAAGATAAATATACCTCAAGGCTGGTCAAACAGGACAATGCACTCAAGCTTCTCCATGTTCAAATCACCATAGGCAAAATCCAATACCACTTCTTCGCAAGCTATGGGTCTCCCTCTATGACCCAAGAAACCCACACCATGTATTCAAATTTATTGGAAACACACCATCCAACCTAATACCATATTCATGGGCAACTTTAATTACCCTTTATTAACAGGGAATCAATATGCAAACACCAAATGTACATGCACAAATATTCCTGGATTTTGTAAACAAACTCCCTGGACCACACTATCAATACACCAGCAAGGCATACAGGATGTGGTCCTCTCAAATATGGCAGTGTTGCACACCCCCTAGTGTAATGTCTTCTTTGGTAAGGTCAGACCACAAAATGGTCTCCTTTGAAGTAAAAATAGAACCTGGAACTCCAGCTAACCCTGGAATATTCAGGAACTACTGTAAGGCTAACTTTCTACTATTACATGATAACCTGGCAAAATTTCAAGCCTCTAAACCCTGAGAAAACTCCTGCCTATGCAGAACTGTTCACAGAAACCCTATATAAGCACATTAATGGCTGCATAGAGGAAGGTGTACCCACCAGGCAGAAGTACAGAACTTACTCAAAAGAACAAGCCACCCTGGTGGAATCACATAAGTAAGGCTGTATAACAGAAGGAAGAAAATCATGGCAAAAATTAGGAGGTGCAGCACCCAGCAGGATAAAAGCTCTCTCAAACTAAACAACTCAAGAGTGCAAATAAAGTCTACCAAAGCCAATTTTTAGGTAAATCTGACTCCCCCAGGCCAAGGACAACCACAAGGCATTCTTCAGTTATGCTCACAACCTCAAAGTCAACACACAATTATGAACAGAGATCATTGTAAATGGAGCCACCTATACTAAGCCAAAAGATGTAACAAACATACTGGCTGACAAATTCAGCTCCAGGTTTACCCCTCTCTCTCCATCAACCTTCCCTCAGGAAATAGCAGGGGGAGTTATATTTTATATCACTAAGGAACAGGTGCTGAATTTTCTCTCTAAGGCCAAGAACACTGCATCAAATGGACCCAATCCCAGGTTGGCTTCTACACAGCATGAAGCATGATCTCTCAGGCCCTCTGTAACTGCTATTTAACTATAGCCTCTAACAGGCTTTGTGCAGTCATCCCTCTGCACAAAACATGGGCCATCTACAGACCCATAAGATTCATTAGTCTCATATGCAAAGCTATGGAAAGAATTATCAAGGAAATGATCAATAATGACATAGGAAACCTGCAGACATTGGACTCAACCCAATCTGGTTTCATCAAGGGCAGGTCATTCCTACACAACCTAGTGGACTTCTTTGAGAAGGTCACCAAAGGAATGGATGAGTGCATAATGGTTCACACTGCCAACCTTGACCTGGCCAAGGCATTTGACACAAAAAAAGGCAACTAGTGCTCTTTACAAGCATGTTTTTAACCACCCTACAGCCAATTTCAGATTTATTATTACAGATAGAGTCACTGGTAAGAAAAGTAACAAAGCTGGTTGGCACAATATTTTAAACATGAAAGAAAAGAAGTGGATTAAATTGGAGGGGGGGATTATTCCCCCCTGGGCTTAATGAGCAATTGTGACCAATCACCCTGGCTTACCAATTAACTCTTGCTTATATAACATGTGGCTATTTGTGGAAGTTTTTGTTACACTGAGGAAGGCTTGATAATTTTTGCTGACTGTTTATGTCACAATAAAATCTGTTTTGTGCACATCACTTTGGGCTCGCATTCCCTTTTGTATTCTAAAAAACTAAACTCCACTTGTTCCAAAACACAACCTTGCAACAGTTTAAAATTACTTGCATGAAATTCTTTAAAATACATAGCTACAGGATTATCACACAACTTTTTTTTAATGCCGCTTAAATGGTCTTGAAAACGCACTTTAAACTTTTGTTTACTTTCACCTACATAAAACCGGTTACATGGAGATTTCAAAATATACACAATTCCTTCCGTACTGCAAATGCAACATCCATTTGGAAACAAATTTACAGAATTAATAGTAGAAAAGTTACTTACAACATGGAAACAAATAGAACATTTCCCACACCTAAAAGTGTTGCATCTTAAAATAATCTATGTATTCGTACTTCAGGCATTTGAAATTTACTGTGTACTATTATATCAGAAATACTACTGCCCTTTTTATAAGAAATCAAAAGTTTGTTTGCTAAATACTGTTCCAAAATACCATCTTTGAACAACATAGGCCACTAGTAATGTAACATTTGCACAATCTGTTGACTTGGTATAATGTAAACAGTCACAAAATAAATCATCTTACCAGTGTGGTTGGCACTATTTCCCGCATCTCCCTTGCGTCTTCGTTTGTCAAAATCTATCAACTCAATAAATGGAAGTCCCTCATTATGTGTAGCGTTGTCGCCTCACACTAAGATGCTGTCCGGTTCGATTCTCAGCTAGAGCGTCTTCTGCGTGGCGACATGCGTGAATGGGCGTACCTTCGTTGAAGGTTGTGCGTCAGGGCTGGCAACTCGGCACGTAAAATTCAACTGCCAATCATTAGCGGACCGGAGTTCCACTGTGGCGACCCCTAACCGGGAAAAGCCGAAAGACACAACAACAATAACTGAGTTTCTTCTTCTGCTTAGATATTCACCTTTATAATGCTTAGAAGCTTTAAATAGGGTTAGAACTAACACTTCTGTCTTGTCATATCCTCTTGTGTGCAAACATTTTAACTGAATCTTGTAGTTCTTCAAAATCTTTATATTACACAACTTCCTTATTCTCAGAAACTCAGTGCATGGTAAAGATGAAATCAAGTGTGGGTGGGGGGGTGACAGCTGGAACCATGTAGGAAATGTAACCCCCCCTTGAACTTTGTGAACTTTCCTACCAATGAATCCTGTTTGTTCACCCCACAATTCCAAATCTAAAAAAATTGACACTCTCTCTTACTGTAGCCTCCAAACAGGTTTCGTGCCTCACGTATGCAGAACGGCAACAGTCCTCCCTTTGCACAAACATGGGCCATCTACAGACTCTGGAAACTACAGACCCAAATGTTTCACTAGTCTCATATGCAAAGCTATGGAAAGAATTATCATGGAAATGATAAATAATGGCACAGGAAACCTGCAGACACTGGACCCAACCCAATGTGGTTTCATCAAGGGCAGGTCATTCCTACTCAACCTAGTGGACTTCTTTGAGAACGTCACCAAAGGAATTGATGAGTGCATAATGGTTCACACTGCCAACCTTAACCTGGCCAAGGCATTTGACACAACCCCCCACCTGGGCACTGCTGACAAACGTAAGAGGTTAGGTCCCAGCTGGCTCACAGACAGGACTCAGGAAGTTACCTCGTAGAGACCTGTCACAAGCGGGGTCTGTCTGGGATCGGTCTTGGGACTGTGCCTTTTTGGCATTTATTTCCCTGAAGTCAAGGCCAATGTCAATGACCCCTGGATGACTAAAGTTGCATATGACTGCAAATTGGGAGTGGTCATTGAAACTCCCACTAATACAAATGCTCTTCAGGAAGGGCTGACACAGACAAACTGGAGCCAGAGCCATGGACTAAAAAAGAGTTATGTACTTACCATAACCTGGCATCTGTTTTATCCTATATCATTATTCCTCACAGAAGGGTCTTGGATCAGGCATTGGATCTTAGCTGGCAACTTTAGCATAGACAGATCCAAGACTAAAGCTCCTCCCTCTCCCATAATTCCCTGCTGCCCTCTAACCCTCAGATCGGGTTTGCTAACAAGGTCAGTAATGCTACTACACAAAAGGTAGAAAGGAAAAACAGTCCCAGACCCACAACACTAACTTCCTCAGAAGATCCAACAAAGATGGGGGATGGTGGGAGAGACGTGAGGAATAATGACACAGAATAACACAGATTCCAAGTTATGCCAAGTACATAACTCTTTATCTGATGTTATCCATCTCATTATTCCTCACAGAAGGGTCAGAGTCCCGAGCTACCATACACCCTGGGAGGCCTCATGGAAGGACATGTTGAAGCACTAAGGAATGAAAGGAAGCCCTGTTGCTGGAAACTAAATCCAGCTTGTAATGAGGTATAAAGGTGGGAGGATTAGACAAAGTGGCAGCAGCACAAATCATCAATGGAAAGTTTGGCCATGAAGGCTCAGGAAGTAGCCAGAGACCTAGTGGAAGGAGACCTAACCTTTCCCAGAACCTTAAAATGCTTGCTGGCATAGACTGCAGAAATACAGCTGGAGATCCATTTAGAAATAGTCACTTTAGAAATGGGGAGGTCACGTCTATTCAGGGAGAAAGCCACAAAGAGCTGGTTGGATTTGCAAAACTACTTAATCCTACGCAGATAAAATCTTAATTGCCTGTGAACATCCAAAGTATGTAGAATGTACTCTCCTTTACTGGAATAATTGGGAAAGAAAACTGGTAGCGGAGTATATTGGTTCACATTGGATTCAAAAGCAACACTGGACAAGAAGGGTGGATTCATTCTAAGAGACACTTTATCCTTGTGAAAGACCATATACGGAAGAGCAATTGAAAGAGCTTGCAACTCGGACACCCTGTTAGCCAAAGTTACTGCTACCATGAAGGCTGTTTTCCATGACTAGAATTTGAAATCACACAAAGTAGCAGGTTCAAATGGACTCACAGTTAGAGATTGAAGCACTAAGGTTAAATCCCAAGGAGGTGAAGAATCCTTAACTGCCGGTCTTAGATGAAAAAAAATCTTTCATGAAAGCTTTACGGAGCCAGGAAGAAATTTGCAGGCTCACTTTTCATGAAAATTAGACATCACTACCAACTGGAGCTTAACAGTACAAAAACTTGCCCCTCCCTGATAAAGAAAGGACAAGAACAAGAGGATATCTGACACAGAAGATGAAAAGGGATCCAGATTCCTGCGGTTAACCCAAATAGAAAACCTTTTCCATTTGCTACTATAAAACCTTTCTTGAGGAAGGTTTCTGGTAGGCTAGGTTAATATTCTTGATGGGGAAGCTAGCTGGACTGTTTCAAAATCAATGGAATTGGAGAAACCATGCAGTTAGACAGAGGCAGAAGATTTGGAAGAGGAAGTCCCACAGGATGGGAGATTAGATCCTGAAGGGGATCCAGTATCTAAGGGAGATACTTCAGATGAGACCTGAGGAAGGGGAACCGTTGTTCATGAGGCCAGAAAGGGACAGAGGATCAGGTATGTCCTCAGGCATTGCGCTTTCCACAAAACTTTGGGGATGAGAGAGACAGGAGGATAAGAGTAGAGGAGACCCAGAGGCCATTCGTGGACTACAGCATCTCTCGGAGACTCCCTGCGTGGAGGAATCGGGGAGAAGTACATGCTGCATTTATTGTTGGTTGGGGAGGCAAAGAGGTTGCAGCATGGCTGACCCTAGTGATCGAAAATCTGCTTCTCCACCATCGGACTGAGGGACCACACCTCGTGAGGACTCGAGATGGTTCTGCTGAGTTTGTCGGCCAACACGTTAGAGTCCCTGGATATATGCATTGCAAGAAGAAAGCACCTGGAGGACATCGCCTATTCCCACAAACTCATGGCCTCTCTGCACAATGGGTAAGACCGTGCTCCCCCCATTTGTTGACATACCAGACCACTGCCATGTTGTCCATCTGAAATGCAATCATCCTCAAAGGGAGGCAGTCCTGAAAGGCTTGCAACTTTAGCAGGACTGCCCATCTCTAGGATGTTTATGTGCATCTTGGTCTGTACAGGGGACCACGTGCCTTGAACTGTTCTCCCTTGGAAATGCTCTCCTCTCACCCCAACAAAAAAGCATCAGTGGTCACCGTGGCCATGGGTGGTGGGAGTGAAAAGGCCCTGTTTAAGATGAGATCCTGAGACTGAAGCCACCAAAGAAGGTGCTGTCTGCAAACAGACATCAGTTTTATGGACATGAGTTGAGACTGAATGGACCACTGAGCCATCAGGGTCCACTGTAAAACACACATATGATACCTTGCTACAGGAACAAGCTCTATGTCTGTGGCCATGGATCTTAGGGTCCGAAGAATCAAGTGAACCAGAGAATTTGAAAGATTTAAGACCTGCATGACCTGCTCCCAGATCTGCTGAACTCTGTGTAGAGGCAATGTTGCAATTAATAAGAAAGTCTAGCTGGACTCCTATGAACTCTAACCGTTGCGTAGGCATTAGAGTTGATTGAGAGGTTGACTGTAATCCCCAAATGAGTGAAGAGGTGTAGGACATATTGGATGGCTTACGACAGTCGATGCCTCATGGGTGCTGTGAGGAGTCAATTACAGCACTCATGGAAATGAGAGCTATTCAAAAGGTACCACCACAAGAGCAAGGACAAGGATTTTATTCAAGACTCTTTCTGGTTCCCAGAAAGGACAAAGCCTGGACGCCCATTCTGGATCTTTCTTCTCTAAACACTTACCTGGATGTTCCGAAATTCGAAATGTTGACACTACAGCAGCTTCTTCCCATGCTGGGCAAGAAAGCTTGGCTCATGACTTTGGACCTCAAGGAGACATACCTGCATGCCCCTATCAGACAAAACTGCAGAAGATACCTCAGATTCATAGCAGGTTCAATGCATTATCAATTCTCTGCACAGCTCTTTGGCTTATCTACTGCGCCCAGGGTCTTCACAAAATGCCTGGCACCAGTAATTGCATTTTGCAGACCGAAAGGAATTAAAATTTATCCGTACCTGGACGGCTGCCTGATTCAAGCAGAGAGCAAGGACATTCTTCTAGAGCATCTGGCGTATTGAGCATTTGTTTCTTAGGCATGGAGGCCTGTCCTGGAGAATGCTGTATTTGTTTCTTTGTTTTTAAAAGAGGCTTAGACTTAGCAGGGGGTTTAATGGTAAACTGAGTAGGTCTGAAAACACCCTCTGAATCTTCGGGTTGCTCAGCTACTCCGGATCCCTCTGAATGGTTAGCCTCGGTAGGCTGAAAAACTTGTGCATCCGAAGGCCCACGTGGGAGTCGGAGGTGGCCTGGTTCTGCAGAAGCGGTCGTCAGGGGCTGCGAAGGCACCTCGCTGAAAACCCGAGAACCGGCGACCGGCCTAGAAGAGGCTTCGTCGTCAGGTTTGGACCTCGGATGCCTGTCCTTGTCTTTGCGCTTTTTATGTATTCCGGTCGTCGGAAGTTCCGACGCATGGTGTAATTAAATTTTCTGCCAAAATAATGTCGGGCAAAATCAAACCAATGTTTAATAGTGCGCTTGTTAAACCTACCACAAAACGGACAACCAGTGACGTGGTCTGGGCCTAGGCATGGGATACAATAGGAATGGAAATCCTTATGAAGTACTTGCTTCCCACAAGAAATACAGTTATTAACTTTTACTGATATCGGTCCGAGGCAAGAAAAAGTTTCCCCAACGGGGTACTTAGCTTTGTAGAAGACTTCGGTTCCGGATTCGGAATGAAAATCTCAGGAGTCGGCCAACTGGCACTTGCAAACTGCTTTTGCATCGGGCACCGCGTGGCAAGAAAGACTGAAGAAAATGGCATCAGCTGCATCTTATATACCCGTCACACTGACGTCAGGGAAGAGGTGACAGAAACCGACGCCGGACCAAGACTTTGGAACTCAGGCCGACTGGGGAACCACCTGACGGCAGGATAACCCAAGTGTAATGACTGCAGCAGTGTAACACGAACATCGAAGGTGTCTCCTCGAGCACCTGTCTATCTTGATGTGACAGTTGGTGTCCTGGAGGTCCACTGAAAACATCCAATCATCCTTGCGTAACAGGGGCAGAATGGACTGAACAGTGACCATCCAGAACTTGGACTTCTTGACGGACAGATTCAACTTACTGAGGTCTAAAATAGGATGCAAGTCCCTGCTCTTTTTTGGCACTAAAAAGAACAGAAAGTTCCAGATCCCCTTTGTCCTGCTGGGACCTCTTGGATGGCTCATTTTTGAAGTTGTTGTTGAACTTCCTTGAAGGCCAGCTCCCTCTGATGGGGTGGAACGTCAGGGAGATGTCTGCGCCTTAGAAGGGATTGAAAAAAGGGAATGAAATAACCCCTGGGAACGAAGTTTAACATCTACTGATTGGAGATCATGTTTGCCCAAGCTAGTGGGTGAAGGGAAAGACAAACCCCGACTTGTTTGTTGAAGGGGAAGCTCAGAGAAAGGTTCCCTAGAGCCCTGATTTTGCGGATTCCCCCTCCTCGCCTCTACGGCAGCATCTGCCATTGAATCCTCTCTCCCTGCCTCTGGAAGAGTAATCAGGAGCATCCTGAAAGGAAGACTGACTTCTGGAAGCATGTCTTCTTAGCTCCTTATTGGGTCTTTGAAAGAGACCTTGGAGGAGTAGAAAACGTGATCCCGACTGTGGACAAAGTCATCCCTTCCTGCTCACTTCAGGTCAAAGTGAGCTTTACAGAGGGTCCAAAGAGAGTGGACCAATCAAAGGAAGCATTGGTAAAAGACACTTTGAAGGGTTTCACAAACCCGCATAGTCATAACCAAGCAAAGGAAGCATTGGTAAAAGACACTTTGAAGGGTTTCACAAACCTGCATAGTCATAACCAAGCATGCTGCCTTACAGCTATGCCAGTACCTGCTGCTCAAGAGGTAGCTTCCGCAGCATTGGAAATTAACCTCATTGAGAAATTAGCAAGGGAGTAGGGAGACACCTTCTTGAGGTCCTCCTCCAGCAAAAATTCTGGAAGGGAAGTGGTGAGTTCTTTGACAGAATCTTTGGAGGCGGGTGAAGTGTGCCAAGTAATTAACTGTCCAAAGGTAGCTGAGGCACACACACACTCTCTTCCCATGCTGGTCAATGGCTTGAGACTCCCTGTTCGGTGGATGGACTATGGAGCTCTGCACCGCCAGCTCCTTCTTGGTGGCAGCAGCAATGACAATGGCATAGACGAGGACTCCTTTGCTCTAGAAGGGTCGGCCCACAAGAGGGCTAAGGAATTTATCAGCTCATTTAGGTAATAGTTCCACAGTGTTGGGTTCCTTCCAAGCCCTGCTGGCAATGAGATCCACCAACTCGTCGGCAGGGGAAGACACCCAAAAAATAGATGGACCCATCCAGAAAGCCTTCAGGAACACAGACTCCTCTGAAGACGGGGGTTTGCGAGACCATCAGCCCTTCTGCTTCAGGATCTCAAGGATGTCCCCAAATGAGACATCGTTGGGCGGAGATCTGGGGGGGACCAGTCTCCATAGAGGACCATGCCCTCTGTGAGGGACTCCATGGGTGAGTCAAAGTGCCTCCTCTTGCACTTTTTTATGAGATGCCTCCTCCATGGGGGCAACAGGGAGGACTTGGAAGATGTGTGGACCCCAAGTGGGGAGGAAATCCCCTGAAGGCTCGAAAAGGAGGGCTGACCCTGGAGAGAATGGGAGGCCTCACTACTCAAGGTGGAGAGGGGCAGGGATGGACCCAAAGGGGCAGGAGATGTGGCTCCAGTCCTGGAGAAAGTCCTCTCGACCACCCGGAATCAGTCCTGTTTCCAAACTTGGGAGGGCAAAGCCCCCCCCAAGACAGGAGGAATGAGCCCCGATACAGCAACATGGCCCCCGGATGATACCAGTCAGGAGCTATCAAGGGCCAAGGTCCCGAGGGGAAGAGATCGGTCTGGAAAGTCTGGACCCGATCCTGTCGCCGTTGGAACCAGTGCCAACCACTCCAGCATGAGGCCTACTATGGTCCTAGGGCAGAGGAACAGAGTATGGCAGGGACCTTGACGGGGTAGAGACAAAGGGGATACTTGACACAGTAGGGATCTAACCATGGGTATCTGCGTCCTGAGAGTCGGAAGCCCGTGGGTATGGAAGAGGAGAATGTGGAGTTGGGATTGGAGAAGCTCCACTAGCTGGGGATGCCAGAAACCCCCCCCTCCCTAGTCTATTTGAGCTTTGAAGAAGCTCCTCATCATCCGGCCCAAATCCAAAGGCAACAAACTTCTGGACTATCTGGAGAAGAAGGAGGAGTGGGTAGGCTTGGCTGGAGACCCTATCCTGGACCCTGAGGATCTGTGTCAATGATCTGGAATTTGGCTCCAGGGTCTAGGAGCTGACTGGAACAAATGCCTAGAGGATCTAAGCAAAGTTGTATCTTCAATAACTATAGGTAGAGCCGACAAGCCGGTTGGACTCTAAGGCTGAGTGGAAGAAGCAGTTGGATCTGACGAACTGGTCAGATCTGAGGCTGCACAGAACTTGACCAGATCAGAGGGCCTCTGATTCGAGGAGGCACAGGATCTGATAGAAGAATCCAAAGATCTAGACTCCAAGACAGCTCGAGCTGGGGTCAGATCCGGGGATCTACAACCCGACAGACTAGGCTTTTTTGAAGCCACTGAGGGCAAGGAAGGGGTCTTCTGCTTAGAATCAGAAGAGAAAGCCTTAGCAGGGCAAACATAAGGACTGCCCCTGCATTATACCTTTAAACAGCAGCTTACTACAGTGCTCTGCTAAAGCCCTGGGGTTGAATGCAGCTCAGATGTTGCATTCAACCTCCAGGTGAGGAGCCCCTAAACAATACAAGCACTCCTCACATGAGTTGGAACTGGGCATCTTCTGACTGCAGAGGAGCACTTCTTAAACTCAGAGGGCTTTTCAGACAAAGACAAAAGACCTAACACAAAAAGGGCACCAAATAACTAAATGACAAAGGGAAACTACCCAATATGCTAGGAAATCTAAGGGAGGGGAGGTAACTACTAATACTACTAAAAGAATAAACTAAAGATAAACTAAACCCAATAAAGTTAAACTAAATTATACCAATATAATCTGAGCTGAATCACTTATCTCTAGTGATAGCCAGGGATCACGTCCGTAGCAAAATGTGGCAAAAAAGATCTGAGGGTTAGAGGGCAGAAGGATATTATAGAAGAGGGAGAAGCTTGAGCCTTGGCTCTGTCTTTGCTAAAGTTGCTAGCTCGTTTCCAAGACCCTTCTTTGAGGAATAATGACATGGATAACATCAGATCAAATCAAATGCCAAGAGATACATAATAGTATCCTTCAAGAAGTCATCCACCCTTGGAATCTATCATACTGACAACACATCCCTAAGAGTTGACACAGTAGTCAGGGACTTGGGGACACACGGACAGTAATCTAGGCTTTGACCATCACTTGTCTACAGTAATGAGGGACTCATTCTATGTTGTGCAACTTAGAAACAAAGGTATGGCATCTAGGTCCAAAGATGTAAATTTTCCACTGTATTCAGCATTCATCAGACCTGTCACAGAGTACAATTGCCCCTTTTGGTATGTACCTAACCAAGCATATCCAACAATTGGAACATCCACAGAGGTTCCTCACTAAAATAATACAGGGCACAAGTAAGATGTCTGGACTGCCTCATGGCCCTATCCCTATATTCCATCTCCTACAGTCTGTTGAGGGGAGATCTATGCCTGGCATATATGGCATTGCCAGACCCCACTCTGATAGACCTCCCGCTTATCCACAAAACAATCGGCATCAGAATTATCCATTCTAAAGACTTAAACCTTGCCTCTGGTATAAATGGGGCCCACTGGAGAGACAGGTATGCATTCCAAAGACCATCGCTTCTCTGGAACAGGCTTCCCATCCACGTGAAGCAGAGTTCCTCCCTAACCCAATTCAAGTGTAACCTGGACAACTGGATGGGAAACAGGCAAATCATCCCTGATTTGACACCTATGTCTCTAATGTACACAGGCAGCTTGTAAACGGCTCATCTCACAGGCCCCTGCTTATAAATGGTTAATTTCATAACCCCCTGCTGACACTTATCAAAGGTACCAGAACTTGCCAGAGATATGGGATGCAAGGTTAGGCTTAAAAAGACCCTTGTGTTCATTAGCCTAGTAAACACCTATGAGGACCCAGCCTATTTTGACCTATGCCAAGGACCTGCATTAATAGTGGGAGGAGTATATGTGCCACTACTGACCAGTGTGTCCTCCATAAAAGCCCAGCAGCCCTGAGTCAAACTACTGGCCATCAGGTGTCTAGTTGCCCAGCCTGGGTTACCTGGGATAGCTCTGTTGAGCAAAAGCTGGATGTAAAACCAATCAACCTGGAAAGCATGAACTAAGAATTGATACAGTGTAGGTTCAGAGACAGGATTGAGTTTGGAAGTGGATGACATGATGGTAAGGAGAAAGCTGGACATCCTACTTATCCAGGAGACAAGATGGAAGGGCAGTGCAGCAAAGCCACTTGGCATGGGATTTGTGGTGAGGGAGATGCTTCAGAAGAAAGTGAGGAATGTCATCAGAATAAGTTACAGACTCATGGCAATCAGACTCCAGTGCAATGATAGAGCAATATTCCTAATGGCAGCCTACACCCCACAACAGGGTTGAGAGAGTGAGGAAAGAGTGCATTGGGATAGCAGATGCAGGACCTACTAGACATGACAAGCAGGACATCATTAACTGGTGCCGACAATGGGTGACCTGAATGCAAATATCAGGACAGAAATAACAGGATACAAGGAATGCTGGGTCCACATGGGTGGTGCAAAAGAAATAAAGGAAAGGACATTCTACACTTCTGTCTGGCAACTGGCTTGATGATGACCAGCACATTGTTCAGCAAGAGATAGTAGGAATCACAAGATCACATACAAGAGTAGCCAGCATGCACGTTGGGCAGATGTACTCCTAGAAAGAAAGGGCACTGGGGTAGAATCAGCAACTGCAAAGTCAACTCCAGTGAAATGGCTGGTCCACAGCATAAACCACTGCTTGCCACAATCAGCTGCAAGCAGTGGTCAGAGAAGGCTCTAAGGTCAACACAAACCAGGCTGCAAACCTGGAGGATGACTTACTCAAGGCTCTCTAGCACCTCAAGAGGAGGAAGAGGAAAAGGAATCTGGTGGAGATGAAGAATGGCAGCACATCAAAACAGCACGTGAGGACTATAAAGCAGATATGTGCCAGAGACAGCAATGGAAATAAAGAACATAAGCAAAGCTGGTGGAGGTGGTGAAATGCAGAATTCCAGGAAGTCATCAGAAGAAATTAGTAGTGCAGGAAAGAGTGGGAGATAGAAAAGACTGACCAAGCTAGGAAGGAATACAGTTTAGCTAACAAACAGAGAAGTTGCTATAGTAAAGTAACAGAGGCACTCCTACCAGCTTCTGGAAAGTGACTCAGTACATGACAGCACAGTGGTACAGCGGTACCACTGTCACCTCACAGCAAGAGGTTCTCCAGTTCGAATCTTGGCTGAAGTGCCTTCTGTATGGAGTCTGCATGTCCTCCCAGTGTTCGTGTGGGTTCTCTCCGGGTACTCTGGTTTCCTCCCACATTACATAGATGTGTCTGGAGATTTTCTCCCTGGGCCTCCACTGAAAATTGGCTTTGTTCCGAGTCAGACTTTCCTGGTAAATAAATGTTAAATAAATAAATGACGCAAAGAAACTATATCAGGCTGCATGGCAAAGACAGAAAGATAAGATAATCAAACACCTTCCATAAGGGATGCCAGAAACTACCTGCTCACCTGTTTACAGGACATCAAAGGCAGATGAAAGGAGCACTTCCAGCAGCTTCTGAATGAAGAAAACACCACAGAGGTTGTACTGCCCAGACATAGCTTATGGTGAAAGTGAAGGAGCATCCCACCATAGAACAGTACTAATGAAAATGAAGTCAAGGAAAGCAGCAAGCTCGGGTGAGGTCACAACAGACATGATAAAGATGTTGGGTGAGACAGGGGAGAAATGGCTTCTGCAGTATTCATAGCAGTGTGGAGAAAGAGGCATATCCCCACATGACTGGAGAATAAACATACTAGTGCCACTGTAGAAGAAAGTGGACATTTATAGCCACGGGCAGTATTAAGGCATCAAACCCCTATCATATGAACAAAAGGTCTACAGAGGGTGACTGATGAATGAATACACAGAGTAGTAGAAAGAAAGATGGGAGATGAGCATCTCAGATTCAGATTAGGATGCAGCACAATTGACTAGATGTTTGCAGTCAGACACTTGAGAAGAAGCTACAGATGAGGAAGGAGTCCAACTGGGAGTTCATAGACTTGGAAAAAGCATATGACAAGGTTCCAAGAAAGCTGATTTGGGCAGTCCTGGGGTGGCTTGCAGTCCCAGAAACATTGACAGAATTAGTGCAGGTTGTGTACGAGCACCAAATGTACAAAAACTGTTTGATCTCACTGGCAGTGGGTGTGCAAGACCACTGCTGTGTACACTAATGGACTACATTAAGCAAATAGGTTGGAGGAACAGATCAAAAGAATTACTGTATGCAAATTATGTAGCATTACAGGCAGACTTTGAACAAGAACTTCAGCAAAAGATAAAGGAATGAAATGCAAAACTGAAGGGATGAAACTGAATGCAGATAAGACAGTTATAATGGCAGCAGATGAGGAAAACAGATGAAACTGAGATAGAATGGAAAAGGTGGATCAGGTTAACAGCTTCAAGCATCTTGAGAGGTGTGTTTGAGCTGGGTAGTCTGAATGAGGAGGTCAAAGCTAGAATCAAAAGGACTACAGCTAACTGGCACATTGTGTCAGGGATAGTGTATGACAGATGAATGCAAAGAAGCTGAACAGTAAGGTGTTCAAAACAGTGTTGTGACCAGTACTACTGTATGGAACAGAAACTTGGACAGCAAAGGCAGATTAGTTGGGAATCTAGAAGTAATGGAAATGATGTGCCCGAGATGGGTGTAGGCCATACCTCTCAACCTGGAAACATCAGAAATCTGGACAAAGGCCCATGAAAAATGGGTACAAATCTGTATGCTGATTAACATAAAATTTGTAAACATAATAACATAGCCGCACCCACTCCAATGGAATTGTGGGATACCAACTATCAAACGCAAACTGAAGAAGAGACAACATAATATGGCTCAAGACACTATAGTAAATTGTAATTGTTTTAAATGTGTAGCAATTATGTTCACTGGGAAGGGAGAAGATAAACGTTAGGATTTTGTTTTTGGTGACTTGACTTGCAGTATGTGGATTTTGTGGAAAAAGTAGGGCATTTAATGGTAGGCAATATTCTAATCTTACCAAAATAATTTTATAGTTTGCTAGGACCCCCAAAATTAATTCTCCATGGCCTACTGATCAGTGGCGCAGCTAGAGTTTGTGCCGCCCAGGGCTGTCTGAGTTTGCCGCCCTTCCCCTCTCAAAATCATGGTCGAATGCCCCCCCCCCAAATACATAGCCCTCCCCCTGCATCCACTCCAATGTCCCATTACTTGGCTATTTTGCCCCATTTACCATAAACACTAACGTGGACACTGCTTTACATTTACAATGATTTGGGTTTCATTTAAAACTTATACATTTTTATAGCACGCACACACACTACTAGACATCTGTTAAACAAAGCAATACACAGTCTCACAATGAAAACAGACTTACTTAGCATTAAAATGTCTCTGCCCTTGAAACTCAAATTCATTGAAACAGCATAGAAACACGCATTCAAAGAAAATGCATCTGGCCAGTGGCAGATAAAGATTACCTTTGGGCTGTTTTCAAATCATAGGCCCCTTGGACACAAAACATACATGTGGATTGTATTAAATTATATTCCTCGTCTAATACAGCACACTTGTTAGACTGCATTTTAAATTTGTTTTGAACATTTTTCCAGTAAGCAATGAAACAAAATGCATGAACCAATAATGATAAAATTGCCCAGTTCAGAACATTTCCATCATAAAAGTGTACTCAAACTTCTACAATCCACCAGTATCAGTAAATTTGCACAATCTCTGCAGAAGTAAAAGTCATTGCTGCAAGTAATCACACACCCACCCCTGCCATTTTGGAAGTAAAAGTATTCTTGCTAGTTAAGTTAAGCAAAGCAGTTTCTTCTTCTGCAAAGCGTAATGCTTGCCATCGCCATCAAGTAAAATGCACAGTTTCTCGGCAGTAAACAATTTAAGCAAACAGCTGCTGTCTGTTAAAAGTATTCCCACACCCACTTCTGCAATTACGCACGTAAAAGCACAGTCAAAGTATTCCTGCAGGTTAAGTTAAAGGAAAACAACAGGATATTAAAGCATATTCCCCAACCTGCTGACTCTTCCAGTCCCTGTTCTTTGACAAAGCTTAAAAAAATCACCTTTGCAGCTTTAAAAAATAACCCACTCAACTGTTTTCCCTGTTCTGCTTCCTAGCTTTCTATACTGTTTTTGTTTCACTTTGCAAACAAACTTGAAAAACCTGTAGCTGGCTCTGAAATTATGATGTCACATCTGCCATCTGCTCTTGCTCTAGCTATCGGGATATTTCCTCCCCCAAAGTGATGTAATCCCCGCCTGATTTGCATGCTGTATAGAAGAGCCAGTGTTCCTCCCACATTGTGATGTCAGACCTGCCTTACCCAGCCCACTCAACCTAATAAAATCCATGTGGTGTGTGGAACTCCTTTTCATTGTATGTATATCCTGTCGACTGCATTTGTTTGAGGGACTACTGAAAAGTTTGGATTGCTTGCATCTTCGTCTGCTTTTCTTGCTTCATTGGTAAGGTAAGTCTTCCTAGTGAATTAAAAATGTAATTCTACACACAGCCCCTGTTTGAATGCACTTCTAGCCCTATTTTGTGCTGCCTGATATAGTTTATGACTCTCTTCTGAACAGGAATACTCTCTTCCTCCCTATGAGGATTCTGCTGTAGGAGTGGTTACTGACTTGAAACTCTAGTTTTATTGTCTGTTTTGGGTCTATTCCTGCTTCTTTCCAGCCCCTGCTATCAAGCATGCCTTAACGTGCTTTAGCACGGAGTTGCCACTAGAGCAGCATCGGGCAGCGCCGGTTTAACAAGGTTAAACTTTTTCTGGCTCCATAAAGTCTGTTCTTCAATTTTTCCCTTAGAACTGCTCTGTTAGGAACCTAAACAGTTTACACCTTCACTAAAAAGCACAGCACTTGTTCCTAATTGCTTTTTCTTCTCAAAAAGCTCAGCACTTGTCTTAAAAGCATATCCCTTGTCTTATAAGCATTTTCTTTGCAGGTCAAGCACTCCTATATTATACACATCCATCACTTGCAAAACCCCCCCAGGAGCGCCCACTTCCCTGCTAAGCCCTCTACTTTTCTGTCTCATACCAACTCATAATTCTTTCTAGCATGTCGAAGGGTCAGATGCTGGCGTCCTCTCCTGCCCAGTTGGTGAACCTGGGAATTCTGAGGCAATGTTACAATTGCCTCATGTACACGGACAACCCTCTCCTCCTCCCACATAACACTTGCGAGAGATGCAGCTATTTAGCCAAACTGGAGGCTGAGCTCTCTCAACTCAGGACTGGCAAGACCAGGCAGGAGGAGAAGGCAACTACACACACCACAATACAAGTCTCACATAACTCAACCACACCACGGAATCAAACACATAAACACACTAAGACATACTCGGAGGCTCTGAGTAAAAATTTACCTAAACAGCAAAGGCCTCCAAAGCAGACACCCAAGCAACTGCAAACTCAAGACACCACACAAACAACACACAAAAAACAAAATCAGTGTGCAAAGCAGTCACTGCCCTTAAGACCAAATACAACACCAAACATACTTGTCATAGGTGACTCCATAGTCAGACACACTGACGTCCCACTCACCAGGCTGAACAAGGAGAAGGTCACGGTAAGCTGCCTATCGGGCGCTAGAATCCACCACAACACAAGCACTCAGGTCACTCCACGGCAAGTACGACACAGTCATTGTCCATGCTGGTGTGAACGACCTGAGACATACCTCCCTGGACTACATGAAAAGAGACAGAGGAGCTCTCTGATTATGTAGCCCAGGCAGGTATGACCCTGACCCGGAGCAGTATCCTTCCTTCACCACGAATGATGCCACAATATAGTGACAAGATGATCAGCTTTAACAATTGGCTTAATTTCTGGTGTCATTCAAAGGGGATCCAGTGTCTGTCTGCTTGGGATGACATGCTTGACAAGCCATGCTGCTTTGCAAGGGACAGCTTGCACCTGTCACCCCTTGGATTCCGGATATTGGCTGAGGCTCTTGCCACCACCCTAGTGCCTTTTTTAGGCAAGGCTCAAATTCTAAACCTACCACCCTAGAAAACAAAAACGGGAAGAAACTAAGGGTAATGCTGCTCAATGCCAGAAGCCTAAATCTCAAAATGCACACACTCGAGGCCCTTCTCAGTATGGAGAACATCGATGTCTGTGCTGTGACTGAACCCTGGTTCAAGGCTCCTGAGAGCACCCCGGCACTATCAGGTTTTACCTCATATCATGCGTTCCGGCCCCAAAACCCGGACCATACCACAAAAGGAGGGGGTGTATCCATATTCATCAAGGATACCCACACCTCCAGGTTGGTGGCTACGCACGAAGCATCGGAAACCATCCAGGTGCAATTAACCATAGGCAAAACTGCTCTACAATTTGTAGCATGCTACAGGCCACCCTCTCAAACTCAGGAAACCCACACAGCCTTCCTGAAGACACCGGAGGGTATAAATTTAATCACCAAACACCATCATATTGGGTGATTTCAACTACCCGAATATAGACTGGGAACATTACTCAAGCCCCAACTTTCTAGCCCAAAGGTTCCTGGAGTTCATAAATTCAAATGCCATGGAACAAACTAGTCACCGTCCCCACAAGAGGAGAAAATATACTAGATCTCATCATCACAAACATGGGGACAAAATGCTCCACACCGGAAGTATATCCCTCTTTGGTGAGATCAGATCATAAACTAATCTCACTAGAAATCCACATCCCGCTCCCACCCCAAACAAAAAAGACCACAGTGAAGAACTTCTCTAAAGCAAACTTCACACTACTCAAGACAGGTGTGGTATCCTTCAAGGCCCCCAAGCCAATGGAAACCACAACCCAATCTGCGGAAGCCCTTACAAATGCCTTCTATGAACACCTTCAGGACTGCATGGATCAGGCAATCCCAAATAAAACCAAGACTCTTTCCACCAAGGGCAAACGTCCAGTCTGGTGGACCCCAGCCATAAACAAACTTTACAATAAGAGGAGAAAGCTATTACATGATAGAGCAAAATCCAAAAGGAAGGCATCTTTGATCAGTACTAGCAAGAAACTACGATCCCTCATAAAATCATCCAAGGCCAACTTTGAGAAAAAAATTGCCATAGATGCAAAAGACAATCATAAGGTCTTCTTCAGCTATGTCAGAAACCTGGGTGGAAACTCCCAGATATGCTCAGAATTAGTCCAAAATGATACAAAAAACACTGAACCCACAGACATTGCCAACATACTGGCAGACAGGTTCAGCGCAAACTTCACCCCTCTCCCCAAAGGAGAGATAACTATCCCAACAGAGTGTAGCCTCCCAGACATCTCAAATGCGCAGGTGAAAGCTGCTCTCTCTAAAGCTAAAAACACAGCATCAATGGGACGATGGTGTCCCCGGCTGTGTGCTACATGAACTCAATGAAGAACTAAACCCGCACATAAGGCAGCTGTTTAATCTTAGCCTTACCACAGGACATGTGCCCAAGGAGTGGCGTACGGCAACTGTGGTCCCACTCCACAAAGGCAGTGCCTCTACGGACCCTGGTAATTACAGCCCCATAAGCAACAAGCCTGGTCTGCAAAGCTATGGAGAGGATCATAATGGAACTTATAAACAAGGACATAGGGGACTTGCAGACCTTGGACCCAACCCAGTTTGGCTTTGTCAAGGGCAGATCTTGCCTTTTGAACTTGGTCGACTTCTTGAAACAGTTACCAAGGCCATTGATGAGGAAAGGCAGTCCATGCAGCCTACCTTGACCTTGCAAAAGCTTCGACACAATACCCCACTCGGGTATCATAGAAACTTACCAGCTTAAATGTAAACCCATATGTCACAAGATGGGTTGCAAACTGGCTAAAGGACAGAACCCACAGGGTTAGAGTTGCTGGAGCCATGTCAGACTCCAAGCCGGTTACAAGTGGTGTCCCACAGGGCTCAGTCCTTGGCCCCTATTGTCCGGCATCTACTTCTCAGAAGTACAGGCAAACATAGGAGGACTATGGCTGACAAAGTTTGCGGATGACTGCAAACTGGGTGCCATAGTGGATAGTACATCGGACACAGACATCCTTCAGAGGGGTCTCACGGAAACTGATAGCTGGTACCAGAGCCATGGCCTGAAGTTAAGCATAAAAAAGTGTATCGTCATACCCTTCGGGAAAAACAAGGTAACCCCAAGCTACCATATAGATGGCAACCCACTAAGCACAGAAGAGGTTATCAGGGACCTGGGTACCCAGGTTAACAGTGGCCTCTCGTTTGACACTCACGTTGCTAAAGTGGTTCAAAAGACCTTCTACATTGCCCATCTGATCATGAAGAGATTCACATCCAGATCAAGTGAGGTCATTGTTCCCCTGTACTCTTCACTTATCAGACCAATGATGGAGTACAATGCCCCGTTCGGGATGTATCTCACCCGACACCTGCAGCAATTGGAGAGACCCCAAAAGTTCCTCACCAAAAGGATAAAGGGACTCCAAAACCTGTCATATACTGCCAGACTGAAGAAAGTCCAACTCTATTCAGTTGCATACCGTCTGCTCAGAGGTGACCTGTGCCTGACATACAAGGCCATGACCAACCCGGAATTAATGGACATGCTCCACCTCAAAAAATCCAAATCCACCAGAACCACTAGAGCAAGTGACTTAAACCTTAGCACGGATATAAATAGGACGTGCTGGAGGGATAGATTTATCACCCAGAGACTCCCCATGCTGTGGAATAAAATCCCGGTCCATGTGAGGCAGAGCACCTCGCTGGCTCTGTTCAAGAGAAATCTTGACCGGTGGATGGGAGATCGTAGGTTTACCCCGGGAATCATCTCTGTGTCACTGCTGGACAGAGGCACAACAAACTAATGGGCACATTATTTCTAACATAAGTGGTGGCGTAAGCCACACAACTTTGGGCTAGGCTTATAAATGCCTTAGGGCAGATAGCCTAGTATAAACCTATGAACCTAAGAATCTATCCCTTCAGCCTCTCCTCCTGAGGATTATTCTTTTGGGGAAACCCTGCATACCATGAGGGAGCACACTTCCACTGGGAGAGCCAAGACTACTCAGAATCTGAGAGAGACTTTCCTTTACTACCTCAGCACAGGCCTCTTGCTATCCCCCGTTTTAGACATTGTAGATGATGTATTTTCAGAGTCCGGCCTGTCTCCTGACTCTTTACCCCCTGCACCTGTTAAGCCAGGCAGATACTACAGGGTTCCAGATTCACATAAATTTCTTTATAAAAACCCTACTGCTGACCCAGAAACTATTTCTCAGGGTCCCAAAGGGGTCAAGGCTTCCACTGCAAAAAAACCCTATCCCCTCTGATAGGGATTCAAGGGCACTGGACAGATGGGGGGAAAAGGTTTACACTTCTGCTACCTTGGCTGAGAGGGCTTTAAATTGTCAATTTCATATGCTTAAATATCAGCAATACTTAATGTCACTGCTTAAACAGAAAATATTAACAAATTCTAAATGTGCATAAAACAAGGAAATGCAGGATTTATTGCATGCAACTGAACAAGTGGGAAGACATACTTTGCAATGTGGTTTTGATTCTCTGGAGGCCTCTTGCAGGGCCGCTGTTACGGGTTCTGTCATTAGGAGGCATGCTTGGTTAAAGGAACAGAATCTGCCTGATCATGTTAAAGGAAAATTATTAGATGCTCCATTACAGTATGATACTTTGGTGTTAAAGCAGAGGAGGTGTTGAAGAAAATGGAGGACAAAGCAAAATCTATGCAGACAGTTAAGGATTTCTTACAGGTGCAGCCACCCAGATTTAGCAGGAACTGGCCCACAAAGTATTGGTCCTTTCCAGTGTCAGACAGGCCGCAAAGAGGCAGATACAGGCGCCCAGAGGCAGATCCCAGCCCCAAGGCTCATACAGGCCTAAACAATGGGGTGCTTCTACCTCCAAAAGCAGAGAAGACAAATCACAGCTATACAGGAAACAGTCCCAATGACTTTCCTCTGCCAGCACCAAGCACTTATCTTTTGGCAGCCCCCTTAGGGGGAAAAACTAGCACTTTTTTCACAAAATTGGCACATGATCACCCAGGACAAATGGGTCTTAAATATAGTGTCTCAGGGCTACAGGTTCCACTTTCACACCCTGCCAAGGGCAAAAGGTATGTCAGACCTGCCATACAATCAATGGGCAGAGGCATAAAAGCAAGTTTCATCCCTCATGGACATGAGGGCCATTCAGCGAGTACCACAGCAAGAGCAGGGACAAGGATTTTACCTGAGACTTTTCTTGGTACCCAGAAAGGAAAAAGCCTGGAGACCAATTCTGGACCGGTCTATTCTAAACACATTTCTGGACGTTCCAAAATTCAAAATGTTGACTCTGCAGCAGCTTCTGCCCATGCTGGGCAAGAAGGCTTGGCTTGTAACTTTGGACCTAAAAGAGGCATACCTGCATGTCCCAATCAGACAATCTTGCAGAAGATACCTCAGATTCACAGTTGGCTCAATACACTACCAATTATCTACATCATCTGGTAAACAAAGCAATACTGTCTCACAATGAAAATAAGCTTGACATTAAACTTTGCCCTTGAAACTCACATTCACTGAAACAATGAAACCCACATCACATCCAAAGAAAATGCATCTGGCCAGTGGTGGATAAAGATTACCATTGGGCTGTTTTCAAATCATTGGCTTTATCTACTGTACCCAGGGTCTTCACAAAATGCTTGGCACCAGTAATTGCATTTTGCAGACAAAGAGGAATTCAAATATATCCTTACTTGGACGACTGCCTTATTCAAGCAGAGAACAAGGACATTCTACTAAAGCATCTGGCGTTTGTAAAAAGATTACTAATTTGCCTAGGGTACACAGTAAACTAAAATAAATCAAAACTAGTACCCTCTCAAGAGATGACATTCCTGGTTGAAAGCTTAAATACAACTGCCCAGATGGCTTATCTCACACCAGACAAACAAAGGCAACTGACTTCTTACTTCAAAATGTTGGCAACAAAGACCCAGAAAAATTCTGCAGGTTTTGGGCTTCATGGCATCCTGCTAATTCCATATGCCAGACTGCATATGAAGAAACTACAATGGTATCTAAAAAGTGTTTGGACTCAACATTGCCACAGCCTGGAAACGTTAATTACCCTCATTCCCTGCCTGCAACAGGAGTTTTGATGGTGGGCACAGGCCTGTCACCACAACAAGGGACAGCCATTCACTTTACCCACAGCCAGGCAGACACTAACAACGGATGCATCAGATTATGCCTGGGGGGGCCCACATGGCAGAAAAATGTATTCAGGGCACATGGCCCGCAAGCCAGATGCATCTTCATATCAATCAAAAAGGGATGCTAGCTGTTCAACAATGCAGCACAACAATGCAGAAACACTAAAAGACATCATCTGGTAAACAAAGCAATACTGTCTCACAATGAAAATAGGCTTGACATTAAACTTTGCCCTTGAAACTCACATTCATTGAAACAACTTTGAAACCCACACCACATCCAAAGAAAATGCATCTGGCCAGTGGTGGATAAAAATTACCTTTGGGCTGTTTTCAAATCATTGGCCCCTTACACACAAAACAAGAAACATACATGTGTTCTTTTCTTTATACACCTTCCTGACTTTATTAAATTATATTCCTTGTATAATACAACACACATGTTAGAGCGCATTTTAAATTTATTGTTTGAACATTTTACCAGTAATCTACTGTAGGCAATGAAACAAAACACATGAACCAATAATGACAAAACTGCCCAATTCAGAACTTTTCGATCATAAAAGTCTGCTTCCACACCCACACTATAAATAGAATGACAGTAGTGTATAGTGTAAGCCATAGGCATCTTGCACAGCATCTCGCACTTATTTTCAATTTCATTTTGGGGGGGGACGGGGACAAAAGGTCAAAAATCAGGGACACATTTTAAACATTGCTTGTATAATTTTGTAAAGTTGCTAGAATAAAATGTTGTGCTACCATCATGCATTTCACTGGCAGGTTTTGAACCCAGGACTCTATGCACTACAGTCAGAACAACATACCACTATGCCAAATCAGCAGCTGCCTGAAAAATAGGAAGACTGAAACTTAATAGCCATCATTTAGTGAATTAATTTCTCACTTCTCAACATAGCTCTTAACCTCAACACAAAAAACATGGACAAACAACAAAGCCAATAATGGGGGAATACAAATTCAGTTCTCACTTCTCACTCACCATATCTCTGAACTGTTAGCACAAAAACAATAATGGGGGAATACAAATTGTGTGCTCACTTCTTATCATAGCTCTAAACTCTTAGCACAAAAAAAATGTTCTTACTTCTCATCATAGCTCTCTCAACTCTTAGTACAAAAAAAATCTGGACAAAGCTCAGAGCATAACTTTCAACTGTTAGAGAAAAAAAATGTTCTCACTTCTCATCATAGCTCTCAACTCACCCAGAAATGGTGGTGGCTAGGGATAGTAGGCTCTTTTTACCCTGTACCAAAGGTACAGGGTTTGAGCCTGAATACCTCTAGTCACCAAGTGTATTATATGAGGGCATTTTCACACACACACACACACACACACACACTGGTTCCTTACCCCGAGTAGTTATTCCTCTGTTGTTACTGCCATTAATCCCTGCCCTGAGTAGTTCGGGCGAACTGCTGTTTCAGCTTCCTGGCCTGCACAAGCTCTTCTGTTCCCCATGTTGTCGCCTGCTGTTTCAGCTTCCTGGCCTGCACAAGCTCTTCTGTTCTCCATGTTGCTGCCATTAATCCCTGCCCTGAGTAGTTCCAGGCTCGGTGAATTGCTGTTTCAGCTTCCTGGCCTGCACAAGCTCTTCTGTTCCCCATTCCCGCCGTTTCAGCGCGGCCTGCCAATTTAGCCAGCCGGAAATGATGATGTGAGCTCCTTGAGCTCAATTCTGACTGGCTGGTAGCCTGACAGTGCTGACGTCATTGTGCACGTGATGACATCAGCTCCGACAGCGTGAATATTTTAAAAAAGCAAAGAAAAATCGGAAATGAAAGGGTGCCACTCGGGAATCGTGGCACCCCTTCATTTGGACCCCAAAACTCGGTAAAAACTGAGTAATTCGGAATGGTTGGGAGGTCTGCCTGGGGTCATTCTTGGTGTTGCCAAACAAACTTGTGGCTGTGTGTGTGAAAGGGTGAGTGTGTGAGTTGGTGAGTTTTTA